>NC_140460.1:30780440-31122940 GCF_963576455.1 Neolamprologus multifasciatus | reverse complement strand
GTACACATTGTCCCAGTCCTGATTTAATAGATCATTCTTAAGTGCATTCATAGTTTCTTCTGTCCTTACACGTCTGTATCCCAGTTGTTCTTCATGCTGATTTTTCTTATAATTAGTGTCATAAACTGCAAAAACTGGTAGGTGATCACTGATGTCATTAATTAATATTCCACTCACAATGTTGTTTTCCATATTGTTAGTGAAAATATTGTCAAGTAAGGTGGCACAATGTGGTGTAATTCTGCTAGGCCTGGTTATTTTAGGATGTAAACTCAAACTGTACATAGTGTTTAGGAATTCGTTGGTCATTTTATGCTTTTTCGGATTCAACAGGTCAATATTAAAATCAACACAGATAAACATGACTTTTTGATTTGTTTTAGAGAATATTTCCTCTATGAAGTCATTAAATACTTGAATACTAGAGCCAGGTGTTCTATATATATATACAGCTAATTATTAAATTTTTCTCTTTTTCCTTATAAATTTCAATTGTTATACATTCTAATAAATTATCAATTACAGTTGTCATGCTTTCTACCACCTTGTAATTTAGGTTTTTATCCACATACACAGCTACTCCCCCTCCACTCTTGTTCCTTCTATTTACAAAATTCACTTCATATCCCTCCAGTCCAAAGTCCAGTCCTTTCTCCGCATTGATCCATGTTTCAGAAATGGCAATAATTCCAAATGGATTTGTCAACTCATTTAGATATTCCTTTATATTGTTGAAGTTGGCATACTGACTTCTGCTATTAAAATGGATTATTGATAATTTATTTTCCGTGTTGATGGTGTGCTTAAACTGTTCATCAGTGAAGTAGCAGCAGTTATTGCTGATGTTGTAGAAGAAGTTATTTTCCGGGTCTATATCCTTTTCTAAGTCTAGAACATTATGGTCTGTGTATCGAAATGTTTTCAGTTCCAGATTATCATAAAGAGAATTCCAATGAGTTATATTGATATTGTTGTCGGATGCAGATGAAGTTCTTTTGGACTGTGCCATGTGTTGTGTTGTGTGTCACGTCACATGTGTATTCATACCTCCAGAGTAAGTTGAACCTCAGTATTTGTCCAGCTCCTCCATATTTCTGATGACCAACACTTTGGCTTGTTCCGGTGTTCCATTGAGTTTAATGAATACTTTGCAGTTGGTGGTCCATGTATTTTGAATTTTTCCCTGTTTCTTAAGTAACGTGCTTTCCTGGCAATGTCCGCATTTCTTTTTATCAGATGTTCATTCATGAAGACATCGGATCCTTTCAGTTTCTTTCCTTGTTTTAACAGTGCTGTTTTGTGTTTTCTGTTTGCAAATCTCACAATGATGGCTGGTTTGTCACTGTCATTTTTTCGGGGTAGAGGGTGGCAAGCCTCAATGTTGTTATAATCCACTTCCACACCTTTGGACCGTAGAAAGGTAACCACTTGATGCTCCGTGGAGTTGACATCTTCCTCTCCTGGCCCTCCTACATTGTCAGCGGCGACCGCCCGGGCGTATGACCAGGGTTTGATGCGAAGCCCCGTGATGATGACATCGTTCATCCGGGTGTACTGCTCCAAATCCGCCACTCTGTTCTCCAGGTACGCCAGCCGCCGATCCTTCTCGGCGTTCTGGAGCCTTAACTTCCTCGACCAGGTCCAGGATGGCTTTCTGCTGCAGTTTGACAGCAGAAATCTCCTCTGTCATAAACTCCAGCGACTTCTTAATATCGTCACCTTCCTCGGCTGACAGAACTTTTTTCGGGCCCATGCTTGTAGCGTTGCCATGACGACCAGCTAGCTAGTTTGAATGTATGCTAGCGTCCTTCCTCTCTCTCACCGCTACGGTTCAAAAACATCAACTTCTGAGTTTTCGAGAGGTCGCAAATGACGAGCCACCACTTCTGGACAGTTTCCCCACGCTGCCGTTTTCAGGAGATATGTTAAGTTTGCCAACATTTCTGCTCAGAGAACCTGTTGCTGACAGCTCGGTGTGTCACTTCCGGTCATGTGCGTGATGCTTTGACAAGGCATATAAAAAAAAGTAGAGGAAAATCGCATATATATGAAAACTGTTGCTGAAGTACTTCTCCTTACAGCGATGCAAAACCTCTCCCAAAGGGGGCATCTTGAGACAGATACATCACAAAACAAAGGAAACTTTTTAGAGATAATGGAACTTATTTCTAAGCATAATCCACTGATTGCATAAAAAAACTAAAGCTGCAGAAAATGCAAAATATACCAGTAACACCATTCAGAATGAAGTAATGGAATGTCTGTCAGAGATGGTACATGAAGACATTATCAGAGAAGTGAAGGAGAGTGAGTACTTCTCTGTGATTGCAGATGAAACAAAAGACCTAAAGGAAACAGAGCAACTGTCATTAGTACTAAGGTATTACTACAATGGGGCTGTTCAAGAGAGTTTTTTCGAGTTCCAGAGAGCAAGTCAGCTAGATGCGGCAGGGCTCACCCAAAACATCATACAGTGTCTGGAAAGGTATGGCCTTGAATATCGATCCAAACTTGTAGGCCAAGGATATGATGGGGCGTCAGTAATGGCAGGCAAATGCAGGGGTGTTGCAGCCAGGATCAAAACAGAGGCAAAACACGCATTTTATGTACATTGCAATGCACACTGCCTTAACCTTGTTATCGCTGATGCAGTGAAAGCAGTCCCTGAAGCTGACTGCTTTTTTTCATTGTTGCAGAAATTGTATGTCTATATGTCAGGTTCATATGTTCACCAAAAATGGATCACAGTTCAAAAGGACATTTATCCAGAGGCTCCTAGAGAACTTCAGTGATACCAGGTGGGCATGTCGTTACAGTGCATGCAAAACTGTAATGGACAGATTACCAGCTACATTAAGAGTACTACATGAGATACATTTAGAGAACAGTGATGACAGATCAGTGGAGGCACGGGGTCTGTTGGCACAAATTGACCTCACATTTATTGGCAATTTATCCACATTTATAAAAATTCTAGGTGAAATTAAGTTGCTTTCTGATGTACTTTAGTCTCCATCTCTTGATCTAGCAAAGGCTGTAGACCTAATTCATGCACTTCAAGACACCTTGGACCAATATAGAAGTGAATCCTATTTTGATGAGCTGTGGCAAGACGCAATGGATATTGCAGAACAGTGTACTGTTGCCTCTGAGACAGTTAGAGAAGGGTGCAGAGAGAGAGCCTTAGGCTTAAGGGTTATTTTGTAGATTCTTCAATCGGGCAACACAGGTGTAAGTTTAAGAGGGAAGTATTTTACCCCATTCTTGACCATGTACATGCAGAGATGGAGAAGCGCTTCAACAAGACCAATTGTGATATTATGAGCGGTATACAGGCACTTTCCTCTGACAAAAAGAGCTTTTTGTCAGAGGAAATAGTTTTAAGCTTGGCTTGTCTATATGACTGTGATATTGAAGACCTCAAACATGAGCTGTATCAAGCTAGAAAGGTTGTTCAAAGGAGAGCAGGGTGTGGGAATGAACTCTCCAGTGTTTTGGAGTTTACTACCTTCCTAGAGCCTTACAAAGAGGTGTTTCAACAGCTTTTTCGTTTATGTCGAATAGCTTTAGCCTTACCTGTCAGCAGTGCTACTTGTGAACGTAGCTTTTCAGTGCTAAAGCTTATAAAAAATCATCTACGAACAGTTTTGAGTATTGAGAGGAAAAGAGCAAGATCATTAAGCCTGGATGACTTTATAACACGTTTTGCCACCCGTCACCGTAACAGGCGGATCCACCTATTCTAAGTCATTGATAATATTCTCTTTTCAAAACATAAATATTTTGCAACTACAAGTGCTGCTGTTTACAAATGTTTTTGTACTTCTTGTCTTCTTAACATGTAACAGTCTTATTAAAAGTTCAAGAGGTTTATTTGTGTACAATTTATACTGAAAACATTATCAAAAGAAGGCATAAAAAATATTTACTTGCTTTCAGGTTTAATTCAAATGTTAGTCTTTTTATTTGTCTTTTCTGTTTCAAAATCAAACACCAGCTTGTGAGAAGATTATGTTCTTTTTTTGATAAGTTTTGCATTGCATTGGCTAATTTGCCAATTGTATGTTAAAAATGTTTGTATTTTAATGTTCAAAAATGTTGAGTGAAAATCTTATTCTAATAAAAGTTAAAAGCGCATTTGGTTATTAGGTTTATAGGGTTATTGAATTATGGTTAACGGTTGGTAGAATTCTTTTTAACATTATCTGCCAATTACATCTGCCACCCTTCTCCAAATCTGTGCCCCTACCTGCCCCCCCCAACAAAAATTTTCTAGACACACCACTGCACGCCAGCCTTGTGCTTTGCGCTGGCAAGAGAGATATTAAAGATATTTAATTGTGTTGTGGTTTGCAGTGTTTTGTGTTGTTTCACTTTAAATTTGTTTAAAAGCAAAAAGCTGAAAATTTAAATAGTTAAAAGTTGAAATGTGAATAGTTGTTTTTTGTATTATATGATTTATTTATTACATTTTATGTGGAGTGAATAAATAAAAGTATATTTACGGTGGCCCCTAGAGACAAAGCACGTACAAACTTCAAAACACGTACGAACTCTGAAGCACGTACAAACCCTGAAGCACGTATAAACTCCAAAACACGTACAAACTCCGAAGCTGTACAAACCCCGAAGCACGTAGAAACTCCAAAACACGTAAAAGCTCCATAGCACGTAAAAACTCCATAGCACGTACGAACTCTGAAGCACGTACAAACTCTGAAGCACGTATAAACTCCAAAACACGTACAAACTCCGAAGCACGTAAAGACTCCAAAACACGTAAAAACTCCGAAGCCCGTACAACAGAATTGCTCCAGGATGCTAGGGGCAGTGTTGAGCTTTTGTTACCTAGTGGCTACACAAGCCAGGAAGTACCAACGACCGGATTTGGTGTGTCGTAGTAACAGGTAAATGAACTTTTATTTAAATTATTTGAATATATATGAGTGCTTGTGTATAAATACACAAACAATACACATATGCTTTCAATTGTGTAATTTAAGTGATCTAGGTAGCTCTGTTTGGGAGTTCAGTTAACGCTAGAAATGTGTTTTGGAGTTTGTACATGCTTTGGAGTTTTTACGTGCTTTGTCTCTAGGGGCCACCGTATATATTTATATATAAACGTATATAAATAAAACCACTTTTTTTTTTTTTACATTAGTAATTCCTTTTGTGCATAATTTTATATTGTTAATAATAAATCAATTAAAACAACAAAACAACCTGAAGAGCCGGTTGAGAGCCGAAAGAGCCGGCTCTTTTTAGTCAGCCGAGCCAGAAGAGCCAGTGTTCTGGGAATCCATCCTACCTTGCAAACCATCCTACCCGTTGTTTCTGCGCATGCGCACAACACGAAATTCAGTGGCAAATTGTCCTACCTTTGTGAATATTAGCTAGAAAAATACTCTGACCAGTAAAATTAACTGCCAAACCATCCTACCTTTGTGAATGTCAACTACAAGCATACTTAAACTGCTAACATTTTGTGGCAAATCGTCCTACTTTTGTTAATCTGAGCTAGAAGCATACTTTAATAGCTACATTTCAGTGGCGAAAAATCCTACCTTTCTGAATATGAGCTAGAAGCATACTTTAACAGCTAAAATTCAGTGGCAAATCATCCTACCTTTGTTAATAACAGCTACACACATACTCTGATGGGTAAAATTAAGTCCCAAACCATGCTACCTTTGTGAATGTTACCTACAAGCATACTTTAACAGGTAAAATGAAGTGGCAAACCATCCTGTCTGTACGTATATGAGCTACAAGTATACTCTGATGGGCAAAGTTAAGTGGCAAACCGTCATACCTACTTAAATTGGTGCTGGAATTACTCTCTGACAGCAGAAATGTGCATAAACTACTTATGGTAGGCCGTTTTGCCAAAGTAGGATGGTTTGTCAGAACACCAGCTCTCTAAAAGGAGCCGGAAATCCCATCACTGATTGGAAGCTCCCAAATTTTGGAACGCATTGCTATTACAATTTAGGCCTCCTGAATCAATATTTTTAAAATGTTAATTTATTTTCATTTTATTGTCTTTTTGATATTGTGTTCTTTATTGTTTACCCTTATTGTATTTTTATTTTTAGTATTTATGTTTTTTCTTATTTCATGCTCAGCACTTTGGTCAGTGCTAGCTGTTTTTAAAGTGCTTTATAAGTAAATGTGGCTTGGATTGGATTGGCTAGATCCATCCCTGTGGTATCTGGTTCTGGACCTGAAGACCACAGGGAAAAATCGCACATCTATCTGCTGTGTGTTGCCACTGTTCAAATATTTTTTGTACAAATTTCTTGAAATTGTTTCAATTTTTGTTTGTTAAGTTGAATGTTTGTTTATTTTAGATCTTAATTGAATTCATAAAGAGACTAGCAAGAACAATATTAAAGAGCTGGTTATTACTAAAACTCTATTGATGAACAGTAAACTGATTATCAACTTTTTACAGTTGTGGAAGAAATACCTATCCTATACTTGTATAAAAGTATTAATACTATATATGTACATTCTGTAAAAATATTTTTTTACTGATGGAAAAGTATAAGTATACTGCATTAAAATATACTTCACACTCCTATATACTTCACTATAATTGTTGAGTCATTAAAGTGTGCACCACAACTGGAGCTAATTCATTGAAGCTACATAACACCACAATTTATTAGCTGATTTATATTTTATGTTAATCTAATTCTGCTACATAGAATTACAGTTCAAAATGAAATATTCGCATTTGTATAAAAAAAAAAAAAATCAATTTGAAAGCACTGATCTCTGCCACACATCAGTCCTGAGGATTTATTGAGTTTTTTAAAGCGCAGTTTTCCAGTTTACCTACGTACTGATTTATCACTAAGCTTCACTTTAATACTGAAAAATATCTTAAAAACCTTAGAAATTATGGGCAAGTTTTGAAACACTGCTATCGAGTTGTGTATGTGCAGTTACATGTGTTTGCTGCAGAATGAGAAACGTTTTCTTGGCAGGTTTAAATGTCTGTATTTTGGCCCAAATGCCAGTGTGGATTTTTCAGTGTTAGTTTAATTAAACAGCATTCCGAGTTAGTTCAACACCTAATCGAGTTACAATAACACGTTGATTCCTGAAAAGTGTTAGTGTCGATTTTAGTTGTTTCTGCATTTTAACACTGTGAGTGTTAAATTAGGCCACACCTTTATTTCCTGTGGAACCATGCATTTCAGAATCTTCGGTCGCCATGTTTTCTTGCTGCTGCGTAAGCTTAATTGTGTGAATACTGTAATTGTGTGAATGTTGTAAAGCATTGAGTTCCTGTTTCTCTTTATTCTTTATCGTGTATTATTCTTCAAGTTGCTTCCATTTTTTGCCATGGAAGTACTTCCACAATACATTACAAGTCCTATATCTTTAATAATGCATATTTTAATTATTAATTGTCAACACTTGAATATTTTCCCATCTGTTCTGAACAGAACGGGGCAAGAATGACCCTACGGTTTTTTGGTGATTTGGAAATTATGGTGATTTGTTCAAGGGGAATCCTCAATATCAGCTTGTTTGTGGGCAAAAATGGCCACCACTTGTTTACATTTACAAAATGCTATAAAAATTAATGTATATTTAAAATAAAATCCACTTTCATTGACCTGATTTTTTGAATTGGCATCAGTGCTGGTCATGAAAATCAAAATTGCATTCAAATTCAGAATTTTAACCCTTTAACCCTCTGGGGTCCAGGGTATAATTTGCCGTTTTTACCTACTTTTGATTTTACCTCACCTTTAAAAACTGTTTACTTTGCCTTGTTTGGTATCTTTTTTTTCAGCACAACCTCATGTGTCTGAATTTACAGTTAGTTTTTCATTTTGACTAACTGTATTGGCATAATTGATATAAAATCAGACACAAAACATAAAATCCGAGTAGGAAAAAAGTGATATTTTTTATTGTAAAAACCACAAACATGTTTAATAAATGGTTTTCAGAAGTTAAAAATGAAAATATAAATAGTAAACTTTAAAAACCTATGTACAATTTTTGAAACAACAATCTTATATGGAACTATTTGACTAAAAATGCAGCCAATGCCTCAGGCGTTTTTTGTCCATCTATTTACAAGATGATCAGGTGTCACAAAAAAAACAGTTCCTGTCCACCACAAGACACAGGAGCACACCACAGGCTTGACACTTCCAGGTTGTGTCACTCCTCCTGTTGTCCTCCTGGAGACAGCGCTTACATTTGAGTCTGCCTTTAGTGGCTTTCTGGACAGCATCTGTGTCTGTGAGAATGGGAACAGGAATGTGTTCAGCTCTCCTGCTGTGGGGAACACCTGTCTTGTCCATGCCACAAAGCTGACACACCAGCTCCACCATGAAATCTTTATGTGCCATGGGCTGAACCTGCTTGGCACTGCACATCTCACGATGCATGATGAATGATATTTGTGGTCGCAATGTCCAAAAAATGCAGCAACATGGTCCTGTACCAGCGGGCAGTTTTTCTGTGAGTGGAATAATACTGAATGAGCTGGTCAGACAGGTCAACCCCGCCCATATTTTTGTTATATGCCATGATTGGTGTGGGACAAGGGATTTCTCTCGTAGCCCAGTGTCCATCTCTATCCTTCACCTTTCTCTTCACCGTCTCCCCTGAAAATGCAGGATGGATGGTGGAGCACACAGACACCTCCCGTGTGTCCATCCACTTCACAAAAACAAGTGGGCCCTCTCTGATCCATCTCACAGATCCCCTTGGACATTTTCTGTTCAGAGGATTTGCCCTGTCTTTGGGACACCCTTTTCTGTTTTTCCCTGTAGGTGCCACATGCACCAAATCTCATGCTTGTCAGGTCCAGGATCAGTCTGAGACTTGTATAAAAATTGTCCATGTAAATATGGTACCGAGTGCCAAGACAGGAAGGCTGAATAAGATTCATCACCACATCATAGGCCAGCCCATGCTCACTTGCAGTTTAATTCTTGCCAGTGTATAAGGTAAAGCTGATGGTGTAGCCACTTCTTGATTCAGCCAATATAAACATTTTCATCCCCCATTTACTCGGTTTGTCTTTCATATATTGTGTCATCCCAGTTTTTGCTTTGGTTGCCACCATCCTTTCATCTACTGACAACTCCCTCCTTGGGTGGTAATAAGCCTAGCAGGCACTGAGGATCTCATCATATAGAGGCCTGATTCTAAAAAGCTTGTCATTAGTGATGGGATTTCCGGCTCTTTTTAGAGATCCGGCTCTTTCGGCTCGGCTCACTAAAAAGAGCCGGCTCTTTCGGCTCCGAACCGGCTCTTCAGGTTGTTTTGTTGCTTTAATTAATTTATTATTAACAATGATATAAAATTATGCACAAAAGGGATTACTAATGTAAAAAAAAAAGTGGTTTTATTTATATATGTTTATATATAAATGTATGCCGTGGCCCCTAGAGACAAAACACGTACAAACTCCAAAACACATTTCTAGCATGAACTGAACTTCCAAAGCAGAGCTACTAGATCACTTAAATTACACAATTGAAAGCATATGTGTATTGTTTGTGTATTTATACACTGCACTCATATATATTCAAATAATTTTTAAAAAAGTTCATTTACCTGTTATTACCACACACCAAATCGGGTCATTGGTACTTGCTGGCTTGTGTAGCCACTAGGTAATAAAAGCTCAACACTGCGCCCAGCATCCTGGAGCACTTCTGTTGTGTTTTGTACGTGTTTTGAGTTTTTACGTGCTTCGGAGTTTTTACATTTTTACGTGCTTCGAAGTTTGTACGTGTTTTTACATGTTTTGGAGTTTGTACGTGCTTTGTCTCTAGGGGCTGTAAATATACTTTTATTTATTCACTCCACATAAAATGTAATAAATAAATCATATAATACAAAAATCAACTATTCACATTTCAAATTTTAACTATTTAAATTTTCAGCTTTTTCCTTTTACAAATTTAAAGTGAAACAACACAAAATACTGCAAACCACAACACAATTAAATATAAATTAAAATATGAAAACCAAAAAAAGATGCACATTCTCTGTCATATGGGCCTGCATGCATAAACTTTCTGAATCCTTTATCATCTGCAACTGAAAATAGTTATGGATAATTACTATACCTTTTTAATGTGACGTTGTTGTCCCTGGCTCTCTTTCTCTCTCTCTGTTCCTGTGCTACTGAGTGTAACTACCGCCCCTCCCCCCTCTGCCCAGCGTAAAGCACAAGGCTCGCGTGCGGAGTGAAGCGGAAAAAAAAGTGCGAGAGAGAGAGGGTGAGAGAGAAAAAAAAAACCCACGTGACGGCTCGCGAGAAGGAGCCGGCTCGCGTCGTTCACGTCAAAGAGCCGGCTCTAAGAGCCATTTCGTTCGCGAACGACCCATCACTACTTGTCATGGCCTGGTGTTCCCTTCTTTGCATCATTTTTTAGATCCTCCTCGGGATCACTAAGGTGGATGTTCCAAAATATGCTGCGGAACCTGTCTCTCGTCATCACTTTGGATGGAAGGGGCACAGACAAGATATGATTCTGTCTGATCATTTCTTGATAACATTTACATTTACAATAATTGATTACGCAGCAGTGGAGAGTGGACTTTATCAAAGTAGATGTCTTTCTGAAAGCGCTGTAACTAAGTTTAAGAATATAATCCAGCCACTGTTATCATCGTCAATGCCCTGTACCAACACAGAGCAGAGCAGCTATCTGAACGCTACCCCAACAGAGGTCGATTATCTTGTTAATAATTTCACCTCCTCACTACGTACGACTCTGGATACTGTAGCTCCAGTGAAAACTAAGGCCTCTAATCAGAAGTACCTGACCCCGTGGTATAATTCTCAAACACGTACCCTAAAGCAGATGACTCGTAATCTGGAGAGGAAATGGCATGTCACAAATTTAGAGGATCATCATTTAGCCTGGAGAAATAGTTTGTTGCTTTATAAGAAAGCCCTCCGCAAAGCCAGAACAGCTTACTACTCATCACTGATTGAAGAAAATAAGAACAACCCCAGGTTTCTCTTCAGCACTGTAGCCAGGCTGACAAAAAGTCAGAGCTCTTTTGAGCCAACCATCCCTTTAACGTTAACTAGTGATGACTTCATGAACTTCTTCACAAATAAAATTTTTATCATTAGAGAATATATTACCAATAATCATCCCACAGATGTAATATTATCTACAGCTACTCTTAGTACCATTGATGTTAAGTTAGACTCTTTTTCTCCAATCGATCTTTCTGAGTTAACTTCAATAATTACTTCCTCCAAACCATCAACGTGTCTTTTAGACCCCATTCCTACAAAACTGCTCAAAGAAGTCCTGCCATTGATTAATTCTTCGATCTTATATATGATCAACCTATCTCTAATAATCGGCTATGTACCACAGGCCTTCAAGGTGGCTGCAGTTAAACCTTTACTCAAAAAGCATCTCTAGACCCAGCAGTCTTAGCTAATTATAGGCCAATCTCCAACCTTCCTTTCATATCAAAAATCCTTGAAAGAGCAGTTGTCAAACAGCTAACAGATCATCTGCAGAGGAATGGTTTATTTGAAGAGTTTCAGTCAGGTTTCAGAGTTCATCACAGCACAGAAACAGCTTTAGTGAAGGTTACAAATGATCTTCTTATGGCCTCTGACAGTGGACTCATCTCTGTGCTTGTCCTTCTTGACCTTAGCGCAGCATTCGATACTGTTGACCATAATATCCTATTAGAGCGATTAGAACATGCTGTAGGTATTGCACTGCAGTGGTTTGTATCATATCTATCTAATAGACTCCAATTTGTGCATGTAAATGGAGAGTCCTCTTCACACACTGAGGTTAATTATGGAGTTCCACAGGGTTCAGTGCTAGGACCAATTCTGTTTACATTATACATGCTTCCCCTAGGCAGCATCATTAGAAGACATAGCATACATTTTCACTGCTATGCAGATGACACCCAGCTCTATCTGTCCATGAAGCCAGATAACACACACCAATTAGTTAAACTGCAGGAATGTCTTAAAGACATAAAGACTTGGATGGCCACTAACTTTCTGCTTCTTAACTCAGATAAAACTGAGGTCATTGTACTCGGCGCTGAAAAGCTTAGAAATATGGTATCTAACCAGATTCTTACTCTGGATGGCATTACCTTGGCCTCCAGTAACACTGTGAGGCACCTTGGAGTCATTTTTGACCAGGATATGTCCTTCAATGCACATATTAAACAAATATGTAAGACTGCGTTCTTCCATTTGCGCAACATCGCTAAAATTAGAAATATCCTGTCTCAGAGTGACGCTGAAAAACTAGTTCATGCATTTATTACTTCCAGGCTGGACTACTGCAATTCATTATTATCAGGATGTCCAAAAAACTCACTGAAAAGCCTTCAGTTAATCCAAAATGCTGCAGCAAGAGTACTGACAGGGACTAGAAAGAGAGAGCATATTTCTCCTGTTTTGGCTTCCCTTCATTGGCTTCCTGTTAAATCCAGAATTGAATTCAAAATCCTGCTCCTCACATACAAGGTCTTAAATAATCAGGCCCCATCTTATCTTAATGACCTTGTAGTACCATATTACCCTATTAGAGCACTTCGCTCCCGCTCTGCAGGCCTACTTGTTGTTCCTAGAGTATTTAAAAGTAGAATGGGAGGGAGAGCCTTCAGTTTTCAGGCCCCTCTTCTGTGGAACCAGCTTCCAGTTTGGATTCGGGAGACAGACACTATCTCTACTTTTAAGATTAGGCTTAAAACTTTCCTTTTTGCTAAAGCATATAGTTAGGGCTGGACCAGGTGACCCTGAATCCTCCCTTAGTTATGCTGCAATAGATGTAGGCTGCCGGGGGATTCCCATGATGCATTGAGTTTTTCCTTTCCAGTCACCTTTCTCACTCACTATGTGTTAATAGACCTCTCTGTATTGAATCGTATCTGTTATTAATCTCTGTCTCTCTTCCACAGCATGTCTTTTATCCTGTCTTCCTTCTCTCACCCCAACCGGTCGCAGCAGATGGCCGCCCCTCCCTGAGCCTGGTTCTGCCGGAGGTTTCTTCCTGTTAAAAGGGAGTTTTTCCTTCCCACTGTCGCCAAAGTGCTTGCTCATAGGGGGTCATATGATTGTTGGGCTTTTCTCTGTATCTATGAAGCGCCTTGAGGCGACATTTGTTGTGATTTGGCGCTATATAAATAAAATTGAATTGAATTGAATTGAATTCTGCCTCCAGTAATCTCTGAGACTTGGAAGTGACACAAGTGACATGTAAATCAGGAGACCAAAAAACTGATAGAGATTTTCTGTCTCTACATCAGTCCATTTGTATTTTTTGCCTAAATGCTGATTTTTTTGTAGCATTTTTGTTTGTGTTTGCACAAATTGTACTGACTGTGTCAGTAGCAAAAAACAATAAGAAAAGATCTTTTGGGCTTTGGGGGCAAAGTGTCTCTATCTGGACTCCTGGTGTTCTCTGTGGCTGAAACCTGCTACATTCTGGGGTAATATCAGCATCCCCTTCTGACTTCCAGGGCTCAGACCTGAGATGTGGCTCTGCTGCCTGAGGCAGTGGAGATCTGGACCTGGTGGGCGTGTCACGCCTTCCCTGTCTCTCTGCAGACCTCCTACTAACGGGGTTGCCATATCTTTTTTTGATTGGTTGATGTGGTTAATTTTTCCACCAATAGAAAAGGGGATGCCATGTTGTTGGGTGGGGTGTGGGTGGAGTGTGGGTGGGAGCGGATTCACTTGCAATGCGAGCGCTGTCTTTAGAAAGTCCGGTGATTATCTGCTCGTCTTGCGGTAAACGTGACAACAGTGCTCGGGAAAAAGTATGCCAAATATAATTAATCATAACTCTGGTTAATCTTGGCCTATCGACACAATTTAAAAACTGGTATGTAGTTTGAAGTTTGCACTTTCAACACAAATTGAAACGGAATCTCAGTGAGGCTCTGTCTCGCTGCTACGTCATCTTTATTCGTCGACATCATTGTGACGCGTCCGTTGACCCCAGAGGGTTAATTACCAGTTAGATCATATAATTGTAATGATTTACAAACTGATGAAAGC
Source organism: Neolamprologus multifasciatus (assembly GCF_963576455.1). Classification (NCBI taxonomy): domain Eukaryota; kingdom Metazoa; phylum Chordata; class Actinopteri; order Cichliformes; family Cichlidae; genus Neolamprologus; species Neolamprologus multifasciatus. The sequence goes on along the minus strand of NC_140460.1, from coordinate 31,108,887 downwards.
ATAAAATTCCTTTTCTAACAATGGAGGTTAGGTGCATAGCAATAATTAACAGTACCAATGATTATATATGCATTATTTTTTGTGCATTGACAGAAAAACAAAAAAACTCCCTCTCAGCTTGTTCGTGTCCAAAAATGGCCACCCCCTGTTTACGTTTACAAAACACTTTAAAGGTGATCGTTTAGGACTTCAGCAATAATACAGACAGCAATGTAGAAATAAAACAGTTTTATTGGGAATTAACTTAAAAACCAAAAAAACGACAAACAAACATCTATCTCCTATTTTTTTGTCACACAGGAAAGAAGCATCAATATCTGATGAGAAGACTTATTTATTTCTATTTAGTTTTTTCCCAACAGGAGAAGAATATCTCTAACAAGTAGATTTGTTCACATTTACACATCTTAATTTTGAAGTGAAATGTGCATTTTGAGTTTATACACGATGTATATAAGGCGACCGATTCCTCTTGCAGTATTTTTGTGTGGTGCGTTTTTCTATGTCGTAACAAAAGAGGAACAAAGGTGTTTAAGTTCACCTAGGATGATTTGTTTTAATTTTCACATGGTCTTACTGAGGTGATGCGAATTGAAACATGCATTCTTTTTTTTCTTTTTTTTTGGGGGGGGGGGGGGGGGGGTTGCTGGAAAAGCTTGAAAAGGGACCTTGAAAGTGCTTAAAAAGTGCTTGAATTTGACCCTGAAAAAGGCGTATGAACCCTGAGCTAAAAGATCTCCTTTGTTATAAAAAAGTCAAAAGTAGATCTCAGGCTGCTAATGCAGGGAACTGCATAAAGGGTGAGCCCTCCTTTGATACCAATGGCTACTGGATTGTAGAGCAGTATCTCTTCAGTAGTGGGACCCACATGGTTTTTCTTTCATGAGGGATCCACTCAGTCACTGGCTCCTTGTTCTCAGAAAAAGCTCCTGCATTCTTTTCCATCAGCTGCTCGGCCTCCACCTCCATGCCCCCATCCCCAATCCCCATCAAAGAAGAGGATTCAGGCACTGGCTAGTACTCATCATCAGTGGTAATACGGTCACCCTCTTTGGAGATTGTCCCCTCATCTTCTGGAGAGAAAGTTTCTTCATCTTGGTCAAATGTCTTTTCTTCAAGAGCAGAGGACTGTTTCCTGTGCTTGCTCTCTGACCAGATCATACAGACAGTGCTTGAAGCAGTGTTGTCCTTCTTGCCATATTGCCAGAATAAACGATTTGGAAGTTGTTAGGCTTACCTACAGAAGTAGCAACGTCTGCACCTGCATAAACTCCAGGACACGTTTACAAACAGTGTTTGTTGTTGTTTGCCCTGCAGCTGCAGGTTTGAATTCTGCAAAATGTCCTGTGATTGGGTTGTGTTTTTTTTGAGAGTTTATATTTTGGGTATGGTATCTTTTTATGAAAAGCACAAGAGTAAAAGTGCTTTTAGCCTGTGCTTCAAAGCTCAATAACCTGCATCAACAGAAATTCACTGCACCCTATGTAATATTTGAAACATCATAATTTATTCCAGTCTATCTTGCAAATATATGTTTGTGCTGAAATGTCATTCACAAACACAAACTATTAGATCCTTAAGATCAAACCTATGTCAAAATATTGTCATTCATTTGGTCCATTGGAGTGTGGTAAGCCATCAAACGCCCCTATTGGAAACTAAGAATATTACATGAAATTGCTTGTTTGGCCAAAAATGGGTAAATGATGTAATTTGGTAAAAAAAAAAAAAAACATTAAAAACTACAATTTTCATGTCTTGATGCATTCTCAATCGTCCAGGAAAATAAATCTCCAAAAGTTGATTCTGTTCATCTGGACGTAGTGTTTTCTGGGAGAAACGTTTCGTCACTCATCCAAGTAACTTCTTCAGTCTCAGCTGACTGCAGGTTTCCCCAATCTTATAAACAGTACATTTGCATAATGACTGAAACCAGCCCACTGAAGGAACAATGGGCTGTTGTTCCTTCAGTGGGCTGGTTTCAGGCACAGCCCATTGTTCAACCCAACAGAATCAACTTTTGGAGATACAATTTTCATGTGTTAAGTTTAGAATGAAAGCAGTTTTATTTTAATTACACGATTTAGTACTGTCAATAACAAGGAATCAAAAAAGGTGGTTATAATGGGTTTCAATTGGACAAAAATGGCCACGATAGAGCCAAGAGGAACAATTTGATATATTTAAGGAGCTGAAGTTAAAAATTAAAAAATCTGAAAAAAATCTAGACCCTTGGGAAGTTTCATTCCATTTGCATTAACACAGCGAAAATGGTTGAAAAAAGAAAAGTGAAGTGGCCACAAATGGCCACCATAGGGCCCAGAGGGTTAAAATGACATACATTAGGTGTGTCCAAATTCATAGGCTGCATCCTCCTGAGGACCCGTCCTTCGCAGTCTATGTGGGCCGGGTCCTCAGAAGGTCGGGTAGGCCGGAAGTAAACGGCTGTGAAATTGGACGGTCTAGCCTTCAGATTTGCGTCACCGCTGTCTCGGCCGTCTGCTCCTTGCTATCTAAAATATAACAGGACACTGGCATAAATTCTCCACCATCTCACACTTCTGTTTAATCAGTTTTCTATTTGACGTTTATTCAGCTGTGTGAAAACCAAGGAGGAACCCACCCGGGGGATTAATAAAGTTTTATTTTATGTAATGTAATCTAATAACTTTAACCTCAGCCAAACCGATATACTCCCGAACAAATAAAACACTGAAAAAAGCAAAACAATAACATTTTTAGGTTATCTAAGTGACTTTTATATTATGTTTAACCTGAGTAGCCAAAGACCGCGGTCATCTGAAAATAATGTGCCGGGAGTTTGCCATTCTCCCCGGCTCTAGTGACCCACAAGCTCCCAGCTAGCTATCGAACTCCGAAAACATCGGAGCACTTTTGAGAATATGTGATATGTTGATAAACTGAGCAGATATTTGAAGTTTACACAGCTTTATTCTCGCCTGAAAATATGTTAAAAGTTTATTTTGTGACCCAGAAAGAGTATTAAGAGTAATATTAAAACTTAGTAGCGGCCGGCATCGTTGAAAACTGAATTGGCTGGGCCGCGCTCTAATTTCTGGGATATGGTGGATACACCCGACCCATCCTTAAAATTCGGGGAAAAGGAGGACGAATTTGTCGGCTGCATTCGGAGGAGTCTATGAATTAGCCTTCGTCACGTCGCTGTGACGTAATCAGCCTACAAATGCGGCCTCAGGAGGAAGCAGCCCATGAATTTGGACACCCCCATTTTTGCATTTTTGACAATGCCCATTTTGTGTAACGCCATAATTTCCCACTACCCATGAACGTCACTTTTTATTGGTGTCTGGCTCACTCCTGCATCTCCGCCCACTCCATCCCCATCTGCTGCCGGCGAGTGCTGCTTCTCTGCTCTGAAATGAAATATCTATATGCTATAAGTATAAGTCATATTAAAGTAACACAATGGCTGCTTTTTTAGTGAAAAGTTACAATTTTAGTATTTAAAAGGAGTGTTTGATGAGCTAACCCTAACAACCCAATGCTAACGGCTAGCACTACTATAAGCCCAGTGTGAAATGAATATGTTTCAAATGACTGTATACTACAGTTTGTGTTGTTTTATAGACCCTGTGCACGAGAAAATTCTAACTTCCTATTTTAAGACCGGATGAAGGGTTGTACATTTTCGGTAGCTTTACTTTGCGGTCAATCGCTAAAAATACGAAAACGGAAAGATCGCGTTAACCCTTGTGCGCCCGCCTGTTCTCGGGACGTGGTGACCCCCCCGAGGGGCGTGTGTGTTGTTATTAGGATGGTATTGATGATGATGATGATGATGATGATGATGGTGGTGGTGGTGATGGGGGGGTCTTGGTGACCCCCCTCGGGGCATATGTGTGTTATGATGATTAGGGTGGGGGTCGCTAGGACCCCCTCGGGGCATATGTGTGTTATGGTGATTAGGGTGGGGGTCGCTAGGACCCCCTCGGGGCATATGTGTGTTATGATGATGATGAGGATGATGATGATGATGATAGGGTTGGGGTTGCTAGGGCCCCCGTGGGGCGCTTGTGTTATTATGACGTCGGTGGTGTCTGGGGAGCGGCGGTGCGGGAAGAAGCGGCGCAGTTGGGACAGTACGTGACGGCGCACTTGGGGCACACATGCACTCGGCACTCGTGGCACAGGATCTTGGTCTTGACGTCTTTGCTCCTGGGACACACGCGGCACCTTCGCCTCTTGACCGGAGAGGAGTGGCGTTAGAGGCGGCGGCACGTGTAGTACGAGCATCCGCATCGGCATCGTCGGCCTCGGTGGCAGTACCTCGGGCCGCCGCTCTGCCTCTTCCTCCTCTTCCTCCTCCTCCTCGCGCTAACGCCCTGGCTTCGAGCATGGGGCGCGCGAGCGCTTTGCCCAGTCGCTCGAGGAAGAGCCTTCGCTTGTTGAGCTTGCCCGCCATCCAGTCGGGGTGAATTTCCCTCCAGAGCACGAACGCGTTGTAGGCCGCCACGTCGACCATGTTGTGGAAAAGGGCCACGGGCCACCTGCAGGTCTTTCTCCTGCAGCTGTACGTGCTCACGACCTTGTCCAGGTTGTCGACGCCTCCCTTGGTGCGGTTGTAATGCAGCACCAAGGGCGGTTTTGCACTGCCGCCGCTGCTGCCGCTGCTTCTGTTGCTGCTTCTGTTGCTGCTGCTGATGCTGTTGCTGATGCGGCGGCTAGGCCGGGGCTCGGGGCTGGAGCGATGGTGGTGGTGGTGGTGGTAGCGAGGAGCGGTGGTGAGGAGCAGCACGTTCTTGTTCTTCTTTGCCACATAGGAGAGGATGATCGTGTCGGGCCCTCGTCCTCGTCCTCCTCCTCGTCCCGCGGACCTGTACACGCCGGCGAGCACGAGCAGCCCCACATAGGCTCGGAACTCGACGCGGCCCATGGGTTTCCATCCGTCGATGGCGGGCCTGCGCCTGTCTGCTTCCAGGTTGGTCATGGCGATCACCGAGTCCTCTATCTCTGGCGGGAAGTAGGCCATGAACGAGGAGGCCTCGTCTCGCGCCGCCGCCACGGCCTCTTCGGTGGGGCCTCGTCCTCGCGGGTCGAGGTCATCGTCACCGTTGTCGTCTTCTTCTTCTTCTTCTTTGTCTTCTTCTTCTCCTCCTCCCCCATAATCTTTGTCTTCATAGTGTTCGTCGTCTTCTTCATAGTGTTCGTCGTCTTCTTCATAGTCTTCGTCGTCTTCGTCTTCGTCTTCTTCTTCTTCGTCATAATCATCGGCTATATCTGCATCACGAGTTTCGCCGACAGCGTTGTGGCTGCGATCGCGCCCAAGATCATGAACGCCACCTGCAGCATGGCCGGCGTCCTCTTGCCACAGCTCCGAAGCCCCCCGCCCCGGTTCAGCGCCTGCTTCTTTGTCTTTGTCTCGGCCTTTCGGCTCGCCTTGCGAGCCGCCATCCTGGCAGAGTTGCAACGGCATTTCGTAACCGTGATCCTCTGTGGCCACGTACCCTTGGTCCGCCACCTCATCGTTTTCGTCCTCCCGATCCTCCGAGTAGCGCGCCTCGTCTGCGAGCGTTCGGGCTGTCGAGTCGTCGTCCCTCTCAGCCTCTTGCTCCTCTTCCTCGGTCTCTTCCTCCCGATCCTCCCAGTAGCGCTCCTCGTCTGCGAGCGTTCGGGCTGTCGAGTCGTCGTCCCCCTCGGCCTCTTGCTCTTCCTCCTGCTCCTCCTTCTCCGAGTTCTCCTCTTGTTGTTGCTGCTGCTGCCGCTGCTGCTCTTGGTCTTCCTCGACCCCTAGCCCTCGATAACGAAACGTGGCCGGTCGCAACAACGGAGCGACCATAGCCCACCCCGCGTACGCCAAACGCGCTGGCGATGGCGATGGTGACGACAACGGTGATGGTGAGCGGGAGGAGGAGGACGACAATGACACCGCCGGCGAAAGCGTTCGACCTGTACCGACCTTTGTGCTCTTTGGCTCCCACGGTCTAGTGCGTGACATTGTCTTCTTCGTCTTCTTCTTTCACGTTGGCATGCCGGAGTTGTTGTTGTTGTTGTACAGCACGTGCCCGGACGCCGCCTCTGTAACCAAACCCCGACACACTTAGTACCCGCCATCCACACTCTTATCATCTCGCCACGCGACACGCTGTGCTTTCGCGACCACCAATATCTCTCTCTCTCTCCCCCCCCCCATCCACTCGGGGGATCTCCCGACCCCAACCTCCTCATTCCATCCCTCCACGGGGGACCCGCATCCCCCGACCACGCCGCTCTCCCCCTGGCGGGTGCATCAGGATTAAGACACGACTGTACACTGTGTTCGTGTTTTCCTCCGAAACAATGAGTTCCGTTGGAGCAGCCTTTCAACGCCTCTCTCTGTCTCTCACTAGCAAATTTGACCCAGACAACAAAGTAAAGCTAGTTTTTGGCTACGAGCCTGACACGAACCTGACATATTAGCCAGAAGTCCCTTTACTATGGTTCGGAGCCGCGAACCTTCAGTAAGAGTAATAAATCACATTTATGTAGTTGTAAACAGCATGATAATATATTAAGCAATCCAAAGTATTCAGAATACGTTACTCTCATTCAGTAACGTAACGGAATACGTTAAAAAATACAGTTTGGGGCCTGTAATCTGTAATGGAATACATTTTAAAAGTAACCTTCCCAACACTGTGTGTATAGTTACATAATTTCAAAAACTTGAAATCATTTATTGTTTTGTTTTTGTATGTTTTCAGGTGGAAGTGGCAGACAACCTGACAGACCTCACTGAAGACATTGTGAGCTGTGGTTACACAGGACTTGTGAAGTTGGACAAACGGGACAGTATAATAAGGTAGTATATTTTAATAGACAATATACCAATCAGAAACATTTGAAAGTAATATTTTGTAAGTTAAAACCCTGGTTTATACCACCATACCCCATCAGTTTCACTAATGACTGTGTTTGCTTTTCTAAATAGATCAATTGTTGTGCATGCTATGGTGCGTCTGACTCCAATGCTACAGCAAATCAGAAATGGCATGAAGATCTACAACCTTCTGGAGGTGATTGGAAGGCACGATAGTCTCTGTTCAAACCTGTTTGTTCCCAGAGATGAGAATGATGATACAGCGGTAAATGTTTTTATTTATTTATTTATTTCAGTTGTTTAGTTTTTACAACAGATTCTAAAAATACATGTGATGTAGTAATAGCCCTGTGAGGACTTTTTTGTTTCAGCCTTTATTTAGGTTGCTTAGATTAATGACTATTGAAGAATATCTATATTTCTTATTGTTTATTTGAAATCACAACACGTGACACCCCCCCGCCCCCAAATCTCTTTAGCCGGATGCTGATTACATAATGAGCATCCTTGAGCCTGAGCTGAGTGAGAGGGGAAGTCCAAGGCATGCCAAAGAAAATGCCATCATCAACTTCTTCCAAGACTTCCTGGAGAACCTTGAAAGCTCAGGTTTGTGCCGTCAGCCAGGTACTGTTATTATCATCAAAACAACATTAACACAACAGCTGTTACAAATACAGTGTTGTAACATTTCTTTCAAACGTACTGTACTCTGCAAAATTGTCATCACCAACGAAAACAGTCTAAAGGAACTGAAATCTCTGTAAAGATTTGTTTATATGTTTTGATGTTTTATACAATCTACCTCATGTCTAAATGACAAAATTGGTTTTGCATATTAATAAATTTTGTGGTATGACAGTTAAAGATTTAAAGTAAGTCGAATCTGCTTCTTCAGATCAGGATAAAGACAAAAAGAGCTGTGAGTATGGGATCCAAGACCTACAGGACTAGGACCAGGAAGAACACTGGATTTCCAAACACCAACCACCGAGAATGTCTGTCCCAGCGATTATGCAGTGGTTAACTGGACAAAGACACAAACCATGCCTTCCTTCAGAAAGGGCAAATTTTAAAATACATGTAAGATTTGAGCATCAATGCAAAGATAGGATGCCTGGACACTACATATGTTACCCACTTGTAAGTGCCTGCACAAACACAATCTTCTTTCCTGTGGCACGCATGAACTCATACACCGAGTTCACTGAAGTTATGACAACAGCTGTCACAATGTGGAGAGATTTCAGCCGTGTGTAGTTGACACTCAAATAGCATGGCATCACAAGTTATGCAGTATTGCACTGTATTTCTACTATCTGTCTAACCCTTTAAACCTATTTCAGTTCTTGGAACACAGAGTAAAAAAGGAAAAAATATTTACAGTTAGATTATTTTTCCACGTTGTTTCACTTACTTTTTGTTCTTATAATGTTAAAAACTATGTTCACAAAACGGAGGAGCCCATTCAGAAGACTGCATTCATAAAAACTTGAGTCTAAGATTCAACTTGTTCGCAAATTAAATTCTGTAAGTCGGAAGAAGTTTAAGTGAATTTTGTTTAAATATATTTTCTGTATATAAAGCATGTAGTACTATTTTGTTACTGAAAAGTTTTCCACTGTGAATTGTAAATTTAGTGATATTCCAACTGTTTTGCTGAAAATAAATATTCTTACACTTGATGAATTGTTTTTTTCAGTCATTAAAATGATATCATTTAATTGTTTAGAGTATTTATTGACATGACAAATTGAATCAACCCAGTTACAAAAACATCAGACATGAGATGCTTAACTGAATGTGGCTACTTTAAACATTAAGTTAAAAAAGGTAAAAAAAAAAACTAAAAAAAAAACAGTATTTGATGCAATTAAAAAAGATACATTCATCAAATAATCTGAAAATACATCTTAAGATTGATTGATTTGCTATTCTGTCATTACAATACAAATAATGTGGTCAAATTCTAGGAGAAAGGCTAACTGAGTGGGTTCTGTTGTGTTACTGAATGAACTATGATATAGTTCAGCACTCTCATAAAGGTCTCTTTCGTTGTCAAAGGAGGGACTAAGAGGATGAATGGCTGCCCTCAGTCCTGCCATCTCCTCAGGCCCCAAAGGACACTGTATTGGTGGAAGAACTACACCACCACTCTCTGGTCTCGAACAGTCAAGGTCCAAAGAGAAATGTTCTTGAATGTCCTGAAAATTCACTTGCTTTTGTTATGAACAGTATAACTATAGTATGCAGCAACTACAAAGGTATGTTAAAGTCTTTAAAACAAGACAGGTGCACATGTTAAATATATGCATGTCATGAATTTCAAGGTACAAAAACCTAAGGGTTATAAAACATCTGTAATAACACATTTTATAGTTGTACCTCGGTGTTTTCTGGTGCAGCCACAGGATTTTGAAGAAGTCCTATTGTCCAAAGTTGATTAGGCGTAAGATTTTGTTCTGTTCGCAGGGCATGATTATCCCACCCGTTCTTGAAAGTGTCAAGGTCCTTATGCAGACGTTCCACAAAGATGTACTGAGCACAGAACAGGTGGAGGCTGTTGGAGGGGTCAAGCAGGCAGTCTTCCTCAAGGTTGTGAAGTAGCTCATAATAAACACTGGTTACAGAATTCATTTCAAAGGTAAAGTGTTTGTTTATTCACAAAAGAGACAGGGGCATCATTGAATTTAGCAAATTTTAGCTGCCAGCTAGCTTGCTACAACGAATAGGCTAATGTTGGCATTTTACCACAACTTCACCAGATTTAGCTAATAAAAACTAAACCTATGTCCAGTCAAGTGAAATAGCAAAGAAAGACGACAGAAAATGATTACTTACCTGCGGTTAAGAGGGTCCACCTGAACTTGATGCAGCCATTGAAAGAGGCAAACAGAGAAAATGGCAGCTTGGTCAGCAAGAGCAACGGACTCTATAATATATGCAAATTCATGCGGGTCGGAATCCCCGCCCCCTCAAGCCGCCTCTGGACGCCAAAACAGTGCCAGCAGATTGAAACTGAAAAATGGATTGAAACCGAAAACTGGATTGAAAGCGAAAAATGGATTGAAAGCGAAAAAAAATGGATTGAAACTGAAAAAAAAATTGTAAGCGAAAACAAAATAATTACAGTTTCAATTAATTGTTTTTCACTGTAATTTTTTTTTTCGGTTTCAATACAAGAATTTTCAGTACATTTATTTCAGTTACAATATTTTTTTTCGGTTTCAATATTTTTTTCGGTTTCGTTTCAAGGTGGCATCCTTCTGATCCCATAGAAGTAGCATATGCTAAGGTGCTAAGTGTTTCTGAGTCTGTTAGGGAAGCTGCAGTTAGTTCTCCTGTTTACAAATCAGTAGGTTAAAACAGCATCATTAGGTTGTAAGGTTATGTAACGAGCCGCCATTTTAGAATCAGTGATTGACTGTTGAAGCAGCAGGTTCAAAGAGCTGCTGCTTGCTCAGACAGTTGACGGCATCATCAAAGAAGCCATTTTACCGCCTCTGGCCAAACACCGGGAGAAAAAGAGTCAAGTGTGTGCACATGTGTGTCTGTGATGCTGGTTAATTAACGGAAGGGAGAGAGAGAGGATAAAACACATACTTAATACAAGAATAATAAGGTCTCTTAATAAGAAGGAGACTTTTTCATTTTTAAGAACTGTGTAACAAACGCTTGTTTGTGCAGGCCCACTTTTAAATAAAACCTAAATCTGCAGCTCTGTCTGACTTCTCACTTTGGGGAAAATTAATGATATAAATAAATAAAATGGGCCATGAATATTATTAATATGGTATATAGATATAAGATAAAAAATAACAGCATATTAAATGATTCTAAATGATACTGTGCGCAGTTGATAATATTTTTAGGAAGTAGAATTTGAATGCAGGTGACCTCAAATGTAAAAGCCTACAAATGTATCATCCAAGTTAAACAAATCTTTTTGACTACATAGAATGATGCAGTATTGACTCTGATGCTGATTTGAGGTGTCTGATTCTGTATTTTTGTTTTTGTTTTGTCACACAAATTGAAATAGAACCCTGATTTTGCCATTGTTGGTAAGTAAACCGTCATTGTAACTGAAGCAATATGAGCCTGGCATTGTGTAGCATATTTGGCAATTTACATACAATACTTTGGCTTTTTGTGATGTTTCCATTTACTGATGGGCAAAAACATATAGTCAGGATTTATAATCTGTTACAGCAAAGCCCCCACACAGGACCTCTGACTTTACCTGAAGATTTCCCTGAAGTTTAATAACCCATTTATGTCTGATTTTAGTTTTTTAATTGAATTTTTAATTTTAATATTATCAATTCCAAACATAGCTAAACGTCAGATCTTTACACAGTTTTTCGTGTTCTCCTTATGTTTGTGGATTTAAATAGCAGACAAAACTATGAAAGTGTTTTTAGGTGGGTCAGTATAAGTGATAGCTTAAACACTTAAGAGCACCCCAGCTATTGATTTATATTGTCTCTCATATTCTGCCTATGAATTAGCATTGAAGTCAAATCACTACAGAAGTATTTTGCCTGAGTGAAGATAAGTAGTAGCTCAAACACTTAAGCAATAATAAAAGCTACAAGAGCCAGAGTTGTGAGTGGATAATTTTGGAATATTAAAGCCAGTGTTTAATTAGTTTGATTATTTAGTAAATATAATGTGTCTTAAAATTAAATATAAATATTGCAAAATGCATAAATATTCCTAGCAACAGATACAATGGAAGGACTTTTTAGTGCAGGGGTAGTCCTCAAGTGCCGGTGTCCTGCAGGTTTTAGGTCTCACCCTGAGTCAACACACCTGAATCAAATGATTAGTTCATTAGCAGGCCTCTGGAGAACTTCAAGACATGTTGAGGAGGTCATTTAGCTATTTACATCAGTTGTATTGTATCAAGGACACATCCAAAAACCTGCAGGATACTGGCACTCGAGGCCTGGAGTTATCTACTGTTGCCAAAAGTGGACATAATGTAAAATACATAAATATTCCTAGCAACAGGTACAATGGGGGGACTTTTTAGTGTAATATTTTAATAAATTTTTATTTTAACCTCCTAAGACCCAAACTCTCTCATGGCATGCATTTTGACTTTCTCTTTGATATTTGGATGTATTGGGACCTGATGAATGTAAAAACAAAGAATTACTAGATTTTTTTTAAACTTGATTTTTGTTTCTGGGAAACATGAGATCCACATATGAGGGCATTCGATTTAAATTTCAATAGGACAGTGGCAGAATAATGTCCTCGTAAGTGGATGTCAGGCCCTTCTAAAACAAAACTTTGTATTTTGGTCTAGACAACCCAAAATGTGACATATATGGACGCCTTGTGTGGTCCTAGGAGGTTAATTTAAAAAATGGTGTGCCACTGATGTTGCTGTAACATGTCAATATTTACATGTATTTTAGGATTTACATATTCAGACCAGACTAACTAAGGCTACGTCCACACGTACCCGGGTATTTTTGAAAACGCAGATTTTTCTATGCGTTTGCACCTTTCGTCCACACGTAAACGCCGTTTTTGGTCACTGAAAACAGAGATTTTTAAAAACTCCGGCCAGGGTGGATATTTTTGAAAACTCTGTTTTTGCATTTACGTGTGGACGAGAAAAACGGAGAAAACGCAGAAAACGCAGCGTCAAAGGTGTGCGCCTTTTTTGACGTCACACTGTGCGCCACGTTATTGTTTCGGTGAAATGAATTTCTACAATACTGTTACTGTTAATTGTTCTCTCTGCAGTGTTTAAATGTTTACATATACACACACAGTTACTGTCCCTCCACACATACAACTCAGTTCTGCTTCTATGCCCCAGCTTTGTTTACTTTTTCCCACCAATTCTTCTAGACTTCTGATTGGCCAACATTTCTGCACGGTTAGGAATATATCGCCACCTGTTGCTTTGGCATGTTCCTAGCAGCGTTTTCCTTCATTTCTGCCTTTACGTGTGGACGGGATTATTTTTTAAAACGGAAACGGAAAATCTCCGTTTTCAAAAATACCCGTGTACGTGTGGACGTAGCCTAAAACATGGTGAGGTTTTCTGTTGCTTCTGATTTAAGTAATTACTTTGTATCCAATGTTTTTAATCTGAAATCACATTAAAAGTTGTGGTTTTTCACACTTTAGTAGCTCTGACTTGTGATAGAAAATGTTGGAGCCACAAAACATCAATCAACTTTGGATACCATGGAAACCATCAGTGCATCTCTCAGAGTTCAATGAAGAGGACCAGGATCTCAAAAAACTTTCCTCACATATCAAGGGTAAGAAAAAAAACAAGCTTTCTTCACCTGTTTCATTTGTAACTGGTGGTCAATGGTAGTTCTAGTAAATCAAAGGACATTCACAGTGTTTTGTACTTGTCTTTGTGTTATTTTCAATTGAATTCATGTTTGTTGGGTCTGCGCTTCCACAGGCCCCGCTGGTTTAGAAACGTATTCCCGTTAACGAAGGAAACAAGACGAACATCTTTTACTTGCTAGCAAGGGAGACTGGTCGGAACCAAGCTCTTGGAGCTAAACGCTCCTCACCTGTCTCCTAGCCAGCATCAAATAAACAGCCTTCCTTGCCGCCTTTTATTGAAAACAGTTACAGTACACACAAGCACCTCCCATTGTAAAACCCCCCTATGGTTACAAAAGATAAGGTAGTATGTGTGTATGAGTGCACGTGTAAGCACGTGTATGCATGTGCGAGAATGTGTGTGTTTGAGTGTATGTATGTGAGTGTGTGTTTGGGGGTGCGTTTGTGTGAACCTCCTGCTTACCTAAAGGATAATAAAAGCTGGAAGTTTACTGAGCAAGAAAACAGAACCTTCAAATAATAAAACACTACAACAAACTGGCTGGAGAGGTGGTCAGAAACACAGGAATGTCTTTGATCCTACAGTTTGAACTAAGACTTACAAATTTAAGTAACACAATGACAACATTTAACAATTTGACTCCAACAATGTTTCAGTTCCAGTTTATCTTTAAAACATTGCACAAACATAAGATGAAATGTCTGTAAATTTGAGGTTTCTGACTTTCTTATTGCTACTTGTCACGATCCTGTGTCTTCTGTCTCTTCCTCGCCCCTCATGTATTCATGTCTACGTCTCTTTGTTTCCTGTTTTATTTTGAAGAGGTTTTGTGTTTCTATGGTCAATGTGTTTAGTTTTACTCATGTTGTTATGTTCATTCATATGAGCTTTTTCCCCATGTGTTTCCACCTCCCCTGATCACATCCTGTGTGTATTTAGTCTGCGTGTTTCCGTTCAGTCGTTGTCAGGTCATCTGCTAAGTTCATGTCATGTTTCCAGGTTTTTCTATGTATCCATGCCAGGTCTCCATGTTAAAGGTTTTTTCATGTTTTAATTTTAGTTCACCCAGTTTAGGTTATTGTTTAGTTTCACCCATATCCTTTGTTGGTATTTATTTTTCTAGCCTTAATAAATAGCTTGTTTTCTGTTAAGATTAAGTTTTGTTCTTGCGTGTCTGCACTTCACTCCACACAGTCTGCTTCGCTGTGACACTACTTAAAAGTATTTCATCTTACTCTCAAGCTAAATTTTTAAGGTAAATATGTGGTGATTCATTTGTGTTTGGATGAAAAGTCTTAACATCAGTGTTGTTTTAAAGGCAGTATTTGGATCATTTTCTCTAACTTATTATCTTTATGTTTGTCAGATGTGATTTACCGATGGAGGAATTTGTGGAGCAGGCTAACACCAGCAGCCAAATGCTGACAGTGGCAGAGGTAAGTCACTTTAACCTGACACATGCTGAATAGAAACCTATAGGAGAATCCTGTAAAGATGCCCTAACCCCAAAGAGCCAATCAACAGGCCAGAACATATGAGCCAAACTCTGCTGCATAGAAGAGATTTATCACAGAGCAAAAGGGCCAGGGGAATGGTTAATTTAGCATATTTGGCATTACAGGTACAACCAGGATATATTTTTACTTAACTTTCACTAAAATTGCAGTTTCCCTGCTCACTCCAATTATAGAATGGGATGGGCAAAACGAAGCAATTAATATTAAAAATTATTGTTGTGGTAATGAGCATGCTGACAAGGGGGGAACATACTGCTGATAGATAAACTTGATGCCTAGTGAGACACCTAATTGATATTAAGGGAGGCTTTCTTTTTTCTGAACATCATCAAAACATCTTCTGACTACACACTTTTTTTCCTCCCGCACCTGACGGGAGGAGTTCATGAAAGAAGCACACGACAACTCTTCTGACATTTCCCATTTCCACTTTCTTCATGACACCTCAGTCTCTGTAAGGAGGAAGTCTATCAAATCAAATATGGTTGTAGATTGTTGTTACTCTGTCCATCTCTTCTTTCTCTTTAGATACAGACCTGCAACCCCAAAAAGACCTCACAATCAGAACGGGGTAGATGTTATGGAAGGGCAGCTGGACCTTCCCAGGCAAGATGACAGCAAACTATTCCTCTGTGAGCTGTGTTCCCAGATCACAATCATGTGAGTATGACAGGTGTGTTGATGAGTGCTCCGCCCAGAGGTGGACTCAATGAAACGGTGGAAAAACGTAGCCACTCACCCGGACCATGAGAGTTTTGTATTATTATTATTATTATTATTATTATTATTATTATTATTATAATTATACTATACCTTTAGAAGGAATCATTTGCTCGTCCACCATCACCTCGGGACTAGGATCGTACATGACGGGCATCCTCTTGGACATCTTGTCCCACACCTCTCTTATGGCAGCAAGTTTGTCTTCTCCAGCTCCAGCCTCCCCAGCAGCTCCAGCTTGTCTTGTTTGTCTTGTGAAGCGTATTACGTTCGAGTACACGTAAAATATTTTGAGGGACACCGTGGCCCGGAAAATAGACCTGCTGCTCTCTGTGTCTCACAGACTGGTGGTAGCCTCTCTTTGAGACCTGTAAACGATGGCCAAGATCAGCAGGCCCAAGTGGGTGAGTAGGCTCGCCCATGCCTCTCGTCCTTTGCTTAGACAATGCTTGGTCTATTTACTCTGGAGGACACTGTAAAAACTGACAGTCTGTTACAGGTTACTGAGTCAAATGTTCAGGATACGCTGAACTTTTCTGTTCATAAGAACTGCAGTTTTTGATGCCATTACTGTAGCTTTCTTGGACCTAACATCCAAGGAGAAAGTGATTAAACGTGTGCCAAGTCCAAAATATTGCAAAGTAGGAACTTGTTATTGTTCCATTTAGTGATGTTATTCGTATAGGGTGGGAGCTGGGGGGTATCACAACCTCTGAAATCACTTCAGTCCTGTTGTTCAGTCCTAGAGGCCACGCAGAATACAAGAGTAACACATTTTTATGGCATTTAAGCAACTCTTACATAACACATATTTGTGTATAATAAACTGACACAAATGCGCCTCTACTTTTGTCCTGGCTAAAGTCAGCGCTAGAGACATAAGGAGCATTTGACATTTTCATCCACCTGGAATAAACTCTCAGACAGAACAGTGGAGAGCTGACTAAGTGTGGCTGTCAGTGAAGCAGAGCAGGTGAGAGGAGGTAGCATTGCAATAACGTTAGAGTGAATCTCAGTATGTTCAGACCTGCAGCACAGGAAGAGCAGACGGGGGAGGAGCTTGTCGAACACAGCTCTGGGACAGTGTTGCGTAATAGGTAATACGAGACAATAATGAAGTTGTCAGCTGTTTTTTTTTTCCACCTCAAAAGGTGGAAACCAAAGGTTTGCTTTAGTGTTTTTATAAATCTCACATAAATCAGCAGTCTGTGTTTTTTTAAGCATTATTATTGTTTTTTGTGCATATATGTTCCCCATTGCTTATATTCAATATTCAGATATTCACTCTTTCATTATTTTCTTGAAGATTTTTATTGATTTTTACAACATAAATCCTTATAATGTCTGATCTAAAAGTATAAGGATTACATGTTGGACTGTTTACCTGTATTATTTAACTGACCGTGTAACATATGCAAAATAGAGCACAACTCCTTGATTAGCCACTTGAGGCTGGCCCGAAAAGTGATTTGTTGCATCTGGACCGTTAGGACCATAATACCTAATGTATAATTTGCGTTACATAGAGTTATTTGTGAGTTTTTGAGACTCGTAGATCATCAGTGTGAATTTGTTCCCCCGATGAAACCTAAATGACTTGCACAATATAGTTTTAACCATTTAAAAAAACATTCCAGATGTCATTCCAGAAATCATAAATCAAAATAATAATTATTTTCATTATTTTAATTATTTTTTTCACAAATTTTTAATGGTTCAAAAAAGGAATTTTATGGTAATTTTATATTCAAGGATTTAATGGGTTAAAGTGACACACTATGATAAAAGATACACATAAATCTTGGTCTCTGTAACTAATTTTGCCTTTCATAACATCCACAAGGGTAATTTTTTTAAAGTAAAGACATAAATTTGTGGGTTTAGCTGCTCTGACTAAAAGCTGTAGCTGGACACTGACTGCTAGGCTTAACCTTCATTACTATTTTAGTAAAATGGGTCTTTTAACTGTGTCAGTGAATTTTGGACCATTTTAAATTGAATTATCTGTATCATAACTTCCAAGTTCAAGTGGTTTGTGCTTGACTTTGGTAAGTGACATTACTCAGCACTAACCAGCATGCATGTGTGTAGTGCAACGCAAGTGTAAAATCTATGGTTGCGTCTCACTAACTCATCCCTCTCAAAAAACACTCTGGTTGCAGCGGGTTTCATTGTGGCCCCAAATCAACGTTTCCCATAAAGGTAACTGCATTCCTCTTTTTGAGTCCAGTCTAAATTACATGTTGTGCTATTTACAGTTAAAACGAGTACTTAGAAACAGAGCAACTACTTCTCCCCAGGACATAACTGGTCTAGACTGCTGACTTCTCACCCTCTCAACTTTTTAAACACAACACACAAACACACCTCTGACCTAGTCCACTGTGGACACTTGCTGTTGTCTTTGGCATCAACTCTAGACTCACAACACCATGTGTCTGTATCATTAAAGTGCAGAAACACTTTTTGTACTTTGTACTCTGTAACCAGATGTGTCCTCTCCGGATAAACACAAAATACGGCTACAAACTACAAATTCTTTTGTAGCTACTATTAGTCGTTTTTCCCATCTATGCCTGAAAATTATTAGCATAGTAAATGTATTTAGTGGAAAGTTTGTCCCCAGTTGTTATGAAGAGCAAAAATAGCCACACTGACCAAAACGTATTTTGTTAATTTCTCCTTTAAAGTTGAACATTTTAACAGACTCAAGTGAAGAGGAAATGCAGTTTTAATATTTATTTATTTTTAGAGTTGGCTGTTTAGATTTAAATATATATATATATATATATATATATATATATATATATATATATATATATATATATATATATATATATATATTATTGGTTGTTTGAAACATACTTTTTGCATGTGGTTCTCAAAAGACTAAGATCAGAATTATCATTATCACGAGTATCAGCCCACCTCTCACTCACCCATAACTCAATGCTGATGCATGTTTCACTTTCTGTTGCCTGGAAAATGGCATAATGTACCTTTTTTAGATTTCAAGAATACATGAATCCTGTTCCCCCTCTCAACAACCTGCTCAATTATGCACCTCATTGCTCAACTCTGCCCTTATTATGACGGGTAAATCCCCCTCGAGCGTGAAAGATCTCACTGAACTAAGATAACGCTTAAAATCTGAGCCCAGCCACATTTAAGGCACCCAGTGAAATGTGTTTTAATTATCTGATCGCGTATTTCAGGATCAGCATGGGCCTTTGGGGGTTGATGACACAGTTAAAGATGGTCAATCTGAATGAAATAAAAGTTGTTATTTGAGAGAAATCACTGCCTTTTACTGTTTTTGTAATGATTCCTAGTGATTTTCTTTTGAATAATTGAAAACCAGATTAAAGTAGAGCATTACTTTACATTGTCAGTTATTTACTCTTATTCTTCCGTGCAGCTGAACATAAACACGCTCATGCAGCATGAATAAAGTGTAACCCTAACCTATTTCTCTCTGTTTCACATGCACAATGATTGTGATTTTGTATTAGCCCCGAGGACTGATTGAAAACAGTTATTTTTGTCTGAGTGACTTCAGCATTATTATTCAATGTTTACTTTTCACCTTTATCCCTGTTTGTTGAAATATTCCTGCTGCTCCAGCTTTTGGAACAGCCAGCCACACAACATGCAACACTCTGAGAATCTGACTAACTGACTAACACAGATGCTGAATCACTTTCTTTAGAACGAAGGTTTTTCCCCACAAATGTTTTGATGCACACTTGTGACTCTGTTTGGGAAAGCCTGTGTTTTGCTATAATTAGACTGCGTGTCTAGAGATTATTTTTCAGTGCTGTGTAATTTTGGACATTTCTGTGTTGTGAAATCCTTCCAATCTTCTGGATTTCTCCATGCTCTGTGACCAAAGGTGAAATCCCTCTGTATCTAATCAATTCTTTTTCACTGCCTGAAACTGACCACTAATCTTTCTTTCTTCACCAGTGTTTCTACAAGTGTGTCAGTGAGATTTGGACTGATGTGACAGTAAGCAAGGAGGAAAGCCTTAGTGGTTTGCAGAGGAAGTGGCTTCATGATTAAGGTGGGTGAGAGGAAAAGAGGAAGAGATCTATCTTAGGAAAAAGTCTATGACTGTGATTATGATCTAAATTCCAAGTAATGAGTTTGTCAGTGATTAAGCTGTATATTTGTCCTGTCTTCAATTTGTCCTGATTCGTGATTGAGGTGTGAGACAAACGACTACTGGTCCAAGTGTGTCAAAACAATGATTTTATTAAACACGTGTGGAAAGATGCACAGCTTTATATTGTCAACACCGATCTTCCGTCAAAACATACTTTCAGCATGGTTTTATTATGTCAGGGTTAACGCCCCTTCTCGCGTCAGACAAAACATCACATATATAGGTTATAATTAACGACAGTTTCCGTGTTCAACAGCATTTTTCCCTATATGGTTGTCTGGCCCCTCCAGATGTTTCCTGTAGACCCCGGATCACTGGTTGCTAAGCAGAGACAAAGCAAGATGTCTTTCACCTTTACCCTAGAAATTATACTTAATGTCTATGAAATCATACAGATCAAGACTGGACAAAGTGTATGAGCACCCCTTAGGATGAGTTATGGTTCATAAAAACTGTACATACAGTGACCTCATTACAAACCACTATTATAATACAAGAGAAAATAAAGGAACTTCTAAAATGTCCTCTTCAGAGTTAGTTGCAAATGTGAGTACTGAGCAGGAAAACTAAAAAGGATGCTGGAGTTTGGAAGACCGAGCCAAAGGACAAACATCCTAATGTCAAATAGTCTGAACTACTGTCTGTTTGGAAGTGTTCTTTTTCCTCCCAAACAGACGTGTGAATGAGACGAAAAGCAAGATTTCTAAATGGTTTGGGAAAGCCAGTCATAGATTCCATTACATGTCATAGCAAGACCATCAAAGCTACAGCAGTGAGCCAACAACCAGACCTGTTAGTTTCTGTTCAGCCAATTCCCCCCTCCCCCAAAAAGTGGGAGGTGTGTCAAAATTAGTACATCTAAAAAGCCGGTTGTGTCTCTCTTACAAACCTGTTGCCTGAGCTCCCCCATATTTACATTTGTTTCTTTGTCCACTACATGATAGTGCAGATAATTTCCCCTTATCTCTTGCATGTTAAATGACATATAATCCTTAAAAACGTTTGTCTGGATCTGCACAGCAGATTAGCTGCAACCACCCATTGGGTATCTGGAATGAATATATTACAATTTTGAACAAAACTGTAATATATTCAATTAGTGGTGGTCTGTGTTACGATAATCAGTGGACAAATGGAGCATACTATCTTCTCTATATCAAGAACTGAAATCACAGATGATTACTAGAGGGCAAAACGGATGAAATCGTCTGATTTAGTGTAATTTCATCTTAAAAAAACAACACATTCTAATCTTCTGTCAGTACAGCTTTGTACATTAAAGAAAGCTCAGGGCTCCATCTTAAAATTATGACCTTGTCCACATTATTTATCTTTTCATGTATGTGAATTAAACAGGAAGCTGAAAAAATTTTAAACTAACACTAGGGGTCCAGTTGGCCACAGTTCCCTATACATTCCCAGTTCAATTCAAATTTTTTTATATAGCGCCAAATCACAACAACAGTTGCCTCAAGGTACTTTACGGTGTAAGGTAAAGACCCAACAATAACACAGAGAAAACAGAGAAAGCCTCAGAAATGAGATGTGAGCCAGGTGGGAAGGAAACCCCTTTTAACAGGAAGACACCTCTGACAGAACCAGACTCAGGGAGTGGGAGCCATCTGCTGCGACTCATGAGGTGAGGGGAGGAAGACAGGACAAAGACATCGTATAGATGAGAGCAAGATATAAATAACAACCATGATATAATGTCCAGTTTTAATAGAGAAATAAACAAAATGTTATTTCTCATGTTACTAGTTCTTAGTCTCATGTCTTGGTTCCCTCTTGTGTTGTGGTAACCTTGGTTTGGTCTCTTTGTGTCCTTCAGTCTGTCATGTTTGTTGTTTGTTTACCTTTTGTGTATATCAGGTTTGTGTGTCTCTACCTCAGTGTTCATGCGTCCTGTTTTAATTTTGTGGTCTCTCGCCTCATGTGTGTTATGTTATGTTCAGTTCTGCTTTGCTTGCCTCATTACTTAGATTCAGTTCTGCTATGTGTTTTTTCCCCAGGTGTTTCCACTTCTCCTAATCGCCGTCTATACAGTTTCTGTCTCCCCTTGCTGATTGTCAAAATGTCTCCCAGCTTCAGTAGTCCTGCCTCCTAGTGTTGGTTCCCAGTTTAGGTTTCTGTTAGTGAGAATTTTCAGTTTCCGTCTGTATGTTATGTCTTACCTTTATTTTTTACTGTAACTGCCTAAATAAACAGCTCGCTTTTTGTTTACTTCAGTTTGTCTCCACGTGTCTGCATTTGGGTCCTATGTTCTGCATTTTCTTATCATAGCTTATTTAAGATTTCACTAAAACTGAATAGCAGATTCATTTTATGTAAAACATCAGTTTAAATTGAGGTCTAAAGCTGTGCATTTTTAGGTGTGTGGCCAGTTTAAGTGACAGATGGGTGATTTTATGTATTCATGGTCCCTACTGCTTATGCTAAATGTCCAGTTCTACATGATTTTGTCGTTGAAAATCTTAATGATCATTATAACCAAAGTCCTTTTAAAGATGTGCAGTGGTCCAATGGTACAATCTTATTTCCTCCACCCCCCCCTTTCACACACACAAGACTTACAGAAGCAGTGTTCACAATTAAACACAGAAGCTTGGACAACATTTTAATTGCACTGCAAGAGGTAATGTCACTAAACAGCATGTAGATCTACTCAGAAAGAGCAAATTTCAGGAAAGGAGTACAATTTCAAAAGGTCTCAGTAAGAAATATTTGTTTTTCAACAGGTTTAGAAGTTGCTTTGTGGCAGCCTTTTAATATTGATGTTAGGTTCGCCTTTAAATTCAAATAAAAATAGACTTTATCTCATGCCAGCGTGTGAGAAGTAGCACAAGTGTGTGTGGATAATTTCAAATTCCTAAAAGGTCCCCTGGTATACCAGATTCCATGTGAATTGATTTTATGATTTTGATCAGCTATAACAGAAAATGGTCATTAAAATATAATACACATACTATTTCAGTTGTGTGGCCTCTTATTCACACAGAAGGTGTCCATCCATCCATCCATTCGCTTCCGCTTCTCCTTTTCAGGGTTGCGGGGGGCGCTGGAGCCTATCCCAGCTGTCATAGGGCGAGAGGCGGGGTGTAAATGGTGATATTTTTTTCATACGACCTAACTCACTGCCTGCTCACTCTTTCAGCAGCCTTAATAAGAACATTTCACTTTGGAAGTGTGTTTTTCAAATATCTGGGGTGCATGGTAAGTAAACAACATATTCATTTCTGTTTTTATCCTCCCTTTATCTGAATTCCTCTCATTCAGGACAATACAGATAAGGATATGCAACACAGATGTTGGAACATGTCTGACTTATGTCTGAGCCAAAACTTTACAGGTAAGCCCTGTGTAGTTGCTGTTGCCATGGGGTAACGGCATACTTGCACTTCAAGTTCCTTTTTTTGATTCAGGGCTGTTAGTTAGATACCTGAAAAAACTCTGTGGTTAACCCAAGCTTTACACATTTTACACATTTTTTTTTCCTTAACAAGAGGTAATGCCGTGGGTATCAGATTACAGACGTTTCGGGTGCATGAAACATCAACACATGAGCTTGCTTTGGTTGGTGGAGGTCAAATGATCTGAAAAATACAAATACGCAGAGAGTGAAAAAAGATGAGTGAGGTTAAGAAGAAACACTCAGAACATCCTGGGAATCCACTCAACAGACTATTATTGCAGCATAACTAAGGGATGGTTCACGGTCAACGTTACCAGAATTCTAGTGTCTGGTGTCTTTACCTTACAATATACAGCATCTAGACATTGTTGTTGTTGTAAATTAGCACAAGATAAGTAAAACTGAATTGAATTGAATCTGCAAACTGGCTTTTTTTTCTCATGACTTTTGCTTCAACAAGCCATTTAGCCATTTAGGGGCCTTAATTTGTCAGCTGCCTGAGGAAAAGCAGGCCCCTTAATTAGATACGGAAGAGGAGGAGAGCAATCTTTTAAATGAAGCTGTGCTTTCTGCAGCATTTGTGTTTGCGGTTTCAAATATCACATACATTCACATTGTGACAGGATGCGATTTCCGCAAGAAAAGCCTTGCAGACACTTTGAGCAGTTTTCAAAGCTATTAGCTGAAGAACGTCTCCAAATTATAGTGAGGATGAAGGAGATGAGTGCCAGTTTTCAAATAGAAGTCTAAGTCAGACTGGAAAAGTACAACAACAAAAGATTCTCAACTTCTTTTGGCAGTTACCTGACTTTCACATTGGATATATTAGTATAACTGGGTTATGACTTACAATACTGTGAGAGCATCACGTATTGTAGACTTCCTTCTTAAATTACACAATCATAAGCTGTCAATGTGTTCCCAGACTTTTACAATATAAGGAAGCTTTTGTCACCAGTGTCACCAGTTATAGATGGACTTTGACACTAAAGAAACCCTACACGGTGGTAGAGTTTGTATGTTTCCCTGACCCTGGATCGATTTCTCCAGTTTCTGCCCCACAGTGCAAAGAATGAATGGTTATATAGTTATTTGGTGATCCTAAAATGGATTGTAAATGTGCATGGGTGTTCCACTTGTGAGAGTTAGTCCTCTGACTGATTTACAACCTAGGGTTTACTCTGCTTTTTATCCGCTGCCAGACCCCAATGACAAGTCAGAGAAGCAGAAAATTGAATCAGACACTTGGTAACATGAAATTAGGCACATAGATAGATAGATAGATAGATAGATGCACACGCATGCACTGTAGCTCAGGAGGTAGAGCAGGTCGCCTACTGATTGGAAGGTTGGTGGTTCGATCCTTGGCTCCTCCTCCAGTCTGCATGTCAAGTATCTTTGAGCAAGATAACAATCCCAAGTTGCTCTCTGATGCATCCATCGGAGTATGAATGTAGTCAGAAAGTACTTCATCCACATAAAACTTTTATGTGGATGAATGTGAAAACTATAAAACTTTCAATAAAAATAAAGTAAATTAAAAAAAAAGAAAGCACTAAGTACAGAGAAAGTGCTTGTGAGAATGGGTGTGATTGGGTGAATGTGGCATGTTGTATAGAGCGCATTGAGTACTCCGGCAGAGTAAAAAAGCGCTATATAAGAATCAGTCCATTTACCATTTACACACACACACACACACACACACTCACATATATATAGTGCTGTCAATAGATAAAAAAAACAACTAATTAATCTCACAATTTTTTGTAATTAATCGCGATTAATCACAATTTCTTGATCAATGGCTGCAATTACACTTTTTCAACTTTATATTTAAGCTTGTAACAGACATTTATGCAATACACTGAAGTAAATGAACACTGTTCCAAAAAATAATAATGTCAAAGTATCTTACTGAATATTTTACAGTTTTGTACTGTCTTCCTAGAATATCATTAAATTTACATAAGTAGACTGTGATTTTACATGTCAAAGGTAAGATAACATAACATTACTGTAAATATAGTAAAACACAATTTACTTGTTTTTTAAATATATTTTTATGCATATTTAGATTGTAAAAATACATTCAGAAATGTATCATAATTTCACAAATATTTGTCTGTTATGTGAGACAATGATCTGTTAAATTCAAATGTAATACTGTGGAAAAATATATAAAATGATCGAAAATTAATGAGAATAATCAATAATTAAAGGAGTATTTGAATTATAATTTTGCTGAAAATTTCATGTCATCTAGGTCTGATTCAATAATTCAGAGGTAACAAGTGAAAATATAATTAATAGGAATAAAAACTAAAAAAAAAACATATAAAACATTGCACGGCCACACTGTGCTAATTATATATTTTAAAAAATATAGTAGTGGTAGGAATTGCAATTAATATAAATCTCAAAGTATTCACAACATTCCTGAACAGAAATAGGCCTCTGCACCTGGGGTGAGGGTGTGGCCATGAAAACAATGTGACATGCCATTGGATGTTGGGACACATAATAACATGACACTAAGCATCGGCCAATGAATGTGAACTAACAACCACAAGGTCGCAGGTATGGCAGCACTGTAGGAAAAAATCCTAATATAAAAGTATTTTACTGTGCATTTTACAGTTTTGTTCTGTTCTTCTAGAATATCATTAAAGTTACGTAAATAGACTGTGATAGACATTTCAAATGTAAATTAACGTTAAATCACTGTAATGCAATAAAACATAATTTTCATGATTATTAAATGTATCTGTCTGTACATATGCATATTTAGATTGTTAAAATACATTCACAAATGTATCATAATTTCACAAATATCTGTTCATTATTTGAAAGATTGAACTGTTGAATTCAAATGTAATGCTATGGAAAAGTATATAACATGATTCCTATAAGCTTGTGTTACATCACATAAGTATTATTATCATTGCTATTTAGGGCGATCGTGGCTCAAGAGTTGGCAGTTCACCTTGTGATCAGAAGGTTGCCGGTTCGAGCCCGGCTCGAACCCTCTCGGTATTTTGTCCGTGGTCAAGACACTTCACCTACCGCCTACTGGTGATGGGGCCGATGGTGCGATATGGCAGCCTCGCCTCTGTCAGTCTGTCCCAGGGCATGCAATCCATTATTATTTAAACCAACTGTTAACTGTATATTTCTGTACATTTACGTATTATGATTCATATTTCCACATTCATTGACCTTGTTTATAGGTAATTTCATTGTTTGATCACGTTAAAATGTTCCTAATTTACTGTCTAAAAGCACTTGGAAAAGGCAGAATCCCATGTAAAATTAGCACAACAAACTCTATTTTCATTACTGGAAATAACTGTATTTTCATGAGAAAGTTATTTTCTGTTATTTTACGGTAGTTTTTTGGCGTCCCAGCTGCCGGAATATTACCGTTTTTTTAAGATTTTTTTTTAACAGTGAAGAATAAACACAAAGAATGTGTGCTTAAATCCAAAGAGAATTTGAATAGGTTTCTTTTAGCACAGGTTCTCTCCTGTGAAATACAGCTTTTTAAAAAACATACTAATAGATAAGTACACACTATGTTAGTATCAGAAATTCAACTTGATTTCCTTTTTTGTTTTTTCCCCCGTTTGGCTATTTTGCCATCAGAATTGTTGTCTAAAGGCAAAGAAAGATGCCCAACGGATTTACTTTACCAAATGGACCATCCCAGCCTTGCCGTAATGGTCTATTTGACTCACCTTTGCTTTTATATGTAGTGTTGATGCATGTGTGTTCTAAGGTGCATTTAAAACCCAGGGGGGCATGGAGCTACCTGCCAGAGAGCAGCAGGTAAGCGCATAGCCCCTCCTGATAGCCCTCAATGTATACGTGTATTTAAAATTGAGAGGTGGGCAACGGCACCAGGGGTGAGGTTGTACACCCTGATGGTCTTCTGGATGGCGTGTAGTGTGCCCACCCCCAAGGTCCTATATGTATGTGTTATGAGAGTGTGATTAATGTGAATGTCTGAGTTGTGAGATAAAATTGAGGCACAGGCAGCCAGAAGGGGACAGAGGGGGGGATGCCTCCCCTGCACCCTGGTGACACATCTTTACCCCAAGGCCCTGCATGTGTGGGTGATTGTTGTGGAGCGGGAAGAGGGAGGCAGCTGGAGATGGGGAGGGAAGGAAGGGAGGGGCAGGTGACCCCTCCCTGAGGCCAGCTCCCCTGCTGACCCCAGTAGGGACCCGCACACTCTGCAACCCACCAGGGAAAGGGGGCCCAGGCCTATCCGGACCGGGGCCCAGTTCAGCAGCGTCGCCCAGCCCCACAGAGCCCGGGGCAGCCCACCCAACCCCACCTCAGAGAAAACTGAACCCACCCAGTCATCCACTCATCTTCCAGACTACACAAGACAATAGATGCCCAGGCTGAGATCTTCCTCCACTTCTCCTATATCTCCCCCTCCTGCAGAGTGAGTTCCTGGAGAGAGGAGACCTCCTGCAAGATGTAACAGCCTCCCCCACCAGTTGAAGAGACCCCCGGGTGGCTTGATGCACCAGCGGCACCCTGCGCCAGGGCTGAGCCCCCATACACCCACCTGCCCACAACCCCGGCGACACACCAACCAGGACCCAAGCCCCCAAGGTCCAGCCAGGGCCTCAGCCCGGAGACGGAGCACCCCCAGCCAACACAGCCCTTAACAGGCCATGACCGCAATCCCGGGTTGAGCCCTCCAAGGAAGACGCTTCTGGGGAATCCCCCGACGCCCCAAGCCTGTCCCTACCCCCACAACAATCACAACAGCGAAGGTGGGACCAAACTATGACCGCCCACCCCCACTAGGTGATGGAAATTCAACTTGATTTCCAATTTGATTTAATCACTGACTTGATTTATATTGTGGTTCTTATACAGTGGGGCAAAAAAGTATTTAGTCAGCCACCGATTGTGCAAGTTCCCCCACTTAAAATGATGACAGAGGTCAGTAATTTGCACCAGAGGTACACTTCAACTGTGAGAGACAGAATGTGAAAAAAAAATCCATGAATTCACATGGTAGGATTTGTAAAGAATTTATTCGTAAATCAGGGTGGAAAATAAGTATTTGGTCACCTCAAACAAGGAAAATCCCTGGCTCTCACAGACCTGTAACGTCTTCTGTAAGAAGCTTTTCTGTCCCCCACTTGTTACCTGTATGAATGGCACCTGTTTGACCTCATCCTCTGTATAAAAGACACCTGTCCACAGCCTCAACCAGTCAGACTCCAAACTCCGCCATGGCCAAGACCAAAGAGCTTTCGAAGGACACCAGGAAAAGAATTGTAGACCTGCACCAGACTGGGAAGAGTGAATCTACAATAGGCAAGCAGCTTGGTGTGAAAAAAATCAACTGTGGGAGTAATCATCAGAAAATGGAAGACATACAAGACCACTGATAATCTCGATCTGGGGCTCCACGCAAGATCTCATCCCGTGGGGTCAAAATGATCATGAGAACGGTGAGCAAAGATCCCAGAACCACACGGGGGGACCTGGTGAATGACCTGCAGAGAGCTGGGACCAAAGTAACAAAGGTCACCATCAGTAACACACTACAACGGCAGGGAATCAAATCCCGCAGTGCCAGACGTGTTCCGCTGCTGAAGCCAGTGCATGTCCAGGCCCGTCTGAAGTTTGCCAGAGAGCACATGGATGATACAGCAGAGGATTGGGAGAATGTCATGTGGTCAGATGAAACCAAAGTAGAACTTTTTGGTATAAACTCAACTCGTCGTGTTTGGAGGAAGAAGAATACTGAGTTGCATCCCAAGAACACCATACCTACTGTGAAGCATGGGGGTGGAAACATCATGCTATGGGGCTGTTTTTCTGCCAAGGGGACAGGACGACTGATCCGTGTTAAGGACAGAATGAATGGGGCCAAGTATCGTGAGATTTTGAGCCAAAACCTCCTTCCATCAGTGAGAACTTTGAAGATGAAACGAGGCTGGGTCTTCCAACATGACAATGATCCAAAACACACCGCCCGGGCAACAAAGGAGTGGCTCCGTAAGAAGCATTTGAAAGTCCTGGAGTGGCCTAGCCAGTCTCCAGACCTCAACCCCATAGAAAATCTGTGGCGGGAGTTGAAAGTCCGTGTTGCTCGGCGACAGCCCCAAAACATCACTGCTCTTAAGAAGATCTGCATGGAGGAATGGGCCAAAATACCAGCTACTGTGTGTGCAAACCTGGTAAAGACCTATAGTAAACGTTTGACCTCTCTTATTGCCAACAAAGGTTATGTTACAAAGTATTGAGTTGTATTTTTGTTATTGACCAAATACTTATTTTCCACCCTGATTTACGAATAAATTCTTTACAAATCCTACCATGTGAATTCATGGATTTTTTTTTTCACATTCTGTGTCTCACAGTTGAAGTGTACCTCTGGTGCAAATTACTGACCTCTGTCATTATTTTAAGTGGGGGAACTTGAACAATCGGTGGCTGACTAAATACTTTTTTGCCCCACTGTAACTGGGACTTGAGTTTACTTGTTTTTTACAGCAGTAACTTGAGATTTAAAGGTTTAAGACTTGAGAATTACTTGGGATTACTTAGAGTCACAGCAACGGTCACTTCAAGGCGCTTTATATTGTAAGGTAAAGACACTATAATATTAGGGAGAAAACCCCAACAATCAGTAGATCTACAAAGAGCAAACATATGGCGACAGTGGGAAGAAAAACCTTTTAAGAGGAAGAAACCACTGGCAGAACCAGACTGAGAGAGGAGCAGCCATCTGCCATGACTGGTTGAGAGGGAGGAGAGGGAGGGAAAATGGTGCAAA
Organism: Neolamprologus multifasciatus; assembly: GCF_963576455.1. Lineage (NCBI taxonomy): Eukaryota > Metazoa > Chordata > Actinopteri > Cichliformes > Cichlidae > Neolamprologus > Neolamprologus multifasciatus. The sequence continues at coordinate 31,079,099 of NC_140460.1, read as the reverse complement.
GTGGTGTATAAACTCAAACTCAGAGAGTGAAACAAGGTGAGTGAAGGAATATTACAATGTAACTACAAGAGGATTCAGGGTCACCTGATCAAGCGTTAACTAAAAGTAGAGGGTGTGTGTTTCCTGATCCCAAACTGAGAGCTGGTTCAACAGAGGAGAGGCCTGAAAGGTGAAGGCTCTGCCTCCCATTCTACCTTTAAATACCCCAAGAACACCCGTCTACCCCAAGTCAGCCTGCAGACTGAGAGCGAAGTGCTCTGTCAGGTTGGATATGGTACTGTGAGGTCTTTAAGATGGGGCCTTGAAAACTGACACAGCAACAATTGTAACAATCTTAAGTGTTATCGTTAACTGCAGCAGCAGCTGAAAAGGTCACAGATCAAAGTCTATATCTCACTCTCACTTGCCTGGAACATGTTGACCTGGTGACCTGCTCAAAATTTCCTTTTCTAGCCTCTGAATCACTGACATCTCCACGTGATCATCTGATAACTGCAGAGAGAAGGTAAGGTGATTGTAAATGATAAATAATTCAATTCAATTCAATTCAATTCAATTTTATTTATATAGCGCCAAATCACAACAAATGTCGCCTCAAGGCGCTTCATAGATACAGAGAAAAACCCAACAATCATATGACCCCCTATGAGCAAGCACTTTGGCGACAGTGGGAAGGAAAAACTCCCTTTTAACAGGAAGAAACCTCCGGCAGAACCAGGCTCAGGGAGGGGCGGCCATCTGCTGCGACCGGTTGGGGTGAGAGAAGGAAGACAGGATAAAGACATGCTGTGGAAGAGAGACAGAGATTAATAACAGATACGATTCAATACAGAGAGGTCTGTTAATACATAGTGAGTGAGAAAGGTGACTGGAAAGGAAAAACTCAATGCATCATGGGAATCCCCCGGCAGCCTACATCTATTGCAGCATAACTAAGGGAGGATTCAGGGTCACCTGGTCCAGCCCTAACTATATGCTTTAGCAAAAAGGAAGGTTTTAAGCCTAATCTTAAAAGTAGAGATAGTGTCTGTCTCCTGAATCCAAACTGGAAGCTGGTTCCACAGAAGAGGGGCCTGAAAACTGAAGGCTCTCCCTCCCATTCTACTTTTAAATACTCTAGGAACAACAAGTAGGCCTGCAGAGCGAGAGCGAAGTGCTCTAATAGGGTGATATGGTACTACAAGGTCATTAAGATAAGATGGGGCCTGATTATTTAAGACCTTGTATGTGAGGAGCAGGATTTTGAATTCAATTCTGGATTTAACAGGAAGCCAATGAAGGGAAGCCAAAACAGGAGAAATATGCTCTCTCTTTCTAGTCCCTGTCAGTACTCTTGCTGCAGCATTTTGGATTAACTGAAGGCTTTTCAGTGAGTTTTTTGGACATCCTGATAATAATGAATTGCAGTAGTCTAGCCTGGAAGTAATAAATGCATGAACTAGTTTTTCAGCGTCACTCTGAGACAGGATATTTCTAATTTTAGAGATGTTGCGCAAATGGAAGAACGCAGTCTTACATATTTGTTTAATATGTGCGTTGAAGGACATATCCTGGTCAAAAATGACTCCAAGGTTCCTCACAGTGTTACTGGAGGCCAAGGTAATGCCATCCAGAGTAAGAATCTGGTTAGATACCATATTTCTAAGCTTTTCAGTGCCGAGTACAATGACCTCAGTTTTATCTGAATAAAAGAATAGAACCAAATAAAAGAACCAGAAACAGTAAAACCTTAAAATCCGATTTCTTTTTTGTATTTGGTTGTACGTAGACTGTCCCCTGGTACTGCACTGTGAAATGTAAGAGAAACATTGCAAATGTGTACAACCCAAGTCCAAAAAAGTTGGGACACTATGCAAAATTCCAAATCAAAACTGAATGCAGGGATTTGAAAATCTGATAAACCCACAAATAAGGCCTAGGAGATGAAAGGAAAGAACTGTAGATGAAAGGAAAGAACTGTTGTATAACCAGGAAAAAAAATAAGCCAAATTGAGTAAAGTGTGAAAAAATAATGAAGCTTTATTAAAAAGGACTCAACTCATAGACGCCTAAGCTGCTGTTTCAGCCAAACAATGGGTCAGCCACAAATTTAAAATGTCCTGAAAAGTAAAGGAGATGGTTCCACAAGTGAAAGAAATATGCTTCTGTTGCCAGCAGAGCTACTCACTAGGAGCTTAAAAACAAGACTAATCTCAGTTAACACTCCAGGAGAATGTGTGGGAGAAGAATGCTCTTCTGTTCCTGTCTGATAAAGGATTCTAGCTGCTCAACAGTGCTGGGTCTTCTCTGTTGTTGTTTTCAAAGCCATGCTGTAGTTGCAGTATGCAGTTTAGCATTGTCCTGCAGACATGCATTTTAAAAAGAAGTCACCTGGATGGCAGCAAAATGCATTGACAGTCCCTTTCCAGATGTGCAAGCTGCAAGGCATTAACGCACCCCTACACCATCAGGGATGCAGGATCTTCAACTTAGCTCTGATAACAAGCTGGATGGTCCTCACTCTGGAGGACACGGTCCATGTTTTCCAAAAGAATTGACATTTGTCTGACAACAGAGCAGTTTTCCACTTCAGTTCACTTTGGGCAAGAGATAACCTTTAATCTGCATTTGAACTGTGTTCACAGACAGTGATGTCTCAAAGTGTTCCAGGACCCATGCAATGATTTCCACGATAGAATCATGTCTGCTTTAAATGCTGTGCAATAATCAAAGGCATCCAGTGCTGATATTTCTTGCACATAGAGATTTCCCCAGAAACGTGCTGACGTTTTCAAATTTCTATGTTGAGCAAAATTCTTCTGAAATCATTTCATTATTTATAGTTGCAGGGTTTTTTTTTTTTTTTTGGGGGGGGGGGGGGGATCTCTGCCTGTTTTAACTTCTCAGAGACTCTCTAAAATGCTATTTTTATATCCAGTCATGTTACTGGCATGTTGCCAATTAGATGTCGCCAAAGTGCTTGCTCATAGGGGGTCATATGATTGTTGGGTTTTTCTCTGTATCTATGAAGCACCTTGAGGCGACTTTTTTTGTGATTTGGTGCTATATAAATAAAATTGAATTGAATTGAATTGAATTGAATAGATGCAAAATGCTCCTCCAGCTGTTTCTTTTTAGTACCATTTAATTTTCCAGCCTTTTGCTATTGCCAGATTTATATATATGCATATATATATTTCACACCTCCGTGAATCGCAACCTTATCGTTGTGGAGGGGTTTGTGTGTCCCAGGGATCCCAGGTGTAACCCTGGAGAGTTACTAAGGGTTTTAGTGTGTTATGAGTGGTGTTAGTATTTTGAGTTCACTGTTAAGTTTTATTAAGTTAAATTATTTTGTTGAGAATTAATAAAATAGAAGATGTCTATAATGTCCTGATGGTCCTTGAAGTATACAGGGGGAAGTACCGCCTCCTGCCGTTCACTGCGTAGCAGCTACGGATATCAGGAAAGAGGAAGAAAAGTCCGTTTTTTCCTAGTGGAAAGCGTGGTTGCTTTTATTCAGTCGGATTGTACGGTGGAAATAAACTATCTGGAAATTGTTGTTAACCAGAAAGGAGTTTGTTACTGCTCAGATTCTTCTGGGTGAGTTAATTTGTTGTGAACAAGAATATTGTGAGTTTAAGCCACTAATGATGACATGCTAGTGTCTATCGCGGCTATTGCTATTAGCCATGTGGCTGTACATGTGTGATTGTAAGGATTAAACTGTATGTTAGAGTTTGTTAGCTTCTTATGACGATGCATGTAAAGATTGTAAGTTATATGTATGCTGTAGATGTTGATATGTTCCCATATCAATCCTTAATTGTGTTCATTGTGAGATGAATACAGTTTAAAGAAAATGGGGTTATGTTTCTTTGTAGTTGTGCTACAACGCTGCACCATCGCCATTTTGAAGCTCCAGGAGAGCCCATTTTATTGGTTACTTTGGTAAGAAGTTATCATTGTCTGTTTTGGAATATTCTGTCATTCTTTCTGTATACTGGAAAGGTAAAATGCAAATTTGTTAGTATGTATGAACGAAACATAAGAAAGGATATATGTATAAATGACTAAATATAGATTTTTGAATGTTATTCTGACTGTGTTATACAGGTCAGGTTTTTTACTTGGGAGTACAGTTCAGTGATGATCCAGTCCAAAGATGGCGAGCCACCCCTCCAGGATCCTTGAGATGATTGTTTTAAGAAGAGAACTAAATTCTTTGGACGAATCGTGAACTGTACAAACTCTACTTAAGTGGTAGGACAGATTTGCACTTCATTCCTCCTTTGCACATCCTGCAAGGAGAATCCTCATTGCTGGACTCACACTTAAGGGTGTCGGCTGACACAAGAGAGAGACTGAGTCAAATCCCCCGGGGGTGTGTGTGTTTTGTTTATTATTTTCCGTGACTTGGGCCCAATTTTTCCTTTCATGTACTGTTATTGTTTTCATTGTATGTATGTGAGATTCTTTAATTGTGAATACAAACTGATCAAACCAAGTTCTCTGAGCGTTTCATTAGTCATCCACTCTGCTCCAGTAGTCGAACCTCAGCTATTGGCCCAACACACAGGTAACCATTTAAATCTGTATCCCAAGTGTTGAAAGGGGTGTTACACAGGGGCTATGTTGTCTGGGGGCTTTTGCCCCCTGGTAGGGTCTCCCATGGCAAATTGGTCCTGGGTGAGGGACCAGACAAAGAGCGATTCAGAAGACCCTTATGAAAAGAACACCGAGGGAGCAGTTTACCCTGCCCGGGATAGGGTTACCGGGGCCCCGCCCTGGAGCCAGGCCCGGGGAGGGTGCCCGAGGGCGAGCGTCTGGTGGCCGGGCCTTAGTCCATGGGGCCCGGCCGGGCACAGCCCGAAGAGGAGACATGGGCCCATCCTCCCGCAGGCCCACCACCCGCAGGCCCACCACCCGCAGGCCCACCACCCGCAGGAGGCGCCATGGGGGTCGAGTGCATTGTGTGCCGGGTGGCGGCCAGGAGCGGAGGCCCTGGCGGACTGACCCCCGGCTGCCAAGACTGGCAATAGGGACATGGAGTGTCACCTCTCTGGTGGGGAAGGAGCCTGAGTTAGTGCATGAGGTTGAGAGGTACCGGCTAGATATAGTTGGGCTCACCTCTACGCATGGCTTGGGCTCTGGAACCAGTCTCCTGGAGAGGGGCTGGACTCTGTCTCAGTCTGAAGTTGCCCCTGGTGAGAGGCGGCGGGCTGGGGTGGGTATTCTAATATCCCCTCGGCTTGCTGCCGGTACGTTGGGGTTTTTCCCGGTGGACGAGAGGGTTTGTTCCCTGCGCCTTAGGGTCGGGGAACGGGTCCTGACTGTCATCTGCGCTTATGCGCCGAGTGGCAGTTCGGAGTACCCAGCCTTCTTAGAGTCCCTGGGGGGGGTGCTGGAAGGTGCTCCACCTGGAGACTCTGTTGTCCTGCTGGGAGACTTCAATGCTCACGTGGGTAACGACAGCAAGACTTGGAGGGGCGTGATTGGGAGGAACGGCCTCCCTGATCTGAACCCGAGCGGTGCTTTGTTATTGGACTTCTGTGCTAATCACAGTTTGGCCATAACGAACACCTTGTTCGAACATAAGAGTGTCCATAAGTGCACGTGGCACCAGGACGCTCTAGGCCGTAGGTCGATGATCGATTTTGTAATCGTATCACCAGACCTGCGACCATATGTTCTGGACACTCAGGTAAAGAGAGGGGCTGAGCTGTCAACTGATCACCACCTGGTGGTGAGTTGGATCAGGTGGCGGGGGAGGACGCTGGACAGACCTGGTGCACCTAAACGCGTAGTGAGGGTGTGCTGGGAACAACTAGCAGAGGCCCCAGTCCGCGAGATCTTCAACGCACACCTCCGGCAGAGCTTCAACAGCATTCCGAGGGAGGCAAGGGACATTGAGTCCGAATGGGCCATGTTCAGCGTCGCCATTGCCGAAGCTGCTGCATTGAGCTGCGGCCGCAAGGTGGTTGGTGCCTGCCGTGGTGGTAATCCCTGAACCAAATGGTGGACACCAGAGGTGAAGGGAGCCACCAGGCTGAAGAAGGAGTCCTATCGGGCTTGGTTAGCCTGTGGGACTCCGGAGGCAGCCGACAGGTATCGACAGGCCAAGCGGAATGCGGCTCGGGCAGTGGCTGAAGCAAAAACTCGGGTGTGGGAGGAGTTCGGAGAGGCCATGGAAAAAGACTTTCGGACTGCCTCGAAGAGATTCTGGCAAACCGTCAGGCGTCTCAGGATGTGAAAGCGGTGCTCTACCTGCACTGTGTACAGTGCTGGCGGAGCGCTGCTGACGTCGACTGAGAAAATTGTCAGGCGGTGGAAGGAATACTTTGAGGACCTCCTTAATCCCACTGACGCGTCTTCCGAGGAGGAAGCAGAGTCTGGGGATGAGGGGAATGACCCGCCAATTTCTGGGGGTGAGGTCACTGAGGCAGTTAAACAACTCCTTGGTGGCAGAGCCCCTGGTGTTGATGAGGTCCGCCCCGAGTTCCTGAAGGCTCTGGATGTTGTAGGGCTGTCTTGCTTGAAACGCCTCTGCAATGTTGCGTGGAGATCAGGGGCAGTACCCCTGGACTGGCAGACCGGGGTGGTAGTCCCCATCTTTAAGAAGGGGGACCGGAGGGTGTGTTCCAACTACAGGGGGATCACACTCCTCAGCCTCCCCGGGAAAGTCTATGCCAGGGTGCTGGAAAGGAGAGTTCGTCCGCTAGTCGAACCTCGGATACAGGAGGAACAATGCGGTTTTCGTCCTGGTCGCGGAACACTGGACCAGCTCTTCATCCTCTCGAGGATACTTGAGGGTGCATGGGAGTTTGCCCAACCAGTCTACATGTGTTTTGTGGACTTGGAGAAGGCATTCGACCGTGTCCCTCGGGGTGTCCTGTGGGAGGTGTTGCGGGAGTATGGGGTGTCTGGCCCATTGCTACGGGCCATTCGATCCCTGTACAACTGTTGCAAGAGCTTGGTTCGCATTGCCGGCAATAAGTCGGACTCGTTCCCGGTGGGTGATGGGCTCCGCCAGGGCTGCCCTTTGTCACCGGTTCTGTTCATAATTATTATGGACAGGATTTCTAGGCGCAGCCAAGTGGCAGAGGGCTTTCGCTTTGGTGGCCTCAGAGTCTCATCTCTGATTTTTGCGGATGATGTGGTTCTGTTGGCTTCATCGGGTGAGGGCCTCCAGCTCGCACTGGAGCGGTTCGCAGCCGAGTGTGAAGCAGCAGGAATGAGGATCAGCACCTCCAAATCTGAGGCCATGGTTCTCAGCCGGAAAAGGGTGGAGTGCCCACTCCGGGTCGGGGATGAGTTCCTGCCCCAAGTGGAGGAGTTCAAGTATCTCGGGGTCTTGTTCGCGAGTGATGGGAGAAGGGAGCCGGAGATCAACAGACGGATTGGGGCTGCAGCTGCAGTAATGCAGACGCTGCACCGGTCCATCGTGGTGAAGAGGGAGCTGAGTGTAAAAGCGAAGCTCTCAATTTACCGGTCGATCTACGTCCCTACCCTCACCTATGGTCACGAGCTGTGGGTAGTGACCGAAAGAACGAGATCACGGATACAAGCGGCGGAAATGAGCTTCCTCCGAAGGGTGGCTGGCCTCTCCCTTAGAGATAGGGTGAGAAGTTCGGCCATCCGGGAGGGGCTCAGAGTAGAGCCGCTGCTGCTCCACATCGAAAGGAGCCAGCTGAGGTGGTTTGGGCATGTGGTAAGGATGCCTCCTGGGGTTGGTGTTCCGGGCATGTCCCACTGGGAGGAGGCCCCGGGGCAGACCCAGGACACGCTGGAGAGATTATATCTCTCGGCTGGCCTGGGAACGCCTTGGTGTTCCCCTGGATAAGCTGGAGGAGGTGGCTGGGGAGAGGGAGGTCTGGGCCTCTTTGCTTAGGCTGCTGCCCCCGCGACCCGGCCTCGGATAAAAGCGGATGAAGATGGATGGATGGATGGATGGATATATATATATATATATATATATATATATTAGTCAATAAGCGAGAACAAATGGGAAGTGAAAGGGATTGCTATGCTATTCTTCATACATACTCTTTCCTGGCAGAAATAAAGCTACAAGCTCAGGCATGACTTTTTTTCATTAAGTTAACAACTTGTTTTTCCTCAGAACTAATGAGGTGTGAAATTTGCATATTAAAGCAATATTGTTGATTATTCATCAGCAACTTGAAATTAAGTGGGTGATTACACATGATGGGAATGCTGGTTGACTAATACCAATATTACTCATGAGGAAGTGGTTATCTAGAAACAGGTTCGAGTTTTACTCGAAATGCTACACAAAGTTAAAAAGGGGGGGTGGGATGTAAACCACAAGTTTACTGAAACCTAAAAGCAAATGTTCCTAAACATCATTCAACCACAAAAGACACACTGTAAAAATGCAGAGTGGTGTATAACACAGTTCAGAATAATCCTTATTTATATTATATAGGCCTTGATGCAGCACCTCACCCACTTTTAGCTCTTCTCCCTCCAAGGCCACCCCTGCTTTAATCCAGTTTCCTTTTGATTCACTTTTTCTTGTAAAGCAAATAAAGGTGGGTGGGGGATTGGGGCTTCTGTGACTTATATCTCATGTTAAGCCTATGATCTCTGTTGACATTATGCAGATTCAAGAGTAGGAACAGTCTGAAACTAAGTGTGACGTAACGTTTCTCTTACAGGAATTACTTGTGGACACACTGACCGCATTACAGTGTTTGCAATTTTGGTCGTATTTAATATAAGCATAAACATGGGCTAGTAAAATAAAATCAAAGCTAATAAACACCACTTAGAGCTAATAAGTTCCAAATAAACGGAGACAGGGCTGAAAATGCAAGATCAACTGCCAAGAATCTGCCCTGCATTTTGCTACGAGCTACCAACCAGGAAATGCAAAATGATCTTACTTCACCTGTGACAAAATAAGAACCAGGAATCTTGACAGTCTATTTTTGTCTTCGTGTTCCCACCAAAACTGAAATGAAAACACACGGCTATAGCCTGTTTGAAAATAAGTGGTTTTCCCCAAAACTTTAAATGGAAATTCTGGGCCTCACAGTCTTTGAACCACAGGCCACACTGTTGTCGTTTCTGCCTGTACTTTCAACCAAACACAACTTTTCCCACACGTTCAGATGTGAAAGAGGTTAGACCTCAAAATCCTGAGTTGTTGTCATTTCCTGGTAATTACTCAGCTTGAGCTTCCTTTTAGCTTTTATCTGCTGCTGCTGCTTTTGTCTCCCTATTCCACTCCGAACCTCATATCGAGGTTTCTGATTTGTGAGTCAAGCTCGCTGCCTCCTGTGCTTTAATTTTCCTCCAGCATGTGAGAAATCAGATCAGTCTTCTAGTCCTACTAGCTGTGGATCAGTATCGTTTGTAATTCTACCCACCATCCTTCGGGCAAGCCCACAGCACTACGATGCCACTATCTGGAATTAGCAATCTATAAAACACAAACACAAAGTAAACACACATGGGAGCTTCTTCCTTCCTTCCTCTGACCTAATTGAAACACAACAAGAAGAGATTATCAAATTAACCATACAGGGCTAATTAATCAGTTTTCAATTTTGCAGAATAAACTTAGTTAAGGCTAATGTGTTCCTGATGTCTGGTCTGCTGACTGGATGTTAGCCGTTTGTTGTTGGGACATTAACTAACAGAACACATGGTGGAATACAGGTAATTATAAAGGGAAATGGCATTCCTATCAAGTGGTATCAAATAATGTGAGCTTTCAGTGATGACAGTGTGGGTCTGACTCATGAATTCATTTATTATTGGTTGACGTTTGTAGATCGAGGACTTGGTTGTGATGTGCCTGACTGCTAATTAGTGTGTTTCTAGTAATTAAACCATGTCTTATGTACTATCATTAAATCAAGTTGGTATACACACTGACTGCTGATGTTTTAATGGAACATTATTATATATTGTGGTTCCAAATGTCCTAAAAATGAAAGTACTGTGTTAATGGCTTGGTTCCACTGTGTTGTCCACATTGGCCACCATGGAAAAATGTAATCCCCCGGCAAACATGCTAGTGGTAGTGTGATGGCCTTCGGCTGCTTTACTGCTTTTGGATAGCTGTTTTTACTTAATAAATTAAAGCAACATTGAAAAATTGCAATTTGTTATTTATTTGGGTTAGCTCTGGCTAATATGAAAATTTGTTTAGCAATGTAAAACATTTAAGTTTGATAAATATGCCCCCCCCCCCCCCCCAAAAAAAAAAAAAAAAGAAGAAGAAGAAGAAGAAGAAAAAGAGAAACCTGGATGGGGCAGATATTTTTTCTCAGCACTGTACCAGTGTTTCCTGTTCTGACTTGTTCAAATATTATTCACATTTTCTGGGCAGTAGCACCTCTCATTTAGGACAAAGCTGCAGCAGATCAAGTGCTCTTCTGCCATTACCCAGCTAAGAATAAATTAGCAACACAGTATGTTGGTTAGCACTGTTACATGATGGCAAAAAGGTTCTTATTTAAATAGTTGGGGCCTTGTTGTGTAAAGTTATTCACCCATGCTTGCATACGTTTTGGCCCAAAGCAGGAGCGATCTTTTTCCATTTGCATTCCACAATTCATTTGGGTGCACGCTGAAATATTACCTTCAAAAGCAAACATTAGTTAAATGGCCTTTGGAGTGTCTAAGAATAAATTTAAATGAATAATCACACATTTCAATAAAATACACCGGTTTTTGTCTCAAATCTGAGGCAAAGGCTCAATGTAGGACTTGCAGAATTTTCCAAAATATGTTAAAGATTTTTGCACTCGTTCTCAGGCTGTATTTAGTCTGCCTCAGTGGTTTCAACTTGGTTAAACACACGTTTGAACAGGCCTCAGGGGTAGAGTAGCCCAATAAAATCACTGTGGCCCCTCAATTGAATTCTATTGATAAACTGTAACTATGAGTTAGATTAAACCATATAATTTGGTAATGAAAACTTGCAAACTCGATTTAGTAATTTACTTCACAGTTGTTTAGTACTTCTGCAGTGATCATGGGCCTGTGCAGGTCAGACTTTTTCCCTCTCAAACAAGGGCATTCATCTACCCGCTTTGTCCTGATCGTCTTCTGCTTTACCAGGACAGATATTTTAGCACCTTTATAACATAGCATATATGGTTGTACGTTGCATCCAAAAGTAAGAGAGCTGATCATAAACAAAGCAGACAGTCTTGGTATCTAGTTTGAGCTGCCATATTTGACTCTGTTGTCTACATCTGGAACCCATCCACATACTGTATATAAAAAGTGTGTGTGTGTGTGTGTGTGTGTGTGTGTGTGTGTGTGAGAAAAGTTACAAATCTGGTTGCTCAGAATACTTGGTAGATGAGATGTTTATTTACACAAGCCATAAAACACACACACAAGCTTGTGCGCTCAGTGCATTCAATTTCATCTACAGTACTTAATTACAGAAAAATCCAGGTAGGTAGCATTCAGGTTTGACATTACATTTGCTGTCTGTCACACAAGCTGATACATATCACAGGCACACTGACGCAAAGACTCACATACACACGCTCATTCTCAAAATCACAAGAGAACACAATGGCATTAGCGCACACAGAAAGAACACATTACCACTGACAGGAAGCAGTAAGTCTCTGTCGTAAACACTGAACATATTGAGCCTGAGCTAAGAATCAACAACATACCAGCAGAGGCAATAAACTGCAGATTTTAACAACACAACGGGCAATTCTCACACTGATGCTCACTGAATCTCCTGGCCTTTACCACACATTTCTGTGAACATTTTTCCACTTTGTACTCATTTGAGCACCAAACTATTTCAATTCCTAAACCCAGTCACGTCAGTGGGAGAGTTTTCCCTTTTTTTGAGAGATAATGGCAGGAGAGCAGGCAGAAGTTTGCAGTAGCTTCATTTTATTCCCGGATTCCACATTTTATTAGGGTTCCTTTAAAAGAAAGATATTGTGTAATTCAACCACATATAACTTTTTATCCCACTGAAAGTCTGCAAAAAAAACAAAACAAAAAAAAACAAAGTGGAGAATACTACCCACTTTTTCCAGGAAAATCAGTAGTCATCTGATTTCAGCTGCTTTGCTAAAAGTGACATCACTGTTGTGTAATGGTGGGTGGCTGATCAGTAAAGCACGTGACCTGTGTAGGCTAACTGCAAAATGACTAATGCAGGGTACAATTTTTAAGGACCTGAAAGGAAACTTACATTGGAAACCTTTGCTCTACCAGCTGAATTTCTAAGAGGATCTTAGCTGTGAGCCCTAATTTAAAAAGATGTCTTGTTTCAACACCAGACTGTTACTGTAGGAGACACCACCCCCTCTACAATGTCTTAATTTTATATGAGCAAGTCAAGTTGCCATATTAGGCTACTTGAGTTACAGTAAAGTTTTATTTAACTGTATTTCAGTCAGAACCACTATAGTCAAAAGTTATGGAAGGGGATTAGGGCTACAGGAAAAAAACAAAAAACAAAAAAATTGGGACATCTTTTTTTTTTTTTTAAATTTCTCAGAATTCCGACTTTTTTCTCAGAACTCTGGGGGAGAAAAAAAAGACCTCCCCGCTGTTTTACCCCCAATGCCCTTATCCTCTTCTGTAAAAAGTTTTATGCATAAATTAGAAAATGTGTGTCAACGTTAGATAGAAAGAACTTTGAGAAGCACAGAAAAACTGCTTGTGTGAATGAGGCAAGTTTATAACATTTAAATGGACAGTTTTTTTCTACCTGAACACTCAAAGCACCTTTCCATTTAAAGTTACAGTCGTTCCACACTATAAAAATAAAGATAAATTCAAAGAAATCATTAAACGCCCCAAACTATGAAATTCATGTCCATGAGAAGTTCTGAACACAACTGTTTATGGAAAGCTAGAAGACGACCCCAAATAGGACATAGCAAACACAAATAAAACAAAAATCACATCATCGGCTTAGAAGGTGGAGTTGGGTAGAGATGAGTTGGATACATAGCAACTTTAGCCAGACTAAAACCCAATAAATGGCGTGGCGCGGTACATATTCGCCAAACAGGTGTGTAAAAGGGTATCATCTCAAACCAGCTGATGTAGATGTAGGGCTAAAGCTCAAGACTTCAGATATTTGTTGTGTAAATATTTATAATGAAAACTTTGAGACAGCATTTATAAGTGGCCACTGCATATTCTTTGCATTGTGCATAAAGATGCATTTGCACGTGTATTTAGTGAACTGCTGCCAATAACTGTTTGCCATTAGTGATAAATACTGAATGTAATCAGCCATTTCTTTACAAATCACACAGCTGACATAATTTAATCTACAGTATTATTTAAGGCAGAAAAGGTAAGTTTATGCTATAATAGTTAACATATAAACCTACCTAGTCTGGAAAATTAACTTGATCACATTATTTTTAATTATTTTGTCATTAATAAGACCCATTTTAAAAAGTACCCTAAGTTCATAAAGTGCATCAAAAGCATTACAATAACAGCCACGTGTCATGAGATTATTGATCCGCTTTTCCTTAACAGTTTAAGAAGCTTAAATCAAAATACAGCTGCATTTGCACATGAAAACCTTGTTGTTAATAACATGGTAGTGTATCCTGTATACTACACACTATACATAAAAAATAAATACTGTAGCTCTCTACCTTTTTTGGTTAAAAGATACCTTAATCTAAGACTCTGTAGGCATCCTGCCCTTTGACTTTTCTAACATCAATCTGGCAGCCTAGATTAAAGTACGAGGTTTAGACTCTCAGGGTTGATAAGAGAAGTATCATAATACCAGTGATCAATATTTGTAACGTACGTGCAGATTGTCTATGACATCACTGCCAAACTTTGGATATTTCCTTTCCCATCAGCAGCCATTTTTCTTTCATTCATAAAGAATGCAAGTCATGAGGGAGACAAAATCTCCGGAGAAGTCCGTGTGCATTTAGCTGAAATGCTAGAAGTGTATGGAAATGCCCAGTAATTGGCAAGAGACGGCCCGAAACTGATAAAGCTGCTTAGAAGTTCTTATCAGCTTGATGGCATGGACCATTACCCAAAAGAAACACTGCTGTGACCCAGCAAACTTCTGCAGCTTGGGTGCTCAGGTAGGACAGCGCACAGTCTACTTTCATGTCCAGTAAACATAAATATCAAGTGATGGCAAAGCACTGCTGCAGTCACATATTTTTTACTGAATCAATCAGCGTTGGCCGAGACAGTTCTAGTTTGGCATTTTCTTTAGCCAGCGAGGATTTAAACACAGATCCCCTCTGGGCTATCAGGGTGGACTGGCAGACAAAGGTCCAGCAAAAGTGCTGAACACCAGGGGAGAGTAGGATGAAGACCCAGGGGTCAACGATGGAGTTGACGGAGATGAAGCGGAGAGCAATCAGGTCTGAGGGGTGATCATTCTCGCCATTGTAGTTGATGTACACTCGAATCTGAGGGAGGAAAGAGGAAGCAAGGAGTGAGGATAGAGAGATTATGAAGATTCCAAGGTACAATCTCAAAGCGAACATCATGAGAGAAAGGCACACCACAGCTAGCATCCTGGTTCCAAATCAAACATTAAGCCTTTAATAGTAAACCATCACATAAAGACAGTTTGATATAGGGGGCTGAATTTGCCTTAATTTTAATTTAATGCTGCCTGCATGTGGAAGAGGTTTGGAATCATCTTGACAGTGAACAGTGCAAAAGCCAGCCAACATCCAAAGAAGAAATTACAAGAAAGCCAATGTTGTAGAATAAAAGTGGTAAAAAAATACTACGAATGTTCATGTTTCATGTTTTTGCTGTAGCTAGCAAAATCACATCCGCTTATACTAGCCCATTTATTTATTTATCTATGCAGAATCTGTGGCTCTACTATATATTGATTATTTTGATTATTGAGGAAATACTGTTGGGACATCTAAGAAACTGGAGACTTTTTCTTTGTTTCTCTTCCAGTGAGATTAGCATGATAGCAATCTACCAACAGCGAAAATGTTGCTGGCGAGTGGACTAGTGCGAGTGCTGTAAATTTTTAAAAAGGTGGAGAAATGGTCTCCACTTACACAAGAGGCTGAGGATAGAAGCCCAGATCTAAACTAGATTACATAATAACCAATGATAATTTGGGCTCAGTTTATCTTACAACCTGATCCTATTGTGCATAGTTTTAATTGTTTCGGTTTTAGTCTGCATAACTGATTTCTCAAAAATAAATAGCACTACAATTTATCCCTAGTAATGCACACACCAGATATTTTTACTAACTAATGTTCTACATCAGGAAGAATATTTGAATTTCTTGCAACTCCCAAATATGGGCTCTCATGCTTACAGCCATTCAATCAGTTTACAGACAAAAATAACAATAAAATCAAAGTATGCTTACATATTTCAGTTTTTTTAGCTCATCCTACCAATAATTCAAGAAATCTCCACCATTTTCAAAGCACATAGATACTTCGGGCCGTTTGGATAAGACCAAATATTAAAAATGAAACTCCGTACTTTCTAACCTAAAAAACAAACTAAAATCACACTCTAAGACACTCTTGTGATAGTTCATGATGTACTCGTGTCCCCCCCGTGTTTTAGGACATAAATTTTCCTTTTTTGTTTTTTTTATGTTCCAGGATATAAAGTTCCCTCCTTTAACTTTGTTTGCATGAAAAAGATTTCTCAGGCCAATCACATATCTACTGATATAGTTAACTACTTGGTTAGGGTTAGGTAATAATAAGCAGTTTGGTTAGCTGTACATGGTCTGGATAAAAATCCTCTCTAAAGAGTCTCAAACATATGATCTGCAGGTAGGAAACATGCTTCCAACTGAAGCACTTTTTAAACTCGACTGAGTTCAAATTCAGATCTTTTCCGTTTTTGTAAGCTCACCATATGATTTTTATCTGCCTCGGTCTACAACCTCCAACCTTGTTCAAAAGTCAAAATCAAAGAAAGGTAGTAGAAAAATTGATGTATTATAAAGTACTTGAGCTTTTAAATACAGCTGTTTTCATTAGCACCCTTAGGCCAAGAATGAGCATCAAATTACACTGATTAGTTCCTCCTTTGCAGCTGGAATGTCAGTGAAATCAGCCACTGCCTTTATTGGCAGGAAGAAGCAGTAAATTCCCTCAGCACATAACCACAAGGTTGAGAACCAGCATGTTAATACAATCCATGGAAGCTGTGACTAGTCTGCAGGTTTAGAAATGACTGCTACTCTCTCTCGGGGATCGAGGGGAACAATATACAGTTAAAAGGATCAAATAACAAGAAACAATAACCTCCTAATATTTTATATTTTTGCTCACTGTATTCCCTAACAGTGCTTCTCTTATTCACTTCCTGTCCTCCACCCACCCTTTTCTCTTTCTCTGAAATTCCTTTTTTTTATTGCTATCTGCAAGTTTTTATTTACTTTCCACTCTACATTTGTGTTGGCACCTATGAGAGCACTCAATTTATCACCTGGAAATAAGGAGTAATTTGCATGAAAAGGTGTAAGAAAAATCAGCATGTATTTCAAAAATACAAATGATGAAGGAACAATGTGAACAACCTTGGAATAAAACACAAAATGTGCCTTTTGCGTGTTCTGTTCTTTAAGTGCAAACCCCAGTGCCATTTTAAACAAAGCCAGATGGGATCATTACTCTGATTAGTGACAGCCTTCACCATGTGTGAGAAACGAGAATGCGAGGAGACAGAAGTCAGACTTTCACCGTGAGCCCACGTTTCTCTCACAGCACCAACAGGAAGTATATTAATAAAAGCGGTGTTGTGAGTCTTTGAGGGTATTGATCAGAGAACTAATGTCATCTGTTTTAGTTTCATTTCGAAGAGCAAAATGTTACACAGCCACAGTGTATGCTGAGCAGATACTGAGTCAGAGGTGGTGACATTATTAATTTTGCCCTCATGTTATCGTGTTACTTATTAATGTTGGCTAGCGTTTTCAATTTTTAATGCGATCACAGATAACCACATCATCTGTCCACGATTTCATATCCGCAGAAAAATGTAATATGATCTTGCCATGTGGCTGTGTGTATTTGATATCCTGACTGTGGTCTCACATTGCAATCTGGACACCCAAGAGTAAATACAGTATATCATTGTGTCCTTGGGAATCTCACAACCATTTTGCAAACATGAAAAACCTTAAATATTTATTCAAGCCCCACCTTCTTGAACTACAGTCATTATTAGAGAACTGCTCAGTGATGACAGTCACAACATCAGATGTTATCAGTGAAAAAGGTAGCAGTTTTATCACTTGGCTTGAATGCTAACGTATGACTCTACTTTGAAGGCAAACCTCCATCTTCAATGTGTGCTGCACTTGATAATTTGCACTAACATTCGGCTAGTATTTGCAGGCCAACATGAAAAACTACAGGCAACTATGGCAATCTGCTAGGAACCAAAGCAATGAAGCTTTTGGTGCAACTACTTCTTTGCATCAAACTTCACCCAAGCGACCGCCAAAAACTTCTAGACACCATCGTCAACCAGTCAGGAAGCACATTTTTACATAGCAACCATGGGCTGTATCACGTCCTATATGGTGGGCAACTCTTGTTCTTGTGCATGTGATGTCATTTAAGAGGTAAAATACATCCTCCTCTGTCCATACAATATTACAAGAAAGAGAATTATACTTGATGCTTTTAAAATAAGGGACTATCTCGCTCTCTGTAAGATCACTTTGTGTGCCTCTAGACTGATATGTGGTAAAAAGTTTTCTACATATTCCTGTGGGTTATTGTGACCATTCTGTAGAAATATGAAGACAGGAGAGGACAGGAGACATGACTGTGACAGCTACAAGTAAGTGATTTATAAATACAGATGTTATTCGTTAAAAGAATAATATGTTTGAAACTAATGTTATGAAGACTTCAGCGAGCGGTGGTAAAAAGTCTGATGACTCAGCCATTTAAAATTGTTGCCGCATAATAGCTGAACATGACTAACGTGAAGATGCAGTCTGTCCAACAGAATCACCAACTTTTTTTCTATTAAAAAAATACAGAATAGGTTTGCATCTAAATAAAGCCATCAAGTCACCATAATCATACACCCTAACTAATCAGGTTTGCATGGTAAAATTAGCAGTTTTGTCAATGTAGTCTGGTGGAGTTCAAGAGTTTGACTTCTTGTTAAGAAGCGCCATCTGAAACCAGGAAAAGCACTGAAAATGTTCAACATATAACATACATTTAAACTGATATCAACACATGTAAGTTTACTTTCTTGCTAGAAGGCAATACTGCATCATTGATGGTGTTAAAAAAAGACTACTATGGGTAACACGTAATTAAAGCGGATTATCCCCAACTAAGTGAAAACTATTTACTCAGAGAATATGATAAAAATCTTTAAATGGTTCTACGGACTGAAAAAAGGCAACCCAGTTCTGGCGATATACATAATCAAATACATATTTTTATTTTATCTCTCTCCAGTAAAAATGAAACCACCAAAATTTGACTCTTCATTTATTTGGAATTTAGCAAACTTACAAATGTAGTTGTTAAATTTTAGTTGCCTGTTGAGGCAGTGAAGAAACCTGATCTCAGTGTCTTGTACCTGCCTACAGAATTCTACATCTGGCTGCAGTTGTCTGATAGTTGATTCTCATTAACACAATTAGAAGCTATCAAAATGTTCAGTTTTACGGCATCCTGTGATGATTATGTTCCTCATTAGTGTTAAAGACATTTTTTAAAAGTCCTGTGTATGAATAGCTTATGTTACAAAAGCACTAGAAATTTTAAGTGAGTGGATGTGTGACAATTTGAGGGATTTACATAACGATCAAACAATAACTTAAATGAATAATACTCCTTGAGGAACACTCTCTGAAGGGCTCTGCTTGTAAGAACACGGTTCATAAAGTGGCTTCCGCCTTGGCGTCGTCTGCTTTTTATATTGTGGCTGATATTAAGTTAAGTATAATGCACAACTTGGCAGACACTGCAGAGCTGAAGGTTATGACTCGGTATTTCCGGTCAGAGCTGAGAAGCAACAGCACACGGGATGGCACTTTGGCACATAACCGATGTCTGCAACAAAGTGCATGGCATCATATTCTGCTGGGAAAGCTACTCGTTTAGCATTTAAAGAACAAAGTGACGCTTAGGAAATCAAATTTTTCTCATATGTCTACTTTGTAAAGATGCTAAGCTAGTCAGAAATATCCTATAACAAAGTCTAACAACATAGAGGTTTTGTTTTTGGTGTTTTACTACCATCCCCTGAGCAATCATCACAGATGTTGTTACATTTGTGATGTTGTTACAAGTGACATTTCTAATGGCACTTGGAAAGACAGACACTCCTGATCTTCTCATTACAGCCTGAATCCAAATTGCTTTCTGATGACATTACTGATAAAATCTTAAAGGTTGCTTCCAGTTACCAAGCATACTGCAAGTGAAGCCTGCTGTTTGGGATGATAACTTGACCTTAAAACATAACTTCTCTTCGATTTTTTTTTTTTTTGGGGGGGGGGGTCGGGTGGGGTTGGATTGTAGTCTTGGACATTTCATTATCTACTCACTATTTAAATAAAACTTGAGTATAATAATAATGACAACGTTTATGTGTTAGTCCCCGTAGGGAAATTATTCCTCTGCATTTAACCCATTCACCCAGTGAAGCAGTGGGCAGCCACCAGTGTAGGGACAGTACCTTGCTCAGGGGTACTTCAGGGTAGCTGTTCAGTGGATTTGAACCCCCAACCTTCCAATCATGGGGCAACCACTTTACCTACTGAGCTATCCCTAAATATGTGAATCAATATGTGATGGAAGAAATCATTAGGAAAAATATAGCTTGGGATCATAAATAGCTTTATAAATATCTTGGATTTATTTATTTTTAATTTAATAATTTCGTAATTCAGAGTTGTGGCAATGCAGAAGCCTGGCCAAGCTGTAATAAAACCTTTCACATAGGAAGTGGCATGTGCTGTGCTGCGCTCTGAAACCCAGTCTTTTCTATGGCTTGTGCCATGCAGTTTCCTGCTGTTTTGAGCAAAGCATAGCATAAGTTTGTCGGGCAGGAAGCACTTGTGGAGGCGTGGCTCAACACAAATTTCTGGCTGATCATTCAACATAGCCGTTAGTGCAGCGCATGCTGGAAAACACCCTGAAAAACTCGCCAGTCTATTTTATTCATGCATCCATCCATGCATCTATCCATTCATTATCTTCCGCTTATCCTTATCGGGGATAACTGTTTCAGACACAATTTCTCTGCTGTAGCTGCTTAGCGGCAAAGTGCCTAAAGATACCAAAGTTTTCTGATATGTAGACAAAACACTGGTTTATCCCTTGAGTTACGCAGTTTTGTATGCTTGAATGATTCACAGGCCAGTGTTACGTGGCTTAACAAAAAAAACAAAAACAAAACAAGACAACAAAAAAAAGTTAAAAAAGAAAAGATGTGAATATTTTAGCAAGCCCCTGTACACAAACTGAAGTGCATCATCTCTGGCTTTAAAATAGGCAGCAGCTTTACAAAGGCACTACAGAAATTCCTGTCTACATATTGGCATCAAAGCAACCGATAATCTACTGCAATGTTTATGAGTATTGCATTTCCACCACGTGTCCACAGAGAAACGGTTACATTTGCATATGTATCAGACTTCACACAATAAACAGTATTGGCTGTGGGTGACATTTTGACATACATCTGATAAGATAGCAGTTTTTCAGCAACCAGGCTAAAAAAAACAAAACAAAAAACAGTTTTATCTTTCAATCAGTACTCGAGATCAGATAAGCTGAAAAGAGACACATATACATGAGTTGCATATCAGTCAAACCGCTAAGCCAGTACTTCGCTTTCCTTTTGTAAATACCTAAACATTGTCTCTAATTTTGTATAAGTGGAACGTGGTTTGTGTTCTAAGAGGTCTGAAATAGTGGTAGTGTAGTATTAAGGTAATGTGACACAGTGTGAACCTAATAACAAGTACTCTAACCAAAATATCACTATCACCAAAGTGTATAAAGGATATAAAGTGTCCAAAAAGACTAGCCTGTAAGCCTGCATGACCAACAATGTAGCACAAAAACTGCAGTGAAAATTGTAGGCATTGAAGAAAAAAAAATGTATTTATTTATTTATTTATTTTGTCTACGGAAGGAGGCGTTGACCCTTCCTATTGGTCCCCACTCGCTGCTGTGATTAAGTGGGAGAAGGGACATATTTAGTAGGGGTGCAACGATACTCGTATCGATATTGAACCGTTTGATACAGTGCTTTCGGTTCGGTACGCATATGTATCGAACAATACAAAATTTTTAATTTACTTTATCAACTTTTCTTCTGACGATGCTTTCTGTGTTGAGCGCTCGGTGGATCTGCGTTCGACTACTCCGGCTAGGCTGCACTGTGGAGCGCAGATCCACTGAGAGCAGCGCAAGCTAGCTAGACAGAAGCAAAGCTAGTTGCAACATGGCAAATTGAACCTCCCCCACCCTCATTCAGATCTGGCGTTTGGAACTATTTTGGTCTTCATGTGAAGTATGACCCTGAAGGTAAGCCCGTCATGGACAAAAGTAAAACAGTATGTGGGATGTGCCAGCAATGCTCAATTACATTGGTGGGAACTAGTGCGTTAGCGCAGTTAGCTTGTTAACGTGTTGACGCCGTCCAGCCGCACGCACGGGGCGATCCGCAGTAGCTCATTAACGGAGATTTGCCGTGTTGTGGCGTTAACGTCATTTCAACGAGATTAACGCTGACAGCACTAGTGGGAACACAACGAATATGACGGCACATTTACTCCGACATCATCCTAGTGCAAAGACAAGTGGAAGCAGACAAAAAAAACAAGCACGAATGCTACAAACTTTAGCCGAGTCATTTAGACAGCCGTTAGCACATGATTCTCCTTATGGGGACCTGATATGTTTAATATGCTGCTGAGAATATAGCCCAGAAGAAGCGTATAGTATAGCTTTTATTTTGGAAAGAGACATTTCTCTGTAATAAACTCTCTTTTCCAAAGATGAGTGATTCCTCGATCAGATAGATTTATTTATTTATTTATTTTTATTATTTTGTTGTTTCAGCAACATTACATTTAAAAACTGTACTCTTGAGTTAAAATATATATTTATAATTTTAATAAATGACAAATTAAAAAAGCATGAACATTTTTTGTATCGAAAAAATATCGAACCGAACCGAACCGTGAATTTTGTGTATCGTTGCACCCCTAATATTTAGGGATGGGGGGAAAAGGACCCCAGTGCCCATCTGACCCCACCACAGAGAAAAAAAACACCCGCCCTAACATTCAGTTAACTCCCAGACTACATAAGACAATAAACAACATGGTTAAGTCCATCCTCCACCTCTGGTAGATTCATCCACCTGTAGAGTGGTCTCCTCAAAAGAAGAGACAAAAAAAACCTGAATTGGCCATGAATGGCTCCCACGGATTCAGTTCAGCCCAAACAAACTGATGAACAAAGGTCATTTGCAGAACAACACTCCATTGTCACTTACCACTAGTGGTAGTGTACAGATGATAAAGATAACGGTCATGACGACCATCATGATCAGATGCTCCACCTCCTCTGACATGGACAGAAGCTTGCGCTCACTGTTGGATCTCATTGTGGACATCGCTGTGCCATTTCTCCTCCGGCGCTGGTACATCCTATACAGCTGGTACACCACAAAGGCGTTACACACTACAATGGCCACCACGAGCACCAGCATAATAGTGGCATACAGAATGGCATAGGCTTTGTTCTGTGGTTTCACTGCATTCATGTCAATGAAGCACCATGTGCCCGGGCAGTATTGTACATATCTCCCAAATCCAGCAAAAGGGAGGAGACAGAATATTGTGCACAACAAAAACACCAGCAATATTGTGATGTATGCACTCTTCTTGGTGACATGCCGGCTGTACAGGTAGGGGTACCCAATGGCAAAGCATCTTTCTAGCGCTGTAGAGAAGAGGAGCAACATGGTAGCCAGGCTGAAGAAGGTCATACTGGCACCAAAGTATGAACACAAGCTGCAAGTTTTAGGCCTCATACCAATCAGGGTTAAGTTGCGCGAGTATGAAAGCAGCACCAACGGGCTGATCAAACAGGTTCCAGTCAAGTCCGTAACCACCAATGATGTGATGAGGATGTGGAACAAGCTGCGCTGCCACGTGCCTCCACTCCTTACGTTCCTGCGTCGCCGTATTTCCAAGATCACCAGGGCAGCTACGTTTCCAAAGATGCCTATAGCAAACATGGAGGCGCTGATCAGGGGGTTCACAGGAGGGTTAATGTGGTGCTTGAAGTGGCATGTATCGTTGTCTACATCTATCCTTGAGCAGTTGCTTTCACCCATCCTGTTAAACCAAAAAGAGGAAAAGAGATCTGTGAGACTTAGTCTTGACAACAAATTTTTCAGTAACAAATTCAGTTAGATTAAAAACATTGTTGTATGTAACATGTTACAAAGTTACAAAGTAACGTGATTACAAAGTAACGTGATTACAAAGTAACGTGATTACAAAGTAACGTGATTACAAAGTAACGCTTGACTGTAATCATATTAGAGTTTTCTATAATGCAGTAAAGTAAATTACTGTACCGACTGCATTATAAGGCTAACACAACTTCAGCTCTTTGCAAGCACCTGCACAGACAGCATGCAAACACAAATCTAGCCAAGAACCCAGAGTGATGATAAAGCCGAGTCCATGTTGACTCCAGCACAGTAACCAGGCCCCGAATTTCCACACTGATGGGCCATCAGCTTGCAGCCTCCATTTCTACCTGTTCTTGTTTCTAAAATAGAATTACTGTGGCGATTCTACTTTAATTTTTAGGCTGGTTTTCATCTTTGTTTGGCTTTGTGTTTATAAGTAAAATGTAATTATGTTTTACAGAGTAATGAGAAAGTAATATGCCAAGCAGTCAAATTACTTTCTCCGGCATCTAATTTCATTCCATAGTGCATTCTTTTAAGTCGAGTAAAGAGGAATGTGTAATGCAAGTGTAATACATTGCAAGAAAGGCACTTTCATACACATATTATGTAAAGAACTCAAGAGATTGGTTCTCCAGAGCTATGTAGCCCTAAAAAGACCACTTATCAGTGAAGCTAAGCAGAAGAAAGGCTTCAATTTGATAGGGAGTGTAAATATTGGTCTCTACACCAGTAGAAAAAAAGTCACGTGGTCTAATGAGCCCAGTTTTACCCTGTTCCAGGGTAATCGGAACATCAGGGTAAGAAATGAGACATATCATGAGCCCATCATGCATAGTGCTTATTTTACAAACCTGTGGAGGCAGTGTTATGATCTGAGGTTACTTCATGCGCCCAGAAAAAAAAATAGGTCAGATGATTACCTAAATATGCTTAATGATTTTTCCATGAATTCATTTCTTTCTTCCCTGATTGTGCGGCTATATCCCGAAAGCTACACACTATCCTTTTAAATTGTGAAAGAGTAGTTCGGGGGGCACAAGACATCATTTTCACATACTGTGGCCACCACTGACTCCGGACCTTCACACCTCTCAGAATCTTTGGGATGTCCATGTGTGTCCATGTGACATCATAAAAGCTAAAGTCAGGTCAATGATATAATAGAGTGTATGATGACAAATAAAATCAAAGAGCATGATAGATTCCCCTCCAGAGAAAAACAAACATGCTACATAACTCAACTACGCCCAGTCATAGTCATCTTTCATGTTTGCAGTTGCTCATGTGTTTTGTGGGTGAAACCGAACTGCTGGCAGTTGAAGACAGACTCAAGTCTATGCAAAGGAAAAACTAGAGGCCTACAAATCTCTTATCCAGGACTTTTAATACAAAGATTTGTTGATTTATGTGTGTAATGTAAATGATAAAATACTGGCTTTAACAACAGAGCAATATCATAAAATATACTGAGCTAACAGAAGTAATGCATGCAGCTCCAGCAGGTGTCTCAAACTCTGTGTCACAGTTGTGGCTTAATAAGACAAGAAAGAAATCATGTTTTCCTGTACTAAACCACTCGACAACCGCATTAAAACTGTTGGTTTTAATGTTCATTTTGACATGATGAGGGAACATGAACCTCAACACATGATCTTCACTGCCAAGCAAATTGAATTCTGACTCAGCTTTAGGGAATGCTCTATGAGCGCTACGTTCCAGCAGTTTCAAAATAACTTTCATTTGTTTAACTTCCGCTCACTGGTCCAAGAAAATCCAGTGTTGGCTGCCAAGTATATTTACTGGTGTCATTTAAATTCACACCATTTTGACTGAAGCCAATAACGCTGATAACACATGGCGCACACTTGATGTTTGTAGGACTTTGACCTTACTGACCGCACGCATGCTGTGCGCAAAAGAAGATTTTCTTTTCCCCCATTTCTCCTTTTTTACATTTGCAAAAATTCCACTAGTATATCTTTTGGAATTGTGAAACTCAAAGTTGTTCCTCTTTATCCTCAGCAGTTAAGAGATATCAGCTGACAGGCAGAAAATCAGAAAGCGTATCTCAAGGTTTTACACAGTTACTTTTACAACAGCTGTGCTGATTTTTCAAAGTCTACGTCTGCACTAATATTGCACATTTGCGCCGTTTGCATGACTTTCTGTGGGTGTGAATGCCTTCACTTCTATTTTAAAACGTTGCGAAAATTCTGGAAAACTGTGACTTTATTAATTAACACGCTTTAATGAAAACAAACAAGCCGGCTTCCGTTTAATTTAATATCGATGACTTCTTGTAAACAAGGCAGGTCTGCTGTCTGGTTTCAAAGTATTTATTTAATTGGTAAAAATGATGTTTGAAGCATGTGACGAAGGCTTTCAGTTACATCATTCACACTCAAGAAAACAACGGGACTGTCCCTCACAGAAGCAACACACATCCAAAAAAATTAAGTTCTCACCTGCTTTTTGACTTCCCTTCACTAGTGTAGAAGTTTGTCGTTTATCAATGTCCCAGTCGAGTCGCAATGCAGGCAAAAAATCAAGAAAATACCCACCGTATATTCCCGCTTCTTTCACTCTGGATTCAAGGTAAGTTGGTGTGAGAGCGAGGCGCGCGCTGCTGTGAGAGTCAGGCATGCGTGGACCCGGGTAAAGGGAATCGTGCGGTGACGTCACAATCAAAAGGTCCACCCACGCAGTGAATGCGTGCCCGTGCAAGCCTTACCTTAAAAATACTGTTAAATAGCGCTCACTGTGAGTTCAGCTGCAGAACATCTTCGTTCAGTTTGTCTGTCAAACTGCAGTCACATGACGGGGATATATAATGTAGCTTCACTTTGGTAAGAATGACAACCGATCACTCCTAAGTTAAAGAAAGTACCACAGAAGCGAATTATCAACATTGTTTGTAACATTATATGTCTTTATTTTCGGAAATGCTGCATTATACTAACAAATAGGTTATTTAATGAAGAAGGGGTTTCACACTAGCATTCAACTGGCTTACAATGTTTTTAGAAACATGGCCACTCTCCAGATTGTACACAAGACTTTTAAATGCGACAAGCAGCTATTTTGGGATACTATGTTAATTCTTCTTTTTTTAAACAAACAGCTGTAGCACTAATGTGAGGTAATTATATAAAAATGTAATCTGCTCCCTTTCTTTCTGAAGTCCCTAAAGCAATATTTCATTAAACAACTAAAAACACCCTCACATGTACATGGCATTATTATTCATGGTGAGTTCCCAACACTAAAAACAGAAAGAAAAGTTATAGCATGGACTGTTTCCTGTCTGATAAAATGACGTGTGTGTGTGTGTCTGTCTGTGTGTCTCCTGCTTTTATCTCGAATGTACAATTAGGATATTCAAAGTCTGTTTTCCCATATGTAGGGTTTGTGTATTCTTTTGGGGTTTGTTTTTTTTCTTCAAATTAACGTACATTTGAGGTGAGTTTCCCAAGAAGATGAATAAAAGTGTTTGTCCCGTATGAATCAGTATAAAAAAACCAAAACAAACCAAACAAATAAACTGTAGAAAAATTCCATTCCAAAACCAATACATCACTTGATAAAACAGATAGAAGAAGAAAACAGAATAAATGCCAAACAAGATTCAATAATGTGCCTTTATTGGAACATGTTGCCATCGTTGGACATTGTAAGATTAAGCTCAATGGGGATTTCAGGTCAGTGAGTGACTTCTTTACATTTACCTTTTTTCTTTTCTTTTCTTTTTTCTTTTTCTTTTTTTTTTTTTTTACAATTCGACTTTTCTGGTTTGAAAAGTCTTGTAATCAGCTAAAGTCTCAGAATGTCTAAAGCACACGTGCAACCACAGAACTGTATCACCTATAATCTCCTGCCCAACACCTCAAATTCTAAATGTTATTTACAGTTTTCACAGCTCACACACAGAAATTTTACACACTCTTCCTTCCTGCCTGGTCTTTCTTCCTTTTTTAAAAACTCTTTCTGTCTCTCGCTCTCTTTCATATTGTAGATCTTGTAACTTCCCCTTTTATTTTCTGTAATACCTTTCGCTTCCCTTACAGCTTGTCTGCTCCCATTTTGTTTCCTTTCCTTTCTTTTTCCTACCTTTTCTCTTTCAGCACCTTTTCCATTATGTCCTTTTTCTTGTCATTTCCCAGTCCTTCTACTTTTTGCCCTTAAATTTACAGTTGATTTCATGCTTTCTTTGATCACCTAACCATTACAAATTAAAAGACTCAATCATAATTTTCAGCTACAAAAAACCTACAAATCCAGATTTTTCAAGTAACACCCCCACCCGTGAGTGGATATTGATCCAAGCAAAGGATTTATAAATAGCAATCATTGTTGTCTGTCTTTGCTCTTTATTTAGAACCATTTCAATTATTGATCAAGGTCTTGATCCACAAAGTCTATGGCCTGCTGCTCTGGTAAACAGCCTTTGTTGGGAGTTTGGCATCAGTCAAAGTGCTGACAGCTGCTGTACAAATTGTTAGTCTCTCGTGATTTCTTTTCTGCACAAACACACACAAGCCCCACTGCTGTCAACAAGATACGACTGTATGTGTGTGCTTTGCTGTAGCCTGCTAATGGTCTGTGTTTGAATCATTGATGAGTTCATCGATTTGTTTTTCTTTTTTCTTTATTTAGTGAATATTGAATTTCACAGCTGAAGCATAAAGAACTGACATCCTGTAATTACACACTGAAACAGTAAAAAGCAAAACTGAAGATGAACACATCAAACCTTCCAATCACACTATGGGAAATGCACTTTGTTATATATGTGTATTTATTTTATGGCACACGGTCGTCCAATTATAAATATGGGATATGATTGCATGTGGGTCTTCCTTTATTACATGATAGACAGACGGTTTAAAATATCTGTGTGTGTGTGTGTGTGTGTGTGCGTGTGGTTTTGTGTGTGCAAAGTAAACCACAAATCAGACAGCAAAATCACACAGAATAATAGACGACCCACACTGTGTGGAATTTAATCTCTCTGCTTTGTCTTTGTCTCCACCTACAGGTTTCTGTGTGTAAGTGCAAGCTCGGATTTCCTGTCTGAAGAAAAGCTCGCTGATACAGGTATGTACAGTAGGAAATACTCCTCACTCGTGTCCCATCACTTCACAACAACTGTTTTTAGGTCTCGTTTAACTTAAAGGAGAAAGTGTTCATTTTTCGGCAATCAGTTCTGCACACAGTAACCTCAATGTCAAGAATCTACCTGTATGAACTTCCCTTGGCTGTTGGACAGGGGCATTTTCAGGGTTTTTGAAATGAAAAGTGGACAAGTGGAGACAAAACAAGAAGTGGCAGACCTAAAAAGGACAAACAGTCTGAAAGTCATGTTATTAATAAACAGGAAATTATTCAGCAAAAACTTGACCCAGGACCTGATCCTTATGTTGGTCTCGGTGGAACGCTGGCTGTCACAAGGCCAAGTCTGAGGTATGCTAAATTACACAAACTTGACTAATATCATACAAAGTAACAGGTTATATGTTATTACTGATTTGTAAATATTATCATCTGACTGTTACACTGTTTTATTGTTAACAATGACTTTAAAGGCCCCTCTTCTGTGGAACCAGCTTCCAGTTTGGATTCGGGAGACAGACACAATCTCTACTTTTAAGATTAGGCTTAAAACTTTCCTTTTTGCTAAAGCATATAGTTAGGGCACGACCAGGTGACCCTGAATCCTCCCTTAGTTATGCTGCAATAGACGTAGGCTGCCGGGGGATTCCCATGATGCATTGAGTTTTTCCTTTCCAGTCACTTTTCTTACTCACTATGTATTAACAGACCTCTCTGTATTGAATCATATCTGTTATTAACCTCTGTCTCTCTTCCACAGCATGTCTTTTATCCTGTCTTCCTTCTCTCACCCCAACCGGTCGCAGCAGATGGCCGCCCCTCCCTGAGCCTGGTTCTGCCGGAGGTTTCTTCCTGTTAAAAGGGAGTTTTTCCTTCCCACTGTTGCCAAAGTGCTTGCTCATAGGGGGTCATATGATTGTTGGGTTTTTCTCTGTATTTATGAAG
The DNA here is from genome assembly GCF_963576455.1 of Neolamprologus multifasciatus. Lineage (NCBI taxonomy): Eukaryota > Metazoa > Chordata > Actinopteri > Cichliformes > Cichlidae > Neolamprologus > Neolamprologus multifasciatus. Next base: position 31,049,615 of record NC_140460.1, on the reverse strand, counting down.
CGCCTTGAGGCAACTTTTGTTGTGATTTGGCGCTATATAAATAAAATTGAATTGAATTGAATTGAATTGAATTGAATTGAATTGAATTGAATTGAATTGAATTGAAGTGAATTGAATTGAACAAGCTAGAACTTGGAAAGGACGTTGGCATGTGGCGGAGAGCAGCCAGGCAGGTAAGAATCCACGCTGTGGCTAGTTTGAGGGGAGTGGGCAGGCAAGCATTCGAGGGAGGAGTGGTTTGTGTCCACATGAGGAGTTCCAGAGAGAGAGAGAGAGAGACGAGAGGCTATAGCTGGGACACCAAGACAATTCTAAGAAAGGGGAGAAGAGAAACTCGTAAGTACAAAGAGTAATTTAGCATGACACTACAAGTCTGACATTATAACGTAAACTGGTTCTTAAGTATGCTAGCTGTTGATGGGGTAACGCAGAGCAAATATGCCAATTATGTCAGCTCATACTCCAGCAGTGCAGCTTGGAGGCCGTGTCTCACAGGAACAGTAAGCCTGTCACTCACACACATCAGCACACAACAGGGTGACGGGGAAGAGTGAGAAAAGGGATGGTGAATCGCACTGGTGGGATCGATAAAAAAAAAAAAATCTTAAAAAGATATCTTAAAAAATATGAAGTTGTTTTTTCCCTTGAATCTTTGATTGATTGGTGCCTAAGATACATTTCCCAAAACAATTCATACATGCAGCCAAATACTACAGATAATTGGATACTACGAATACCTTTAACAGTGTCTAAACCAGAGTGGTCAAAATGTTTGGTACCGTCAGAATTACAAAGTGAATATTTCTCCATGGGAGACGCAACCTCTGCTTTTGTCAGATGCTGATTTCAGCGTTTTGCATTCTACTACTGGCATGAATTATCGGCAGAGGACCCAAGGGCAGAACAAATAAGCAGATTCAAACAAAAAATGACCATTTATTTGGGTAAACAAAGTAGTACACTTTACAAAAAAGCAAAAAAGCAAAAATCTACCCATCACTGAACAGAACAAAGCATATGGACCATCTGAACTACAACTATGGAAATAAAGCATAGGCTGTGTACAATAGTACACCGCTCACGAAAATGAAAGGAACACTTTTTAATCAGAGTATAGCATCAAGTCAGTTAAACTCCTGGGATCTTTTTTTTTTTCTCTTTTTTTTTTGCCTGTCCCGTTTGGCTCTTTTGCCATCAGAATTATTGTCTAAAGGCGAAGAAAGATGCCCAACAGATTTACTTTACCAAATTTACCATCCCAGCCTTGCCGTAATGGTCTATTTGATTCACCTTTTATTGTTTATTTTATTTATTTTTTATTTTCACTTGCTAGATACGGGACAGACTTGAATGAAGAAAAGAAAAGGGAGAAAGGAAGAGGGGGAAAAACAGCGGAGAAGAGGGACGGGGATAAAGGGCAAAAAAACAAAAACCAACTAAATAAGCAGACAAAAAAAATACATATATCAATCACCTGGATCACCTGTTGAGAAAGAAAAAAGAAAACAAGCAGAAGAAAACGAGAGCAATACAATAAACAACATCACAATGATATATGGGATATAACAGTAAATACTAAATATTAAACATTATTGTGCAGCACGTAAGGTCGACAGCACACAGTGTGCTTTGAGGTAGGAGCCAAAAAGGGTGTAGTTTGTGTGTGTGATCACCCGTGTGTACACCTGTGAGCATGAGCGCGCTTGTTTTTAAAAGGTTCCTTCATGTAATGATCTGCTAGAGGGTGTGGGGGAGCCACAGCCCCATCCTCCAGGGCTTGAAGCAGGTATGGATCAGGAGCTCCGCCGGCAGCCAGCTGCGCCAGAGTGACCGAGCCGCAGGCCGAGAGGCCGAGGGCACCCCACCTCCGAAGTGGCCCAAGCGAGCCCCAGGCTCCAGGCCCCGATAAGCAGCCACCAAGGAGTGAGCCGGTGTGTACCTGGACGCCTATCCCCGGACACAAAGAACCACCAACGCACCGATGTCTGAGGGCGTCTGCCACTGGCAGGGGAAGTGGTGGGGAAGATAGGCCTCCATACCTTAGAGGGCCTGAGATGTCCCCAGAGAGGTGGCGTCTGATACCCAACCTGACATATAGACACAGACATACAGGCACACACAGATACAAACATCCATTTCCACCCTCATGCTCTCATATGCAATTACTCAACACTCACCCAACGTGGAGACAGACATAGAGAGACGCTGCACACACAATCACACTCCCCAAGCATACTCTAAGAACCGGGTCTAGGTACCTTTGGCCACAGGAGGGGGAAACTGCACCCAGACCCAGGTGGTGTTACCCTTTTCCCTGCGGTGGGGAGAAGCAGACCGCCCCGACTCCACAGCAGCAGGGAGGCCCCACACTCCAGACCCCAGTCGGACGGCCAACTCCTCCTCCTGGTCCTGATTTGGTGAAATTAACAACAGGGGCAGTAGAGGAGCTAGACTAGAGAATCTTTTTCCCCTTCTTTTTTCTGACTGTTTTTCACTTGTTTTACATTTGGCCAGGTTCTGTGTCACTACTGGCAACATGAAGCCATACCTGGACCCTACAGAGGTTGCACTGGCAATCCAATTCCAGATGGCTTGGTGTGTCTCCTAGTACGGTGTCAATGCATGGAGGCGATTCCAGGAGACAGAAAGTTACCACAGATGCTACCCAGTTACTAATCAGCAGGACCAGTATCTGCTCCTTTGTGGAACTGGATGGGCACTGCCAGTGCTGCAAAATGACCTCCAGCAGGCCACTGGCATGAATGTCTTTCTCCAAACAATTAGAGACAGGTTTCATGATGGTGGCCTGAGGGTCTGATATCCTGTAGTGGGACCCGTGCTCACTGCCTGGCACCATGGAGCTCAGTTGTCATTTGCCATAGAGTAGCAGAGCTGACTGGCGCCTGGTGCTCTGTGCTTTTTGCAGATGAGAACACATTCACCATGAATACATGTGACAGATATGAAAGAGTCTGCAGTGGAAAACAATTTGCTGCTGTTACATTCAGCTTGACAAGTTTGGTGGTGAAGGGATGTGCAGACCTTTTCCGGCTAGGCAATGGCACCCTGACTGTCATGAGGTAAAGGGTTTAAAATCCTTGGACCCACTGTCAGACCTGGAGCAGTGGGTCCTGGGTTCCTTCTGGTGCACGACATTGCCCAGAGTATGCAGGCAGTTCTTGAAGGATCTGGAACTGATCTAGGAACTGATACTACTTACTGGTTCCCAAGCTTGTCTGAACTAAATCCAATAGAACACCTCTGGGATATTATGTCTCGGTCCATCTGATGCTGCCAGGTTGCCCCTCAGATTGTCCAGATCTGGGAGGAGTTCCCCAAGTACACCATACACCACAAACTAAACACACTCTCACTCACTGAAGCACAATTTGCACAATAATTTGATGCAGAACATTGACCACAGATGCCAAAAGTTGAAGTGATAGAAGCCAGAACCCACAAAAACAGAGAGAGACTTAAATTCAACACTATTATGTAGAAATAATATGAGAGACATGTCTGCTTTATATTTTGGTAATCATTGTAATATTGTGAAACAACCACTTGAGATTAAAGGTCCAAGTTCCAGTTCCTGCACCAGTTGTTTTCAATTTTTTTGATGTGGTGTGCTCTGAATGCATTATGCAGTATGTTCTTCATTTGATTGCATGCATGATCAGATAAAACGGTGTGGTTTGAAGCACATCAAAACACAGCTGTTTTGATGTGTTTGTGAGATTTTGCAAGAGTGTTTTTGTAAATGTAGGGTGGAAACTTTCAAGAGAAGCAATGGGCTGTGACCTGCCCAGCCTGTTCAGTCCTAAATGGATGGATTCAAAAAACGTTTCTTAGCAATTGCTGAAAATTGTAAATGACTCTGTTTTCAAACTCAATTTAGCTGGGGCATGGTGCATATGCTGCAGTATGCCTTTGCAGACACCAGGTGGCACACAAGATTGAGTTTTTAAGGCTTCTTGCATGGTTCTGGGTTTTCAGTAAGTAGTCTCTGAAATGCTCATACATTGGACGTGGTGTAAATTGTCTGTAAGTGTGTGTCTGAATTTTTACACCCCATAAAAAGCATGAAAGAATTGTTTATGTTATAACCGTACTACTTTTTCTTACTTAGTCAGCTAAGAAAAGTTCCTAATCATTTTATTTTTTGATTTTAAGTGACACCCTCTAAGGCAGATGTGTCAAACATAAGGTTTGGGAGTCCAAAGTTGGCCCGCAAAGACTCTAGTCTAGCCCACTGGATGGCTTTTACAAAAATATGATAGAGTGCATAAAATTTCAGACTTGCTGTATTTCCACAAGTTTTACAGCTGGTCCTACTGATAAAGATTACCATCACCACCATTGCCATTCATGTTGTCTGTACCTCAGACAACTGGACGTAGCACTGTAAGCTTTATTTATTTCCTTGTTTTTAGCATTTTGCCTAATGGTACAGCCCATCCAAGAAGCAGATATGGATTGTCAGGTGATCATACAGGTATATGTTTAGAAACAAAGGGTGCAAAACCAAGAGTGCTGACTCCTTATTATTCCATCTAAATATCTCATCTCATTCAAATGTGGCTTCCAAAAAAAAACAGACAAAGAAAAAAACGAAGAAAAAACGATCTATATACATACTGAATACTGAACCTAACATACTGAATCATTACCTGATGTGTCGGAATTTTATGTTTTCCTTTACATAAAGATATTTCCATTACGAATAAATGCAAAAAAATGCACATATTTGTGAAGAAAACTTTACAAGAATTCAGGAAGTAAGTTAAAAGTTTCCCAGGGAAGTCCTCCAGACCCCACTTAATCTCACTTAATGTGTCCTCCTCGAAAACCTCAAATTAAACCTACAAACTATTTAAGAAAACATGTTTCTCACTTTGTTTGTTTTTTTAAATGACACCACATGTCTTTTCAGTGTTGTGAAACAGATAGAGTTACATCCGGATTAAAAATGCTCTATTTGTCTTTTCTTTAATACGAGCCAGATGTTACCTCCAGCCCCGGCCTGCTGTCACTCACCCCGCCTTTGACCAATCGCAGTGGGCATAAACTCCTCCTTCCCTCCCCGTGGAGTTTGCGGGGGCTCGGTGGAGAGGAGGAGTGAGTAAAGATCTCTTTCTGAGTCCAGCTGTGCTTCTCTCCTGCTGCTCCCTCTCATAGCGCAGCGCTGCTCGATCACTCAGGCTGTGCAATGGAGAGATGGGCGATGCTGGCCGCGTGCGTGTTGCTGTGCTGCAGCTGCACTATGGTTACTGCCATCCAGAGGGCTGACATGTTTCCTTACGGCACTTTAAATGGAGATTCGGTGTTGAGAGAGGGCGACGATGAGACGTCCAAAGTGCTGTCCCTTCCCAGACCCTTGTACTTCTACAACTGCCCTTTCTCCCAGCTATACGTAAGTATGACTTCATTACTATTCATTTGCACTCAGTCGAGGTTGTCTATTTTGTGAGCGCCTAAAAAAAATCGCTGAAGTTCCCCCTTCACGTGTCTCAGGTGATATTTGCAGCTGTTGAATAATCTGCGCAGGAGAGTTGTGCTGCTGTTTCCCCTCTGCTCAATGGAGCGATTCATTCACGGCTGAATATAAAAAAAAAAAAGTCGGGACATTGACAACAGAGGACATTGGGTTTATTATCATGTGTACTCTTTTTTTCACGAAGGACCAATGTTTGCATAGGATTTCAACAAACTGCGCTCCTAATATTTAAATCCAAATCTTTCAGCAACTTCACTTTTATATTCAGCAGATGTCAACAGATGCAAATGAATTAACTCTTTTTCTTTTACCATAACTGCTGTAGGAGCATCCAGTATAAGTAAAAGTGTTGCTCAGTCAAATGTACTTAATGTTTTAAAAGTAAAAGTAATTATTGCACAGAGTGCCTCCTGTCAGAGCCTGCAAAGTAGCAATGCTGCAAAGTAGGAGTGAACCAATGGGTTCAAAGGAAAAAAGCCACTTAAAGTTTCTACTTAACTATTTTCTAACTGACTATTATTTGATAGCTTGCAGATCTGGGAAAATAACTCAAAATATAACCAAGAAATGAATGATGTTGTATTGTTCTTGTTTGAGATCAACAACCTTTTTTAGATCCAAAGAAAGTGGTAAACTGTTATTATTCTCACATAAAAATTGAACTAAGTCTCAGCAATGCACTTCTACAACACCATGGGCTGGTATGTGATAAATAGAGATTATGTTGAACTGTGACTCATGCAAGCTATCCAAGGAGAATCAAAGATTTCAATATAGATAGATAGATAGATAGATAGATAGATAGATAGATAGATAGATAGACTGATAGGTTTAAGTGGTAGCAACATTGCACTGAATAATACTGTCACATGTGAGAAGGCTCATTATGCAACGTGGCCGCTTTAATAATCAGGAATACCAATATTAATGCTTTGATGTGTACATCACTTTAACACAGCAGCTGGGTGGGGCTTCTGTGCTCACAGTCAAAGGTTTGGGCTCTCAATGACCATATTAGGGATAGTCCCTCTGACTGATGTCATACAGAGCCAAGAGTAGAAAAAAAATGATCTTTTGACTCACGGGGATCTATCTACAGCCTTGTAAAAATCTCCTTCTAAAATGTTGTGAAATAGCATCAAATGGAAATATTGAGTATAGCTGTGGCTGCATGTGGTCAGAACTTTTCTAAATCTTGATCAGAAAAATTGGGAGGGCACCCCGAGGTTGTTCCAGTGGTTTTTGAGGAAAATAGGGGTTCATTATGTGGTTCCTGGAGTCCATGAAGGGGTTCTAGTGGTTTACAAGGGCGAATGGGTTCATTAGGAGGTTTGTTGGGTTCGTGATAGTATTCCAAATATTCCAAACTAAAGCCTTCCCTCCCTTTAGGTGGCCACCAATGGCATCATATCAGCCCAGGACTTGCCAATGGAGAAGCAATACGTTGATGACGGATTCCCCACAGACTTCCCTGTGGTGGCTCCATTCCTGGCCGACATTGACACAAGCGGAGGGCGCGGACAGATTTACTACAGGGTGACTGAAACACCCAGTGTGCTCAACAGAGTCGCACAGGTGTGTAATGATTACAGTTTTAGTGTTGAAAACTCATAAGATGCTATAAAAACACTAGAGAAAAAATACCTGTTGAACTTTAATTAACTACAGATTTGGTTTGTCTCAATCCATCAGCTCAGTGTTTGTCTTTCATTCCCTTATTTCATGTGTCATCCTTTCCTTTCCTCCCTCATTCGTTCATTCATCTCCTCGCCTAGGAAGTACACCGGGGGTTCCCAGATGCAAAGTTCACACCCACACATGCTGTAGTGGCAACGTGGGAAAATGTCCCGGCATACGAAGAACAAACTCGACCCCCTAGCCCTCCAAACAAGGTAAGATGTTTTGAGGAAGAGACACCAGTAGCTCCAGGGCCTCCCTGTGTAGAGGAGTTCTGTTTTATCATCATGTAAACAGCCCACATACCCCACACTAGTATGTTTTGGTTCTTGTGTGACACTTAATCCCAAATTCCTGGCTGTTGTGCATGACTTGTAATCACCCTAAGGTGGGGGAGATTATTTGTAATCCCTCTTCATCAAATTTGCCTCTTAACCTTTTTAAAGGGTCAAAGATCATCTTTAAGAGTCATCAAAGTGTCCCCCGCCCTCTTTATCCTCTCCTCCAGTTCACACACCAGTAGACACAAACATGTATTGACCATTGTTCCCCTCCGCCACTAATGGTTTTCCTCGTGTTTCACTCTTTAAATCCTTTTTTGTCTTTCCGTTTTGTGTAATCTAGGATAATTGTGCCATTTTTTAAATGCTGTATTTGCCATTTAAAGTATTGGTCGCTGATAGTTCCTGTTTGCTGTGTAACCACGACCGTAATGACAGCTATCACTAAAGCATGATGATTCTCAGGAATGGTCAATATCAAATCAGTGGAGTCTAAGAATTCCTGCCTCTCGTGTGGGTGCAGAAGCAGTGCAGTCTTAATGTCATAATGCAGCTCAGCAGTGACCCTTGCATGAGACCTTTCCTGCTACCTACATGCTCATGTCTTTTAAAGTGTAACAAAGTGTAGTGACACTAGCAGGGTTTAAATTATGGTGTATCCATCAGACATATGTCAGTCAATATTAATACTTTCTAAAATCCTGTCCAAGCAAATGATTCAGAACTTAAAGAGCTGTATTAAGAAGAGTTAACAGGAGAAGCATTGGTTGCTTTGTTACAGTCCAACTTTGGGAGAGACTCCAAGTAAAGCCAGGCCTACTATTGATCAAACAAACAGCGCCTTGATGTTCTTCGTGTGCAGAATTTGGGGTGAAGAGGAATAAAGGGAGTGGTAGATTTAAGGAAAAACACCAGGGGATCTTTCTTTCTGTCAGCCCTCCTCGTCTCTGTTTGTTCTTTTTGTTGCTCTCACGGTCTGCTTTCTTTTAGGCTTGTTTCTTCCTCCTTGAATGTTTAAAAAATTATCATAGAGTAGTCTAATGGTACTGCAACATTAAGCCTCTTAACAGCTTTCGCTGGAGCTGATCGGGATTTACGAGCCCCCAAGTGGACAAGGGTTTTTTGTCTGAGCCCCAAAACTGGAATTTTGTCTTAGCTCAGTTCTTGACAACATGCTAATTAGAGGATGGAGCGTACGTCTTAAAGTACAAGACGTGACGTGTTTTGCTATTTAAGCGCTCCGTGCTGCTCATCAGATTGGAGCGCTCTCTGATTTGCTTGAGTGGGTCTCTCTTTAGAGTGATAGCATCTTCCTTTGAAGTGATTAGCCAGAGGTGCTGGGTGGGGTGTGTGGAGGGCAGATTGGTTTGTGTGTGACCTGAAGTGTGTGATTGTTGGGGTGGGTACTGGGGGGTGTTGGGATGCTGTTTCAGGGGGAGGGGGAAAAATGTGTGGCGTCTGGACGTCGACTGTGGAGATGAAATAACAGGACAACAGAAGACAGAGAGAATTAAAGCGAAAGAGTGAAGGCTCACACTTCTAATAAGCTGAGCTGTGTTTTCGATGAAATTAGCCTTAGAGATGCTATTATCAAAATTGGACAGAAATTACTTGACTTAAAATACACACCCATACATCAACTAGCAGGGAGCTCAGTTAGCTAATTACCGCAGTCATTTCGCTAAAGACTGCTTTCAGTGTTTAGATCTTTTAAGAAGTGTTGACTTTACTTTGAGCGATTATCAGTAACACTAAGCAGCCTTAAGTTGGAAAATTATGTCATCCAAAGAAGCACTAGAGTTATCTTGATGTTAAAGGAGCAGGTTGACATTTCACACATACTCACTGTCTTGTCACAAATTAGATAAAAAAGGTGACTATCTTAGCTTAACGCAGAGGCCAGATAAAAGGTAAACAGCTAGCCAGGCTCTGCAAGTTACAACAGCTACAGATTCACAAGCTAACTAATTGCATGTTATAACTTGCTTGTTCATCAAAGCAAAACTTGATAACTTCAGTTCCTTGTGTCCTACTGGCCATTGTCAACCTAGAAGCACGACTCCCATCAGAACAGGCATGTTTCATAGCATAAAGGTAAACAATCAGAAACGCCTGTGTGTCCCTTGAAGTGAGCATTCTCTCTGAGGTGATAAGTGGAGGCAAACCGCAGGTTTATCAGTTCATCTGTCAGATGTCTCTATTTATGTTTAATATTAATATATTGTAGGGGTGGGGAAAATGTTGTGATACCGTATAGTATTGCAGTACTTTGCTTGGGGGTATTATATCAATATAGGAACACCAAATATCAATATTTTATCAAATACATTTAAAAAACTCTGGGAATACTACGAGCAAAGGGGCTCATCTCATGCACCACCATCCTGAGATAACGTTAGCCAAACAAACTTACATTAAATCGGCTATATTTAAAAAAAAACCCCAAAAAACAACAAACATTGGACACTGGACACACTCTAATTCAGAGCAAGCTAAGTGCCCGGTCATGCGATTGAAAATAGGACAACAGTCTTTGGACAGACTGCAATTACTCTCAGAGAGAGTCAAAGTTTTGCACATAACTTCTGTCTAATGTATAAATGCAGCAAAAACTTTCTGGCACAACTTCACCTGCTTCCAAGGTGCATGGAGAGGATCAATGAGTTTTTATGAACTACACCTCCTTTTTTTTTAATCAGTTAAATTACTCTCACATGAGTAATGTTTATTCAATTAATCTTATTATTTTAGCCAAAGAAGAAGTAATGTTTTAGACATCTCATCTTAAGTCTACAATTTAAGTCTAAATTTTAGAGATTTTACATTTTAGAGACATAAATAAGGATCTTTTAAATGTGTTCCTATGTGATGATGTAATCTTGTTTTCTAATTCAAACGTGCTTTTACCATTAAAGACCCCCCACCCCCCCTTTTTTTAAAAACCTGTGTGTATATTTATAGCATCCTCCTTATGCATTTCATGCATGTGTTATTTTCAGACATATGGGGGGTTATGTCCCCCCCGCCCTCCTCATCAGTAATGATCTAGTCCGGTATTTACTTGGGCGTGACTTAGCCAATTAACCAATACCTACCTATTATATGTCAGCTGACCTATCTATGAAGTTTTGACTGGTTAATTTGAAAATTTTTTCTGTTTCCTGTCTTGCATTTAAGCAATTTTTTACAATGTTTTACTATGACCCTGATGAAGGCCACAAGCCGAAAGGCGTTGGTCAATTATTAAAGTTGTTCATCTTCCCTCAAGTGTTGCTGGAGTTCCTGCTTAATGTATAAATGCAGACAGATTACCAACATGTTGCCATCACGCTTAGGTCTTTGTCACTTGACTCAAGTAGTCTTGAGTTGACTTGAGTGGACTCGACTCAGCTGGCTGCCCGCTGGTTGTATTCTGGTTATATTCCCACAGAACCTTTGGTTTGCTGACAGCAAATGTAATAGTTAAATGTGAATTTCTGTCTACGTAAACAGCTACAGATATGTCATTTTCAATGATTTATCCCTGTTAATTGCTGGATTATCAGAAACAGATTGCGCATAATTGAGAACCTGACCCCATTCAATTGCAGACTGTCTGCAGACTGACTCCATCCTATGGCAACATTTGGCCAGGTTTATTGACAGCGTTGGTATGCTTGTCAATCTGAATTTGCAGGAAAAAATAAGTGAGGTAACTTTATCTTGTTATATAAGATAGATACTGACAAAGTTTAACTTTGAAGACATAATTTATGGTTAACAAAAGGTGATAAATCTTCATTTATATATTATTACAGTACTTAATATATTGCAAAAATATTTAAAAAATTGATTCTGTTTTTCACAGATTTTGGAGTGCCTTAAACCTGTGCTCTTGCTAATGATTGGCATGAGGGGAGTCATTTGGTCATAAAAACAAAATCTAGGTGTATAATAGAAGTCAATAGCAAAATGATTCTCGGCTCCCTTAACCTATTATCTCATTACCTGATGAATTTATGATGATGTGATTGTCCAGTGTCCCTCTGTTTCTAAGCTAGATCCGTCTCTCACCCATACGGAGGATGGCAATAATGCTCAACAGCTGGACTTACAAACCAATAGGTGCCATCCATCATTTTGTATAGTTATATATGGTTTTACTCAGCTTCAGTTCAAGACGTAGTTCACAAGTATTATGTACATCAACTCAGATAGTGCGTGGTGCCATATGTAACATGACTGTGTTTCAAAGTGACAACACAGTCATTTCTTAGCAATCGTCCTGGCTTTTTAAGAGGAAACATGAAGAAGATTTGATCTTAGAATATATCTTTGCATGTTTTCTGGTTTTATAAATCTGTCCTCTGCATTTGCTATATGTGGAAAAAGAAAGGTATTGCCAGCTGAACTGTCTTGTTACTGTACCACAATAGGAAGTGCTGTTGCCATCGGTGTTATTTGTTATTTCTTGTGGCTCCTTGCAGTGACACAGGAGGCATCCCCCTGAAATATGTTCATCCCGGTCCAAAGCAGAGTGACTGAACTTTAAGTTTTAAAAGATGTTACTCTGCTTTTACGCCCTGAGAAAGATTCTACTTATTAGTGGACAAGTAGGGGAAAAAATGAGTTTGCCTTAGTGTACTGCTCTGTGATGTCCAAAAAATGACTCATGATGACTTGGGACATCGCTTTAGTAATCATAAGTACACATTCATAGCTGTCTGGTTTGTAGTTACGTAATAGATTCATGTTCGCAAACCTTTGAGGATCTAAGAAAAGCAGCTATGGTTAACCACCATTTGCTCTTGATTTTAAAAAAAAAGAAACTTTTGAAAAGCTTTCAAAAGCCCCAAAGTTGGACAGATTTTTTTCAGCTATAAACAGCTGAAGGTAAAAAAAAAAAAAAAAAAATTAGTGTAGAGATTTTCATATGACAACAGTAAGATACTGACAGGAGTGTTGGGCTGTAGTCAGTATGTGTGTATATGTGTGTGCCAGTTCCCACGCTGCAGGCAGTTCCGTTTGTAGCACTCTGGTGAGGCTGGCAACTGGGCTGCAGCTGCTGTCTGCCTCACTCTGCCTGCTTGCAGCTGTGCGGCCGACGAGATAAAACACCAGCAACTGACAAACAAGTGAAGTCCATTTATCCCGAACTCGTTTCCCTGGGATGTTCCAGGCAACCAGACTGGGTTCCAGCTTTAAATATCTGTGACATGATTCAGAACATCAGCTACAGTGTGTTGAGTCATTTATTTAAAAGCTAGATGAGACGGAAAATCAACGGAACTGTCTTCAGTTTCATTTATGTGAGGTAAAGTAGACTCAACTATCTCAAGGCAGTAAACCACACTACTAATAAATAAGTAAATAGTAAACAAGCCCAAAGTAAGATAAACTATTTTGAGTAAACTGAGAGAGTCCTAAAATTAATTCTATACAACAGTTTGATATATGTTTGCGGCTGCTGTCGTTTATTCAAAGCCTTGTTAACGTAGTGTCAAGAAAACAGTGTATATAAAAGATGGATACAGCCAGTGTGCTTACACAGCACTGTGGATTCATGAATTCTAAGTTTGTAGTTTGGCAATCAGTCTTGACCATGCATGACCATATTTGTATGAGATGTTGTCATACACGTAGTTTAGTGTAATGTTGTATGGCATGCTAATTTTGGCAAGAAATATCCTAGAAAGCAAAATTAACTTGGTGGAAAAACTGAGGAAGCAACTCACTAAAGTGATTTTTAGTACAACTGAATGCTGAAAGCGATGACATTTTAAAGTGGTCGTTTAACAACATTAAACATGAATAGATTTTGATAGGGTGAGTGATATGAATATTATCATATCAGGTAGTTTTTAGAAATAGGGAAACAGTTTTTGTACCAGGCTGTAAGAATAAGTTAGGTGTTTGGATTGACTCCTTTTAGCTTCTTTTTCATTGCTACTTGGCATCAGCTAAGCAAACTTTTGCAAAAGTAACTTCTTGGCTGTAAATAATTGGATCTATATTACAGTATATGTGAAATGTTGTTTAGATTAGGGCTGATGAGGAATATTTCTTGCTTACATGATCTGTGTATACAGAATAAAGCTTATTAAATAGTATTATAGTATCAAGTCTGTATGCTAACCAAAGCTAATCGTAGCTAACTAGCTAAGCTAGTTCTAGCTTCATATTTAGAGTGCAAACTTAAAAGTGATATCAATATTTTAATTCTATTCCTTTAAAAGTAAAACGCCAAAAGAAGGAAGATTGTTATGAATCATATTACGGTATTTGCAATCACATAAATCACCGGGCCACTCAAAATGCAACAAACGACACTTCATAGGCTGCCATTGAGAGACAAAAATAATGAAGAAAACAAAACTTGACACAGGTTTCAGTCTTCTTTCTCTTCTGTTTTGTCCTGTTTGTTGTACCTGGTCTCATTCCCTCTTCTTTTTACCTTCTCTGTCTCCTCAGTCCCGATTTGTCATAGCGAACAGCCGCCTCTCTCTGAGCCTGGTTCTGCAGATGGCTGCTTAATGTTAAAGGGGAGTTCTTCCTTCCCACCATCGTGATCACCTGATATGTTGGGCGTATCTCTCGAATATTGTAGGCTTGTTTCCTTACAGTGCAGTAAAAATCACTTTGCGACAGCGGTTGTAGAGAACTGGTCCCATGATAATAAAACATAATTGACTGTAATGTGATTTATACACAGGTCTATAAAGCCAAGTTTATGTAAGTGCTTATCACCTTTCTAAATAAACTTCCGGTATTTTTCTTTAGAGGTGTTTTCAGACTCTCTCACCCCCTGCTGTGAAGCAGACAGGCCTAGCAGATGGATGATGTTACCACCTAAACCTTAAAACAGTCAGCATGGCCCCCAAAAGAAACATTTGTTGGTCCCAGAGACAATTAAACGTCTGTGCCCGCGTCTGCTCGCAGTAAAGAGTGTGAGGAAACGCTTTAAAAAGGTGTGACACAACGCCTGTAGGGAGTCTGAGTGTTGTATATGTATGTGTGTGTGTGTGTGTGGAGCGGGGAACCTCTCACATGCATACTGAGCTACAGAGTCTAAACGTCTTTGATGTGTGTTTGCTGCAATTTGTTGTTCTCCAGCTGTGAGACTTCTTTACACACTTGGGGAGACAGACAAACACATGAGTGCAAAGACAGAGACGGGATGGGGACCAGCACAGAGGACCTTACAGGACTGAGGCTACGTCCACACTAGCCTGGATAGATTTGAAAACGGCCAAAAACGCTTACGTTCCAGTACTGCAAGGAGATTCAACCTGCCTCATGTCTGTCTGCCGTTTATTTACTTTCCGGTTCTTTGAAACATCACGGCAAAATGTTGAGGAAAAGTTTGTTAAATGGACTAACAATGAGGTGGAGTTCCTGCTGTGAGTAACACAAAAGTACAAAGTTGCAAAAGCGAGTGAGAGTTAAAGAATTTGAAGAAAAGCTATCTGAAGCATGTACAAACTGACATTAATCTTTAATATCGCTGTCAAAATTGAGAGTAAACAAAACAACTGCTGTACAATGCCCTCCGCTATCTTAGTTTAATTGGTCACATGACTGCATCATATGACTAATATGCATCATCGTTTTCTAAAGTCTCCCTTTTCGCTGTCCACACTGCATTTGAAGCACCGTCTTCAAATGTATGCGTTTTCGAGAGCGTTTTCAAAACGCTGCGTTTTCCTCTGTCTCAGTGTGGACGGGAGGCCAAAAGTGAGAGAAAACGATGCGTTTTCAAACGAAAACGCATTAGTGTGGACGTAGCCTGAGTTCAGCATTTTGTGAATGGATTTATTTGTTGTGAAAATGAGAACATCATCTATATCCCCCCCCCCCCCCCCCCCTCATGTCTATCACCACACTCTATCTCTACAGGCTGGAACAGACTGTTGTTTGCTCGAACACTTGGGAAAGTGGCTGACAAAATATTCTCAGCCACTTTCAGTTGCTCCCCAAAATTGTGTTTTATCTTCTTTTATCTGTGTTTTCAGTGCTGATGCAATCCTTTTTTCTGATTAGCAACACTTATAGTTCAGAGTAAATCACATCGAGTTGAGGGGTTATTAGGTTTCATAGGGTTGTAGTTTACAACAATATTTCAGTGGATAGTACCTATCAAAGTAACATCCACATGGATGTCAGGCCCAAGCTTTCCTAGCACTCACCTTATCGTAAAGACATGATCAGCGTTACTCACCTTACCTGTCACTGTTTTTAATGTTGTGGCTGATTGGTGTATGTTACATGTAGACAGAGAAAAAACAAACAAACTTCCTTTTGCTTTTCTCATCTTAACCTTACATTTTAGTGCTCCTTTTGCTTCTCACTGTGTCCTTCATTTCTACTTCTCCTGCTCCCAAGAAAGCGGCAACAAAAACAGGAAAGAATAGTACATACATCTAGTTGGAGTATCAGAATCCCCCCCCCCCCCCCCCAAAAAAAAAAAAAACACGTCATGTTGCTCCAGCGTCTTCTCCTCCTTCCCTGAAGACAGAAAGCAGAAAAACACAAGCCCCCCTCCTCACTAACTGCGCAGAGCCCAGAGGCTCCGAAATCCCTCCCGCCCACAAACAGCAAGAGCATTTAAAGATGTTGATGTAAACAAGGTGGGGGACACACACATGCATTCACATGAGATTAATATAGGTGGAGGAACATCTGTAGGTGTGTGTGTGTGTGTGTGTGTGTGTGTGTGTGTGTGTGTGTGTGTGTGTGCCCTCCATGGCCCCTGGCTCACATTGTAGCTGGTCTCTGGTTTGCATGTTGTAAAGTCATCCTGAAAGATGTTCAGACACACAGGAAGACAGCTGTGGAGATCAACATCTGGGCTGGGGGCTGAGAGTATGAGGTGTGTGTATATCTGTTGCTTTCTTTTTATGTGTGAGTCTACGGATAATTGGATTTTGTCCCAAAGGAAAACAACATTCACAGTGTTTCCTTCATTCACTAAATCTGTGTTTGTTCAACTGTGGTTGAGCAGTGGGCTTGGCCTCCCCCATACGTGTAGGAGATAAGTTCTTCAAGTCACAGTCTCCCGTGTAAATGGAATTCCCTCATTCGTCAGTCCATGCAGACTCAATTCATTTAATTCAGCTTAGTTTGTGTAAAGTGAGATGAGATGAGATTAAGTAGTCGTTTTGGTGACCGCAAGGCGTGGGGGGTGTGAAAGGTGAGAAGTCTAAACATGGGACCCAGCAGGTGAGAGAAGAAGAGCAGGCTACACAGGGAGGAGGAGAGGGTCGGTGCAGGAGAGGTGTGAAGTTTAAACATGAGGAGTAAGTGTAAAAATAATGAATAATCTGAGGGAGGTTAAGCTGAGCAGGACACACTGGAGGTGATTTTATAGATGTGTAAAAACTGGATCCAACACTACGTTAATCAGAAAAACATAAATATGTAGTGTAGTTTGCTTCCAGTGAGCCAGACTTTCTTATTTTATTTTTATTTTTTGGGTTAAGTAACTTAACCTGCGAATAGTTCAAGCAGAAAAAAGGGAAAGGGGAAAACAAGGCACAAGCGATGAACTGAATTAAACTGTACTTTAGGTGCTTTCTTATTAGTAGCCTTTCACAAAAACGTTTGTTTCTATTCATTTAGTTCAATCGATGAAAGACTGCAAATATAGAACAGTCTCACAGGCATACAATACAATAGAATACAACAGTGAAGTTTATAACCATCTGTAAACACGTTGGAGGTTTTGTCATGGTTAGGAGCTGCATGTCAGCCAATGGCATTGGGGACCTTGTCATATCTGTTTATGTTCCAGATTTGATCCACCTGGAAAGTGTTTGATTGACACCACACAAGCCCCTTTTCCATTAGTAGCTACTCAGATCGGTTCGACATGGATCGACTGGTTTTCCATTACAATATAGTTCCTCTTCATGGACGTGGTTGTCGTCATAGCAACGCGTCTGAGCGTCCCACAATGTAATCAATATGCAACACAAAGCATATAAAAGTGGACTTCGAGGCAAGATTATACCTGCTGCTCGGGGGAACACGGCGTTGTTCGGCCTTGTTGCTAGGTTTCAAAAATGTGGTTTTGATTTTCCTGAACGACACACTCTCATGACTCATGGAATGACGCCACTGACTAGCCAATCGGTGGCATGCAGTGTGATGATGTCACATGTGGGCAACCGTGGAACAGGGGGTTGGGAAGCGCATCTGTAACTGGAAGGTCGCCGGTGCGATCCCTGGGCTCTGTGTCCTAGTCGTTGTGTGCTTGGGCAAGACACTTCACCTACCGCCTACTGGTGATGGCCAGAGGGGCCGATGGCGCGATATGGCAGCCTCGCTTCTGTCAGTCTGCCCCAGGGCAGCTGTGGCTACAACTGTAGCTTGCCTCCACCAGTGTGTGTGAATGCGAGAGTGAATGAATAGTGGAATTGTAAAGCGCTTTGGGTGCCTTGAAAAGCGCTATATAAATGCAATCCATTATTATTATTATTTTAGTACCTGCTCAGATCGCTTGGAACCCTGGCTGAGCAGGTTAGGGTTATTTTTGCTTGCTGCCCATGTTGTAATCCGCTTTTGCCTCCACAGGTCAATACGTTCCAGGCTGTTATTGGTTATGATGAGACAGACTCATATGTCCTCTTCCTCTACCCTGAAGGCGGTCTGAACTTCTTTGGCACACTGCCTAAGGTAAGCAAACAAGAGTTAAGTCATCACTGTTACAGCTGTAGGGCAAAATGTACACGAGCAAAATGAACCATTGTATTTATATCACTATTTTTATCACTTCACATAGCCACTGCTGCTTTAGGTGCATAAATGGGTCAACATAACACCTGACCAGGGTTATGTTAGCCCTTCAAGATGTATCTGTGTGCACGTTTTGGTTGCTCAGATTTTACATATTATTGTAAGATTTTGCTCCTTAATGACTATTGAATTATTCTATATAGCTCCTAATTTTTCTTATTGTTAGTATTTGTTGCTAAATATTTGACAAATTATTTTATTTTATTTTATTTTATTTGAGAACATGGTTATTATGTTGTTCTGTTTTTTGGTTGTTTGTTTTGTTTTTCATTTTTCTAGGAGTCGTATAATGTTGAGATAGAGCTTCCAGCAAGAGTTGGCTTCAGCAGAGGAGAAATTCCAAATTGTATAATTTACCGAAGTGAAAGCCCTTACTACAGTGTCACCAGTAATGAGCAGAGTGTTAAAAACCTCTACCAGTAAGTAAAAAAGGTTAAACCATAAATTTCTTTGCAGCCAACAGTTTAACCTTAGAATTAGATGTACGCAAATAATGACTTGTTCCATGATCAGAATCGAAATATATCCAAACTCCACAGAATAAAATAATTCGCTTATTGCTAACTACCTAACATGCTTACTAAACAATGCAAACAATGCAACTTTTTAGTAACAAGATGCGTACACACAGTAATCGCTAAAACAAATACTGGTAAACAAATGTGTATGTAGTAAGAGCTTGCTAATGACAGTTCATGTATAGCACAATAAGGGGCAGATAGCTAATAATTACAGGTTGTAAATGTAAAGCTAAAATTAGTGACTCAAAAAAAGATGTTCACATTCATTGTTATGTGCCTTGCTTTATGTGCTGTGTTGAACCTTCAAATGCTGTTGCAGGAGAAGCTTAGGACATTTATAACAACAGAAAATGGGTTTTTTGTGGTGCACATAATTATTTACATCCTTCTGTGAATGTCTGATTTCTTCTGCTCTAGGTTTGGTAACAGTGGAATTCCAGGCCTTTGGCTTTTCCACACTGGAAACCGTTATTCCTTTGACAACATTGTACCTGCATCCATTAAAGGTCCTGTTTCTACTCCACCAACTGTAGGATATGACTCCCATATGGTAATTTTGTTATTTGCTTGATTTAGCTTTTGGACGATAACAATATATCTTCTTGAAATATACCTGTAGTGCATCAAAAATCTATATCTTCTGGCTTATTTGCTTGCTTATTATGCACCAGTCTAATGCTGTGTACAGTGTTGTCGGCCACTATGATTTCAATTTGCATAAATCATTCCAGATTATGCTAAATTGCAAAATGCTTAGCCATGTCTTTAGTAAAACCTCTGTAACTTTGTGAAAAAGAGAAAAGTTTCTTTTTCAATTTCTACTATAGATATTTCATTTTTAATGACTACAGTTAAAAACAAAACAATTAAAAAACAATTTAAAAAACAAATAACACAAAACTGGAATCCTGAGCAATGAGCTACCAGAACTTTTATTTTAATTTTATTTCTTACAATTTAAGTCCAAAGAGCCGTGCTGACAGATTTCTGTTATTGGCACATGTAGAAAAACTGTTAAATATGTAACTTCTTTACAGAATGGGGAGTTTCAGTCGTCCGGACCGCTTAAGATCAAAGTGGGTTGCATGTAGCCCACCATGTAAAATGAGTTTGACACACCTGCTGTAGCGCATCTCTGCCACCATGGGTTTCCCAACACACACAGTCAGACACAACGTTCTTGCTATGCTGCTTTCTTTATTCATTCAGTGTTATCTCTAACGCTTTTTTAACAGTGACATGTCCACTCAATTTTATCAGCTCTAGTAGCTCTTCTGGCTGCTAGTCCAAGTGATTGCTATACACACCTTGGTCCCAGCGAGCTACTGCATAAATAGAAGAGACATAATGAGACAATTGCTGACAGCTGTGCCAGCCACCCCAAAGAACCCTCTGCTCCAGCCCTCCCGGAGCTGAGCCAAAACCACACCCCGCCACCAAATACCCCGATCGCCCAACCTGGGATGAGGAGCCATCCGGCCTAAACTTCCTTCGCCCACAGAAGAGGAAATCAGCCACAACCATCTATACCTCAAGCCTTTGGATCATCTTGAATTTGAAAGGCTGTCAAGCTAGATATCGTTGGATGATCTGGGTGTTGGCATCCTTCGTGCAATGGAGCCATCATTCTGCAAAACGTTGCCCGAACATAGGGTGAATCAGCATATCAGGAGATAACAGTGTTCCCTCAGTCGAATCCCCTCACCTGCAAACACAAAACGGCCACCTGCCCTCAGGGAGAAGTTAGGAGTATGGAGCACGGTTACCCCCAGAGAGTTTATTTTACTTAGTCAAATGGAATTTAAAGCTTCCTGGGCACTGCTCTGTCAATGGACCAGGTCTGACTCACACTTTCGGGTGAGGTTGGTCAGGGGACTAGTTAGCTCTGCAAAGTTCATGATGAACTCATTCAGCTCCAAGAACCACCTAACAGCATCTGCTCTCTGGGCTTGTGTGAGATGGTCGTCACGAAGGAATAGCGGGAATGGGCCCCAACCCATCTTTGTCTTTCATCAAGCTCACCAGAGAAACAGGATCTGCCTGCCTCTGCACTTTCAGGCGGTATATTTTTGTGGCTCTACCCCTGGCAGAATGTGCTAACTCATAATTGACATCACCCACCCATCATGTGTGACCACAAAAGACCCTTACTACTTGGCAAGTACTTTTCAGCTGGAGGATGGGAGAAACACAAGTAGTTTACCTCCTGGTGTAAACTACTTGAGTCTAGCCTCTCTGTTGTCATCCTCTGACATCCTCTCTTCTTTTATTTTTGCTTGGACTTTTCTCACAGTTTTCTGTAAGTAGGTCCAACACCACACGTGGTTTTCTGCCAAACAGCATTTCAAAGGAAAAGAAAAATTCAGTGGAGGCCTGGGGCACCTCCTACAGTGGAAACAACAGTGGGTCTAACCACCAGTCCCAAGTTCATTCATCCTTGTGAATGAACTTCTCCTTAAACATCATGGAATTTAATGCTTTATTCACACACTCCACCAGCCCATGTGTGAGATTTGACAAAATTGCCCTGGTCAGTAAATATTTCTTTTGGGATTCAGAATATGACCAGAAACAGCTCATGCACCACACTCTCAGCAGAAATTGAAATGCTTCACAAAGCCACCTCTTCATGATATTGTGTTGCATAATTCACCAAGACTAAAAACAAAAGGATATCCTTGTGCACTCCAGTGAAATGACCTGACTGGCATTCCAAGTAGGACTCATCCAGAAGAATTGGGTCATGATTTTATTGTGGTTTTATCATATTATATCAGCACCACCAGCAACAGGATGCACATTTCCCACTACAACATCCCTAGTTACAGCCAGCTGGGTGTGGCCAATAGCTGATCTCCCACTCCCAGTCTGGAGTTGTGGAATTGGCAGCAGTGGTCTTTATGGGAGTAGCCCAAGCAGTCCAGCACAGTCTTCCAGACATCTTTAAAGTTCCACTGAAAAACCGCTGGTAGGCTGAGCGCTGCTGCCTGCCCTTCCCCAGACAATAGGGGAAGCAGCCACACAGCCTTTTCCTCCACCAGCTGCTTACCAGCCTCCAACACTGTATCCTCAAACATATCCAAGACCAGCTGCGGTCATACGTCTCCACTGTCTTGTGTGGCATGATCAAAGAACCATGGTAAGTAGAGGCAGTTGAGTTGCGGCCCCAGACCAGACCACAAGGTTTTCCAGCACCAGGTTGTGCCGCTCGGCCTGGGCCTGCAGTTCTTCCATCTGCCCTCAGTTAACCACCGCCTGCTCCTATTGCATAGGGGAAGTTTTGCCACCATCTGATCGAGGGCTTAGACTTGTTTAACAGTACAATCTGTTGGTGTGACCCTTCTTTGGGTGTTGGGTGGAGTTGGCACCAGTGTAGGACATTTCTACCACCTTGGGCTTCCCAACAGATAAGACAGTCAGACACAACCCTCCTGTTATGCTGGTTTTCACTGTTCTTTATCTTACACACTGTTTCTGATGGTTTTTTTAGATAATCCCCAGTCCAATCAGTTATATTAGCTGCCACCACAACCTCAGACACCCATGCTGCTCTTTACTCCTCTGACTTTTCCATTGTTTTTCCTTCCAGGGCACCACCACCCCAGACTATGATGAGTTTGAAGAATATGTGGAGAATACGTTCGACCCTAATACCCAAGAAAGAGAAGATGATTATCCTTTAACAGGGAGGAACCCTAAATTCCAACCTGCACCTGCTGATGGTGACCGATCAAGTTTCCTTCTACCGCAAAACCATCATGGGAGCGACAATATACCATTGACCTTTGAACCTGTGTATGGTTTCGAGCCACCAGAGAGGCAGTACGCTTCCCCTAATCCTCCACAGACAGTCGCAGAGGGAGGTGCTCAGCAGCCCCAGGAACAGCAACCACAGGTAACACTGAAAAACAGGGCAAGTGGTTCAAATGTGCAAAGAACTGTAGTATAACCCACTAACCATTTATCATGCACAACTTGGTATTATGCACACCTTTTGCCATCACAACTGCCTTAGTTAGATATGAAAAAAGGGAATTGAAACCGCAGGGTTGTCAGGTGTTAAAAGGAATTTAAATTCAAAGGACAGTTTAAGAAAATATCATGGTCATAGTGGAATGGTGTTGTCAACAAAATAATGAGAACATAGCGCAGATCATAACTTTCTGGATTATGATATTTGTAGAGAATTACAGCTACAGGCTACATTGCTTCCAATGCCAGAACATATTTCTCCTGTGTCTTCCTCTGCAGCTGCCTCTGGAAGTGGTGAATGTGCACACCCCACATAGAAATGCTCCGCCTCTTTCCCCTGGAGCACATGTGGTCAGTGTGGATGAAGAACAGGTTAATTTCGACACAGGAGGTAAGAAAAAAAAAAAGGGTATTTTTCTTTTTTTAAAACTTATCAGCAAACTTCATCCTAAAGAAGTGCACAGAGCAGTCAAATCAATACGTGGTACCTATCTGAATCATCTAGATACACTTTCCAACAGTTTTCCAAGTTACTTCCAAGCTTAGGCCAAAATAGGCCATTTAAAGGACGTCAGAAGAAAAAGGACAGCTGGTCAAAAGTTCAATCTTTTTCACAGTCGAGTTGTCATAGTGATAACTGGGCAAGTACACACTATGTTTGTTTTTTTTCATGCAATTTTATTTATTTATTTATTTGTCTTTGGATTCCTGTGACAATGAAGTGAGTCACACGAGACTATGTTTTGAGGAGCCATTCTCAAGAAAGCCACAGCCAATAATGTGCCTATTTCACACAGCCACATTTTGAACAGGCACAGTCAAACCCATACACATATGCAGAGAGTGAATTCTCATAGCTGTCCTCTTTTCATATCAGTAACTTTGTCACTGCCTGCATGTGATGCATTTGGGGACATCTGTACATTGTAGCTATAACAAAATAACCTGGGTTGCACTTTCTCTACTCTTTGAAATTAGTTTCATGGAAAATGCTACCTCGCTGTCTTGGCCAGCTGCCGAGCGGTACCTAATACAATACTGCCGTTGTGCTGTGTAGCTACCAGGTGTGTGTGCTCACGCTCCCTCCCCTTCAAACTACTCCCACAGGATTTTGCCATAAATAAGAATGTGTTCTCAGTAAACCTCTTATATAAGGTCAAGCAAACTGTCTGTGTAAGTGAGTTCATCTTATTAGGTCAGTTTGGGAAAAAGAAACAGTTTTTTCTGAGAAGCCTTCGAGATCTGTCGCCAAGTGTTTAATGTTCTATCTGACATTTTTATGCATGTTTTTAGGAAAACAAGATATGTCTTTAAGCTCACTATTTTGTTATAGAGCTATAGTAAAAGTGGAAACAGGCAGGATGGGATATGGAGCATCGTGCTGCTAAGGCCATTTTAGACCATATCTTGTAGACTTAAAGAATATCAGACTTCATATACTAGTATACGTCATAGAGTATTTGGCTATATTTATCAAATCAAATCAAAGCAAATTTTTTCATAAGCACATTTAAAAACAACACGGGTTGAACCAAAGTGCTGTACATAATGGAAATAGTAAACATTCATAGTAAAAAAAAACAATGAAAGACTAGTCACAATTAAAAGCTAAAGAATACAAGTGTGTTTTCAAGCGGGTTTTAAAAATATCAAATGTCAAGTGCTATATTTATGTGTTTTGAAGTTTTTAGAAAGCACATTTATATTTTTCGGCATTTTTATGGATTTGATGTTTATGAAACTTGGAGTGGAATTGTTACATCTTTGTCTCCCTAGAAAATTCCGACATCCTGCCCCCCCAAAAAGAGAGAAAGAAAATGAGAAAGTCAAAGAGAACAATGCACTCGCTCAGGAGTTATGCAAGCTCCATGTGATGTTTTTTGTTAAGCGAAGTTACTTAAGCATGTGAGGTTGTGGTCAGACTTGAGCAGTTCTAATAAGAATAGGCATTTAAGGTTTCATGCAAAATATCTTAAGTCAGCAGTTTTCTTGCTGACTCAGTTATTTATTTATTTTTTTGTCGATTCAAAAAAGAAATTTGAGCAGCATTCAAGTCAGAGACACTTTCAACAAATAAACAGTCTTTTAGTTTAGAGTCTGTTTAGAGTCGTAGTCAGAACATGTATATGCTGTGAAGACATTGGGTCTCATCTTGGCCACATCCAAGGACTGTTTATTACTTGGTATTGAGGTTTAGGTTAATATTTGTCTTAGTTTAGGGTTGTGTTTAGCCAGTGAGTGGTGAGGGTTACAAGACTACACGATGTATTATGTCAATGAAGGTTCTCATTAAAGAGGAAAGATGTGCATGTGTGGATGTTTGAAGCAGGACTGCAGCAGCTGGTTTTCTTTTCCAATAGTATCTTGGAGTGTATGCATATATGTCTGCATGTCTCTTCCTGTTAAAAGAGTTTTTCCTTCCCACTGTCACTAAGTTCTTGGTCATAGGGGGTCATCTGATTTCTTTGTGTTATTGTAGGGTCTTTACTTTGCAGTATAACGCGCCTTGAGCTGACTGTTGGTGTGATCTGGTGCTATACAAATACATTTGAATTGAAGTTTTTGTACAATGTGTAGATTGGAGACAAAATATAAATTGTTCAAGTGAATCATCTTACCATCGCTCATTTTCAGGTAAAAGTCATAAAAATAATATATAATGTTGATCATTATAAATTCTTTTTCATAAATTTAGACTTTAAAGATAAAGACTTAGTCGGAAAAACTCTTCTCCCCCTGAACCATCAGCAATATGAAGGTTTTGTCTGAGTAGCAACATTTACTGTTCAGGAGAATACTGCAAGTACCTGCGCCATAACAGAGAGCTTAAATGAATATGGCTGAGTGATGATGTCACCAGTGGAGCGCAAACTAACCAATGTAGTGGGTATAACTGAAGCATTAGAGTGGAAACATTAGGCTAATGAGTTTAAATGTCGTGTATTATCTATGTATCATGTTTCCTCTAATCTTAGTTTTTTTCTCTCTCATAGTGATTCAATATACTACAGAGAATAAGGAAACATGTGCCAGGTATGTAAAGAGTAGACATGCTATTTAATTTGCTTACCTACACAGCCAATCAGACATTGTTGGTAAGACATTGAAAAGACATCAAAGACGACTATATTAGGTGTCTTAACAACACTGAGATTTGTTCAAAACAGTGTAAAGAGTAAAAGTTGCTTTCTCAGAATCTGAAGATCTTTCTTAAAAAAAGAAAAGCTCTTTCCTGCAGAAATAATATTTTAAGTTAGTGTCTGCTTGATCTGACACTTGTCCATTCTCATGCCTTGTCTGATGCCATGAATACATATCAAAAAAGCACCGATCGTACTTAAAACTACAACTTTCTCCTTCTCATTTAGATTCCTGCAGCAGTGCTCCCAGAATGCATTTTGCACTGACTATGCCACAGGCTTCTGCTGTCACTGCCAACCAGGCTTCTATGGAAATGGACGCCAGTGTCTGCCTGATGGTTAGATCTTGGCCATTTTTTCTAAGTGCTGTGCCCATTGGTTGTCTTTACATATTAAAGCTGCTTTGTTGTGTGCGTTCTGTGCTGCTCATCCAGGTGCCCCCCAGCGTGTTAGCGGTAAGGTGAGCGGCACTGTGTATGTGGGGTCGACTCCAGTATCGCTGAACAACATTGATCTCCATGCCTACATTGTGGTGGGAGACGGGAGGGCGTATACTGCCATCAGCGAGGTACAACCTGAAAAACAGCCCCATTAATCGTGTACAAGCTTCTTCTATGTTGTAATTAAGATTAAGACAGCCAGTACTTTTTCCATAACAAATTTAAGGAACCAATCTGGTAAGCATTCAGAGTGGGGCTAACTTATCAGATCAGGAGATCAGGAGCAAGGTTTAACTTACAGTCATGAAAAAGAAAGTTTTCAGAGGACTGCACGTAGACGTGAGACAAACTAAGCATACCCTTACTGCTTCCACAGGAATTAAGAGGGTAACCCTAAATCTTTGCTAATCAAATGTTTTTGATTAATTGACATCAGCAGGTTTGAGCACCTCTATAAAAGTTTTGTCAGTTTGCTGGTCTGGAGCATTGAGGTGTGTTAACATAATGGAAATCCCAGTGAATTCATTCCAATGTCAGACCAAGAACTACATCTCAGACTCTACAGCATGCAGCGTGGGCATGCTGAGGCCTGTAGAGTCTGAGTCCATCAATGTTTAATGTCATGACATTAAGCCAACTATAAACTCCTCTGTGTACCAAAGTATATAGGATGATTTCACACTCAGCCTTAAGTGTCCATTGGGGGAATTCGAGTTTTTGGTGTTTCAGTATTTTTTTCAACCACAATTTTTTCAAATCCACCTTGGATTTAATCATTTTTAAGGAAAGGAAATTGAAATATGTTGGTTAAAAAGCCTCTGAAAAAATTAACATCTTAATGTCTTGCATCATTTACGTAAACTTAGTCAACTTAGCAAACTTTATCTCTCTTGGTCAGGTACCAGAACCAGTGGGCTGGGCACTGATGCCAGTTGCACCCATTGGAGAGCTATTTGGATGGCTGTTTGCTTTGGAGCTGCAGAATAGCCAAGCGGGATTCAAACTGACAGGTAAACATGTTTGCACAGTTTTTTGCCTTGTACGTCCTGATTCTTGACATTCTGGAGAGACATGAGGGAACTCCTTAATAGCAAGGACATCGTGTGTCTGTTTCTTTGCATGTGTGTGTTTCTGGTCTCCCAGCCAGATGTAGTGTCTCCAGGGATGTGATGTGATATCAGTCTTCCCCCTCCCCTCACTAATGGGAAACAGCTGTGTGGTTGTGTTAGTGTGTAACCATTGTAGAAACTGCACTTTTTCTGAAATGTAGCTTCTGCATGTTTGTTATATATAAACCAGTAAATAAAAGATTGATGATTATTTGTGTTACAAGGTGCTGAGTTCAGTCGTCACGCAGAGGTTGTATTTTACCCTGGCAACCAGCGCTTGTTAATTATTCAGACGGCCCGTGGCCTCGATGACCACAACCACCTAACCGTGGGTACTGTAATCAGCGGCAGTGTGCCCTTCCTTCCTCCTGGTGCTGAAGTTACCATGGAGCCCTTCAAAGAGACTTACCAGTACTACCCCTCAGGTAAAGTCAAGGATTGAAAAGTATACATCATTCGATTGCCCTTTTTGTTGCTTAAAGTGACTCCATCTCTCTTTCTACAGTTGCAACCTCCACCTCTATTAGAGAGTATTCAGTGGTTACAGCAGACCGAGGGTCCGAGTCCTTCTCTTTCCAGCTGAAACAGAATATCACCTACCGTGACTGCCCACACAACAACCAAGCTGCCACCCCGGAGACTTTGCAGATCCTTATGGAGAGGGTGTTTGTCATGTTTGTGAAGGAGGAGCGGATCCTGAGATACGCCATCACCAACAAAATCAGCCCAGTTAGAGGTGAGACAAACTATGTTTACAGAGATCACACTTTAATAGCAATTCACAGGTGGTCCAGTTACTGTATATACTACATATTTACTCGTATAATGTGTGAGTTTTAACATGGTAGTGTTTTCTTAAATCGACCATAGCAAGTAGTGCTTTGACCTGAAGTAAAGTGAACATTTGCGACTTGTCAAGCCTCTGACCACACATAATGCAAAGTTCTTATAAAATCAAGTCAACAAATTTAGACACATGAACAGCAAACAACAACACAACACAACAGCAGTTTAAAAAAGTATTTATTGGCCAGCGATAAAAAATAATAAGAATAACATTAAATTTTAGCTAACATTAGCAGGAAGAATTTGTCTACTGAAGTCTGTCTAGACAGAAATGTGCTCGCCAAGTGATTGCTATGGCCCACATCAATAGGGCGTTTGATTCATGAAGGGACTGTTTGGTTTCGGGATAATATTTGTCTTTCCCTGCCGACAGAGACAGATTGCAAGCTGACATAAGAAAATACTGTCTTGAGTAGTTTCCCCTTGTTATAAAATTATAAAAGTATTCGGTAAATCAACTACATTTGCTTCACGCTGTAATTGCCAGCATGGGTGTGGTTAGCAGGCCAGCTGGCATTTTTTGTGCCAAAAGTGAAAAAGTTATCATTTTCATGATACTTGGTATATAGATATAGGTATTTAGTACACATGCCATTCCCCTACTTGTAATATAAGATAAATAACGCATGGTACAATGGACAGTGTTTACAAGGTTGCACACATTTTATGAACCTAAACTCATGAAAAGATAACTGACACTGCAGTTCACTTAATGACTGGAGGTGTCGATAACTGTGACAATTTTTTGAGCTGACATTTTTCTTTAAATGGTAAATGGACTGATTGTTATATAGCGCTTTTTTACTCTCCCAGAGTACTCAAAGCCCTCTATGCAATATGCCACGTTCACACAAGTTGCTCAAACTGTTTCTCAGCAAGCTGTCATAAAAACATCTATTAGATACTCTGATACATGATACAGTCATACATGATGACCAAAAAACCAGGCTGTTCTCCAAACTGAAACAATTTAAAGTCTAAATCAACAAATCTTATGGTTCTAATGGCTAAATGGATTTCAGACCATCCCTGTCATGTATATTTTATGATCTACCAGTTGTGTCTGTTTGCGTATGGCATTCCATATGGACAGTTTCTGGTGAGGGGTTTTCACCCACCACAAACATCTTCCTTTGCAGTCTTCCAAAAACCCAACTGCACGTTGCTGGATGCAGATCAAGCTGTCTGTTGTCGAATGCTAACTGGTTGACAAGTGGGCCGTAACAGCAAAGGGAGTCGCAACAGAGTTCGGCAGAGGAAAGAGAGAAGCACACAAAACTCCATCAAAGATAATAATAAAGAATACAATATGAAAACCACAGATAGTGACTGCAGTGGACAAGTCCCATCATTTTTAACACTTGCTTTCACTTCAGTTCTTTGTATGTTATAACTTGGATGGACCAACAACACAAGCCAGACTAGTCCCGAGAATGGTTGTAGCACATATTTTGTAACTTCAGTCTTTCAGCTTCAGTCAATGCCTACAGTGTTGGAAACATGACTTCTCTTCCAGAGCCTTTAACCATTCAGCTATTAATTTTTGCAGGGTTGCCACAGAAACCTCAGCCAAACCAATGGCACAGAGTTGGATAGAGCACAGGTTTAAGAACACATGCTGTGGATTTACAGATTGAAACCATAGAAAATGTTGTCATAATGTCTCCATTTTCACTTCAGTGTCTACCATGGGGCAGACACACCAGACCCTTTTAAGGATAATTTGAACCACAGTTTACGTCACAGCTGTCACAGCTGTCTTTAAGGATTTTAACAAATTCAGCTGCAGATGAATCCAGACATGTGTTAACACAGTTAACCAAAAGAGCTGGTCAAGGAGCAGGCCAACAGAATTTAATGAGAACTTAGCATGAGTGGAAAAAAAATCTCAGTGTTGAAAAAAAAAAGATTTGCCTTACTGTTGGACTCTGTTTTTAAAAGCACCTTCTGTTTCCAGAGCACAAGCCAAAACCACCAAACCAGATTGGTTTGGTTCTGTGGCATTTGCCCCCAAGTTTGTGTTCTGCCTTATCGTCTGCAACCTAGGAATAAAAAAGTAATGTGCTTGGAATACTACTCAGTAATTGTTATAATTATTAAAGTATTATTGGTGCAACTAACTCTGTTTACAACTTTTATGGACAGAATTTTTAGGAGCCATGAAGAGGCAGAGGATGTGAGTTTTAGTAAACTCACTTTCACACTGGATCCACTTGTGTGTGGTGGCTGACAATTAGCAGCTCAGAGTCTGAGTCTCTGGTTCTCAGCTGAGAAACTGTGGATGGCCTCTCCAGGATGGGAAGGAGGGTATTTAAAAGTACCTCTCTTCTGTGGAACCAGCTTCCACTTTGGAATTGGGAGATAGACAGCCTTTATTCTAGATTTAAGATTAGGCTCAAAACTTTCCCTTTTGATGAAGCTTATAGTAAGGATTGGATGACAGGTGACACTGAACCCTCCCTTGGTACGTCCCAATAGACTTAGGCTGCTGGGGGTTTCCCATGGTGCACTGAGCATTTCTTATTCTTCTTCACCTTAATCTAATGATCAAGGAACTGACCTCACAGCCCATTGTTCCTTCAGTGGGCTGGTTTCAGTCATTATGCAAATGTACTGTTTATAAGATTGAGGAAACCTGCAGTCAGCTGAGACTGAAGGAGTCACTTGGATGGGCGACGAAACGTTTCTCCCACTGAAAACGCCACGTCCAGATGAACACAATCAACCTTTTGGGACACAGCATCGTATTTCATCATTAGTTATTGTTAATCTCTGGCTGACTTCCACATTGTCTCTTTAGTTCAGTCTTCCTTTCTTACCCCTCCCCAACCAGTCACAACAGATTGCTGTACCTCCATGAGCCTGGCTGTGCTGGAGTTTTCTTCAATTCATTTTAATTTGATTTTATTTGTAATGTCAAATCACAACAACAGTTGCCTTAAGGGGCTTTATATTGTAAGATAAAGACCCTAAAAATTTAGACAACAATAAGATAACCCCCTATTAGCTAAGGCTTTGGAGAAAGTGGGAAGAAAAACTTCCTTTTAACGGGAAGAAACCTCTGGCAGAACCAGAAATTTAGGGAGGGGCAGACTTTGCTACCACCGGTTGGGGGTGAGGGGAGGAAGACAAATCAAAGACATCTGCTTTCTGTTAAAAGAGAGTGGGGTTATCTGATTGTTGGGGTTTTCTCTGTAGTATTTTAGGGTCTTTACCTTAGAATACAAAGCCTCTTGAGGCAACTGTTTTTGTGATTTGGTTCTATATAAATTGAATTGAATTGAACTGAAATGAATTGAATGTTCTCCCCGTGTTTGCGTGGGTTCCCTCCGGGTACTCTGGCTTAGTCCCACCGTCCAAAGACATGCAGCTTGTGGGGATAGGTTAACTGATTAATCCAAATTGTCCATAGGTGTGAATGCGGGAGTGAATGTGAGTGCAAATGGTTGTCTGTCTCTGTGTGTTAGCACTGGGACAGACTGGCGACCTGTCCAGGGTGTACCCTCTAGTCCTATGACAGCTGAGATAGGCTCCAGTGCCCCCCGCAACCCTGAGAAGGATAAGCGGAAGCGAATGGATGGATGAATTGAATCAAGTAGCTCAGGCGGTAGAGCAGGTCATCTACTGATCGGAAGGTTGGTGGTTCGATTCCTGGCTTCCCCTGGTCTGCATGCCAAATATCCTTGGGCAAGATACCACATTGCTCTCCAATGCATCCATTGTAGTATGAATCTGTGTGTGAATTAAGAAAATGTGCTTGGGTGAATGCACAAGTTGTGTAAAGTGCTTTGAGTGCTCAGAAGAGTAGAAAAGTGCTATATAAGAACCAGTTTACCATTTACTATGTTTCTTTGATGGCCTGGGAAAGAACAGCTGGAGGTAATGACCTTGGAAAAGAACATCTGGGCACTTCTGCTAGAACTTTGACATGATTTCAAATAAGTGATGAAATTGAATTGATCGAAGGTCTTTAGGTATCAAAAGAATAAAGGATCATTCGGAATTCAACTGCGTCCTACAACTTACATTTTATTTTTCGCTGCGTTGTTCACAGAATAGTAACTGTAGGCAGTCAGGTCCTGTGCTATCCAAGGTATGGGTTGGATTTGAATGTGTTTGGGGAGTGTGTGTGGTTGACAGGCATATTTGATGTAATCTTTCCTATTTACAGTTTTATCGTTGTTAAAGCTTTACTGCACCCAAGTGAATGGTAAATCAAGCACTTTGAGAATCACAGAGGTCTTTGTGGCTTGCTAAGCCAAAGAAAAGATCCTTTTAGATGAATTATGTTACATTAGATGAAAAGTTTTTCAACAATTTTTCCCGCATTGTTTTTAATTTTTATGTCCATTATCTTCATCTGCTCTCCTTAAAACAATGGAAGAAAAAATGTTCATAGATATATAAACACAGGACAGAACATGTGTTGTGTTCTTTTTCTGTCAACATGCAGCAGTTGTGCTGTCTTTACCCACTTTGTCTGCTGAAAAGCAGATAGTGACAGTTGGATACGTGACCTTGTAAGATGACGGGAAAATGAAGTCTGAAAAAGAATTTGAGACAGACACCACCACCTTGTTTTTGGATTCAGACCAGGAATCTGTTGTTGAGACGTCAGCACGCTGATTAAAAACGTTATGATGACATATCTCACACATGCACATGTTCACACACAATGATCCACCCAGACCACAGCTGGAAGAGCTTTTGGGGATAAGGGATTTTGTAAACATGGGTCAAGTATGAGCCTGTCACACAGAGGGCATACATGTGTGCTGTGGAGTGTGTGTGTGTGTGTGTGTGTGGGGGGGGGGGGGGGGGGGGGGAGGGGTGTCTTGAATGGGGGTTGCCAGGTAGAATAGCTGACTAGTGATGTCATGAGAATTGTGGAAGAAAAGACGCTGAACTGACAGGTAAACCAGTAGATTTGTTACATTGTTACGTACATTAGTGTCAAGCTAAAATTGGTGGACCTGCCTACTCCACTAGCACACTTGGCTTTCTACTCACGCATACGCTTTATTAAACTGCAAATTAACTAGTTGTGGTATAGTTTATTGAGGGCCCCCTATTTTTAATGATTTAATTGAATCTAATGTAGCCACCTGTTATTTAAAGTATTGGAGTAAATAGTTTTGAAGTAAATATTTGAAATTATTCATCCATCTGAAGCCTATCCCAGCTGTCTTAAGGTGGGAGGCAGGGTACATCCTGGACAGGTCACCAGTCTGTCTCAGGGCTAACAGATAGACAAAGACAACCATTTGCACTCACATTCACACCCATAGGCAATTTAGTGTTTTCCTATCCCCACTAACTGCATGTCTTTGGACTGTGGAAGGAAGCCGGTACAACCGGGGAGAACCCACGCAACATGGTGATAATAATAATAATAATAATGGATTGCATTTATATAGCGCTTTTCGGGACCCCTCAAAGCACTTTACAATTCCACTATTCATGCACTCTCACATTCATACACTGGTGAAGGCAAGCTACAGTTGTAGCCACAGCTGCCCTGGGGCAGACTGACAGAAGTGAGGCTGCCATCGGCCCCTCTGGCCATCACCAGTAGACAGTAGGTGAAGTGTCTTGCCCAAGGACACAACGACCGAGACTGGGGCTCGAACCGGCAACTTTCCGATTACAAGACGAACACCCAACTCTTGAGCCACAATCGTCCCTGTGAGAACATGTAAACTCCGTACAGAAAGACCCCACCGTGCCACGGTGCCGCTAAAATGATTCATCCATCCATTCGCTTCCGCTTATCCTTTTCAGGGTCGCGGGGGGCGCTGAAACCTATCTCAGCTGTCATAGGGCGAGAGGCGGGGTACACCCTGGACAGGTCACCCGTCTGTCGCAGGGCTAACATACAGAGACAGACAATCATTCGCACTCACATTCACTCCCACATTCACACCTATGGCCAATTTAGATTTCATTTTAGACCTAAAATGATTCATATTTGTCTTAATTATCTGGATTTTGCTTTGAACAAACATCTCGTCATTTTAAAGAGTCTGAGTCTGTTAATGAGACTCGGGCCCCTGTTGTACATTCCCCGTAGTGCAAAAGCCAAAGCTGCATATTTTAAAAGAACTGCATGTTAATTGCCCCCATGTTTTAAGCACCATGCCTGCAGTTAGTTTTTTATTTCCAGCCTCCCTTTAGCTAACTGTTGACACCACTATGGATTCATTTGGGTAGTTTTCTCCTTAGCTGTGCTGTTTTTTTTTTTAGCCCGATAAACCACTTAAATCCAGCTTTTAGTGCATTCAGATGATTCAGTGTTGCTGGACTTTAAGTGTCCAGTGCATAAACCCAGTTTGTTTGTGTCTACGTGTTTATGTGTGTGTGGAGGAGATTTTTGAAAAGCAACAGGTGGGAAACTGCACTCACCACTTTGATGATGATGATGATGATGATGATGATGGTGTGTGTGTGTGTGTGTGTGTGTGTGTGTGTGTGTGTGCATGCGTGCGTGCTTCTCCCATTCTCTCTCTCTTTAATTATCCCTCAGCCTTTTCTTCAGTCCATGTGTATCTCACCCTCTCATCTCCCCTTCTTTACCGCCACATTCAGACTTTGCAGGGTCTCTCTCTCTCTCTCTCTCTCTCTCTCTCTATCTCTGTGATAATGAGCCAAAATTGCTCTCTGGCCTCAGGAGATGAAAACAAGCTGCGTGTGTGTATGTTTGTTTTTGTTTATGTGCAAGTGTATCGTTGTTTATGGCATATGATGAAGCTGACAGTAAAGCAAAAGCCCAGCATGAAACACTCTAAGATTATTAAAAACAGATATTATAACAGATGTGTTCATGTGCATAACTGAGAATATTTTACATCCCAGCCAACTGGACCCGACTAACTATAGATGTCCTTGAAATAAAAGCGAAACTATGCAGAAACTGAAGGTTTGTGTTTGAGCCGAATCTAAATTCCATATTTGGGCCAATATTTAAATTGTGTGGGTAGAAGGAATATTTAAAGAATGCATGAGCAGTGTGGGGTATTTTACATTAGATAATATTTTTACATGACACGAGACCAAAGTTATCGATCAAAGATGCTGAGACTTGTTTTAACGACACTATAATATTGCTTAATGTTAAAGTTATAATAATACAAAAAAATAAGAGTTGGAGCATTCTTATAACAGTGCCAGGATCATTGCTGTATCCTGCTGTACAGAAACAATTTGAAGCATATTTATTCATCTTTAACATTTCTGTTTTTTCCCCCATGGTTTTCTTTGCTCTTTCGTTTATATTTCTGATTTTCTCAAAATTAGTCTGAGGTTTGTTTTTGAAATTGTCTGTCTGAGCCACGCAGCAGTATGAAGAAACCCTGAACTCACATCCGCTCACTCATCCCTCTGTCCATGTGTCTAACCCCCCCCCCCCCCCCCCCCCCCCATATGCGTCTAAGCATGTCCATATGTTGAACGTAGAGAACATGGAGATGAAGGGAGTTGCTTCCTAAGAGGAGTCCGTCCTGTGGGAGTTTGTCTGGAGTGATTTTACATGTGTGTTTGGTTAACTTGCCCTGTAATCATTGCCCTAATCATTGACGTTTCACTAAATAATCCAGACCTCAGTTGATCTGAGTTCAGGATATTTGGTGTGTAGCAGATTTTGTGTGGTTGTCTGGTTGAATTTTCTCACACCAGCTTTAACAATGTTGCTCTTTTATGTCTAATGCAGTTTATTTTCAGATCATAATGTCTGTTAATGTTATTGTCTGCTTCTTTAAATTCTTTCTTTTTTAACATTTGTTGAAGGTGCCACTTTTAATGTGCTTTGAAAGACTAGAAAATGAAAATGAAATCAAATGGACAACAGGACATTACTGACAGTACACAAGCAATTTTTTTTCTAATAGAGTAGCTTTGCATGATTTCCATCAGGTTACCTGAAACAAGCCATTTTACCTGCTTTTGGCTCTTTAGGCCATCTTTCGTCTCATTGGCTGCTACTCCTAAACAGAAGGTTTTACCAGCAAGTGGGTGGGGCTTCTGTAACCATAGCCAAAACAATTTGACTGAGATGACTAGAACAGGGATATGGTCTCTCCTTGTCATCATACAGAGCCAGTGTAAGACAAAATAATGTCTGAAATAGAGGAAATATTGAATTATTTTTAAGGCTGACCTCAAATGAAACTTTGAACATGAAAAATCCAACATGGCAGAAGTATATATATTATATTAAATAAGGAAATTATATTAGACACTGGTTACAGGGAGTTATATGAAAGTTAGCATATAAAAAGTACTTAAGCTTACTTATTTGTGTAAATGGGAAGTCCTCTTCACACACACTAAGGTTAATTATTCCACAGGATTCCTTGCAAGAGCCAATTCTATTTACATTATACATGCTATCCTTAGCCAGCATTATTAGAAGGAATAGCATACATTTTCTCTGCTATGCAGATGATACCCAGCTTATCTATCCATGAAACCAGATGACAAATACCAACTAGTTAGACTGTAGGCATGTATAAAAGACATAAAGATCTGGATGACCTGTTTCTAAATTCAGACAAAACTGAGTTATTGTACTCGACCCTAAAAATCATAGACACCTGGTGTCCAAACGGATCCTCTCTCCAGCAGCACTGTTAGGAATCTTGGAGTAATTTTCCACTGTCACTCTCGGTCACTGTTAAGTTGCATCCACTGTGATTAAAAACACAATCCTTTCTTTTTCTTCCCTCATGAAATGGAAGCTCCAGGCCCTGAGCTGTACAACCCTTGCTATGCCGGGACCCACGACTGTGACACCACAGCCCAGTGCATCCCGTTAGAGGACCTGGCTTTCCAGTGCCAGTGCGCTACTGGTTATACAGGAGATGGGCACAACTGTTACGGTATCTATCTGTGTCTGTGTCGGTCCTTCTGTGAACAAGCACATAGAGTGAATTCTTCTGTGGATATACTGTGCAGCAATGAGATGGTTTATGTACAGAGTGCTTCCTCTGCCTTTGTTTAGTCTAGCGTTTTCTGTCGCATACAAAATGTCGAAGTCCAAGACAGTTTTTCTGTGTTTTATCAACATCTGTCCAGCCAGTGTAGAGGGGTCAAGTACAGGCTGGTTGAGCAGAATCGTCTGTAATCACTCTTTTCTTTTTTCTTTTCTTTTTTTTTCTTTTCTTCATCCTTCCTCTCCAGCCGTCTCTTCAAGGTTAATTTTCAAGTTAAAAGGGCCTTCAGGACTTCAAGCTGGTGTGTGGTCTGTCATTAGCCCAGCAGCAGGTCTTTTTCGCTGCTGACAGCAAAGAAAGCCCCAGGCTCATCCTAAGTTCTCATGGATGGGCCTCAGTGCGCCTTTCTGCTCAGATGATCTCCATGTTGTATTACACAATGCATTTTACAGTCATGTGAGGAAAAAAAATGTGCACAAGACTCGCCACCATTTCTCAGTTTAGCAGCAATAACTTGAAGTAATTGTTTTCTTTACGACTTATCATTATTTCACGTTGTTGTGGAGGAGTTTTGGCTCATTATTCTTTGCAGTGCCACTTCAGGTCATTGAAGTTTGCAGGCATTCGTTTCTGCACAGTTCTCTTAACCCTTTAAAACCGGTCAGAGCGGGCACGCTCTGTTTTGCGTAACTAATTTAAATCCGGGTAGCACTGCAACCATGTAAGCTAGCGCAATCATTTGTTTTGCATATGAAACCGGAGGAGTTGTACTTACATCTTATGCCATCAGCTTGTCCTCGGTCACAGTTTCCTTCCACATATAGCTTTGCAAAAACTGCATAAAAAGCACTTGCAGCAACAAAAACATAATATTCCAGAAACACGCTTTGCCGATCCGATCAGCTGTTTGAAACACTTCCTACGTTGGAATAGACGTCAGCGCGAACTATCGCATGTTCTCCATGTCCTGCCCGAAACCGGAAGTGACGTCATTTTGCGGAAATGTAGTTTTTTTTTTACCATCAGGGCCTCATGAGCCTATACTGGTGTTTTTAAAAGTTATGTTTGACTTTATGACTTTCTGTGTCATTTCTGGGATGCTTAGGACTCATATTGCACTGCTGGAAATTGTTTATTTTAATGCATATGCTGCTTTTTTGCAAATTTGCATTATAATATTTATTTTCATTTTTCCTGCAGTATATAAAAATTGGTGTATTTCAAAAATCAAACTATGAAGACACTCAAAATAAATTTCCTGTGGTGGGAAACTATTTTGTGCAACTTTTTTGTATTTACCGTTTTGAGGGATAAGTCTCTTAAATTTCTCTAACTAGAAATATATGTTAAAAAAACAAAAACGATTTTCAATTTTTTTGTAGTTTATTGCACTTTTTTGCAATTTATGTAATTACTATGCACTTAATGCAGACATATTATTACAATCTGGGCTATAATGGTTGTATTGATGTATAGCAACTTGAAATGCTCCCAAAAATGGCTCCACAGCATGAAAAATATAATATAAGCTCTGGCGGACTTGGTTCTATGGCAGGTCTTAAAGGGTTAATGTCCCTCCACACATATTAATCGGGTAAAGATCTGGACTTCGAATGGTTTGATGCAACACCTTGATTCTTTTCTTTTTCAGCATTTCTGTTGTAGATTTGTTGGCACGCTTGAGATTCTTATCCTTTTGCATAGCCAAAGTATGTCCAAGCTTCAGCTGTAAGACAGATGGCCTGACATTTGTCTAGAATACTTTGGTATGCAGAGGAGATCCTGGTCGACTTAATGGCTACAAAGTCCCCAGGTCCCTCAAATTAACCCTGAATCATCACTCCTCCACCAACGTTTAATATTTAACATGCTAACTGAGGTCTGTAGAGTCTGAGTTGTAACTCGTCAGTTGTACTGACTACCATTTACTTCTTGGAAGATTGTGGCATTGTGTTAGCACACACCTGGATGTGTCAGAACAGCAAACTGCCAAAACCCCTGCTTTTCTAGAGGTGCTCAAACTTGGTGATGATCGCTTAATCAAGGGAAGCACCTGACTGTTATTTACCCTCTTAATTCCTTTAGAAGCTGTTAAGGGTGTACTCCTAGACTGCACAGGGTCCTATGAAACCTTGCTTTTTCTTTTTATACAGTAAAAGCACCAGTAATGAGCCCTAATTACAGCTTTTACATGTGTTGACAAGGAATTCCTGATTTACAGACTTGTAAATTTAAAGAAAAGCTAATTTCTCTGTCTCCCTCTCTGCAGACATAGATGAGTGCGCTGAGGGTTTGGGCACATGTGGGGATAATTCTGAGTGTGTGAACCTGCCTGGGAGTCACCGCTGTCACTGCCAGAGGGGCTACGAATTTGGCTACGATGGGCGTACCTGTGTTGGTGAGTTTGGAAATTCCTTCAAGAAATGCACAAAACATCTGTATAAAATGTGAGAGGAAATTTTTTTGCAAAGTCAGTAGATCTCATCAGTTATTACGGGTCGCTCTGAGGGAAACATGAATGTCTTGACATCAATCAATGGAACTGTATCCAATAATTTCATTAGAAGCCAAAAATGTTGTGCTTCTTTTCTATGTTCTTTTACTTCTCGTCCACCTCTTTTGCTATCTCTTGCATGAATTCTTCGTCTTTTGCCTCTCAGATTGTTTACATTAAGGGCTGATATCAACTTCCTTGCGACACTTGCAGCCGGCACATTCTGAACTGCCTCCTATCAGTTTAATCACATCATCAGCAACAAGTGTGAACATTTTCAGTTGGTCTGCATAAGAACTGACATGTGTTGCATCATCTATCATCAGTTTATTGTTGGAAAACCCTTTCTTATGAGCTCTTATTTTGAAAATTTTCACTATTTGTCAGCTGGCTAGCCAGGTGACTGGTGTTGTGGCGCTCGGTGTTATTCAATTGCTTCTCTAGAGAGGATCCAGTCCCTCGGTTGATGATGATGATGATGACGGTGGTGGAGGGCTGATGATTAGCTTCAGCGAACAGACAGTTAATTTCAACTAAACCGAATGTTTAGCATTTCAGAATTCCCACTTAAGAATATCCCCTGTGTGCAAAGAAATCAACTGGAAGCCATAACACCGTGTCAGTTTTATCAATCTCTGCTTAGAAACGTGCGGGTTTCTGCTGACTTTTTAAGCTGTGGCATCCTGTGTGCTTTCACATACCGTACCTTTGATGCAAATGCAAATTTTAACCAAATATGTGCACACATATATTTTGTGGCAACCACATCATTCTTCCATTCTGCCTTTGTTGCATTTTATCCGTTGTCAGCTGGACTAACTGCCCCCCTGAGAAGTGTTCTCGGAGCATTTTGTCCTCCAAGTTCCAAAATGAGTTGAATATTTGGAAAAAGGTCCACTTGTTTGTCCAAGCAGAGCTACAATATTTCTTCATCCACAGCTGCAAAAAGCTAGAAAACACAGGCAGAGGGGAGGATAGATGAGAAATGTGAGAACAGAACTAATGTGAGAACGACAGGGTGAGATTAGACAGGGCGGGTGGGGGTTAAGGGAAAGACAAATGGAGCAATGGCACAATGTGTTTGTTGCTTTGGAATGTGTGGAGGAGCAAGGTCTGTGTGTGTGTGTTTGTGTGTCTGTCTGTGAATGTGTGCGCGCATACATGTCCTCCTTTCACGCAACAGTGTGAACTTTTGATGAACTTTCTTTGAGGCCCCCCCCCCAAAAAAAAGAAGAAAAAAAAGAAAGAAAAAATAACACTAAGTATAATACTTTACATTTAGATAATCATACTACTGATAAATCACCACTGAAGTAAATAACATCTATTAAGCAGCCAGGTAGTATTTTTGTGTGAGTGTTTAGTTGTATTGGCAGTGCAGTTTCCAGTCCAGTTGTGGTTGTTGACTCCTTTCTCTCCTTCTGTTTTTTTCTCTTTTTCAGATATAGATGAGTGCAGCTCTTCTCCATGTCACATCAATGCCAGATGTATTAATGGACTGGGATCTTTCCAGTGTCAGTGTCAGCTGGGGTTTTTTGGGAATGGTTTCTACTGCTCTCAGCAGGAAGGTCAGTAGCACTCCATGGATATTGTATTATTGTATTCTAAATCTAGTCAACCAGTGCCTTTGCAAAAGATGCCTTTGGTTTAAAGGCAAACACTCCAATTCAGTCTGATTTTAACCACTAAGGGGTTGTGTCGAGGGCTAATATATGTCCCTGCTGACAAGGGCTTTTGATATGGTTCATAGCTTTACACTAGAAGCTCTTTGTGCCTTAACCCTAGAGGGGCTTTGTGATTTCAGGTGGGATTGAACTGTTCACCCTTGACTTTCCAAACAGGTGTCTTTGCCAGTCAGAAACTTCTGATGTTGACAGACTGTCTCTTGCAACTCGGGAATTTATGCTTTTTTCTGGTTTGTTTGTTATTTTTCCTAATAGCTTTTTTCTGTCTTTGTGTTTTTTTTCTCATTCAGATCGACCGGAGCGTCTTAAAACTCGCTGTGAGCACCACAGAGACAGCGTAAAGACCACCAGTGCTGATGGATATCCTATAGTTGGAGCCTATGTACCACAGTGTGATGCAGAAGGACAGTATCTACCTCAGCAGGTGAAACTGTGACGATTTATATATTAAGTGAATAACTACAGTTTCTTCTGCCACTCTTCCTCCCTTCTTTCATGTCTGAAAACTCTTCACTGTTTATCAAATAAAGTCCAAAATGCCCCAAAATGGAATGTATTTCTCATCTTTATTTCAGTGCCATGGCTCCACTGGCTATTGTTGGTGTGTGGACAGTAGAGGAG
This sequence comes from Neolamprologus multifasciatus, assembly GCF_963576455.1. Taxonomy (NCBI): domain Eukaryota; kingdom Metazoa; phylum Chordata; class Actinopteri; order Cichliformes; family Cichlidae; genus Neolamprologus; species Neolamprologus multifasciatus. The sequence goes on along the minus strand of NC_140460.1, from coordinate 31,007,632 downwards.
AGGAGAGAGCAGGAACCAGGACTCCACCTGGTGCAGCACCTGTAGACTGTGACAGACCAGGTGAGACTGTTTCCTTCCAAAGACAGGATGTATGTAATCAGTTCCATTGGTTTGGTTGTCTCTCTGTTTGTTTGTTAGCAAACTAGCGTCCACTGTTGCGAATATATAGTTTTGGATTGGCCTTTGTGTATGATTTGTGATGGCAGACCACAATAACAGCTTGAGCTAATTCCATTTTAGTGACAATCAGTTCAGGTCACACCAAATGTGAAAAGTAGTAAACATTTTATGTTACTCACCAGTTTATACAGACTACATTCAAACTTCATAACAATATACAGGGTCTTGGGGGACATGAGTACCGAGGTTGGCTAACCAATTGACTTTGACTTTCATTGTTAACACTCAAGGTCAAAGCTAACCTTAAAAACCAGACTGACGTCAGCATGTTGTAATGAAATGTAATTATTAATGATTTTGTTACACATTCTTGTATAATGATGATAAAGTTTTGTATCATAAAAACAAAATATCACTGTTTTTGTATAGCCTTTGCCCATGAGGAGCAATGGTGCTCTTTGGATGCTGTTGGTATTCTAGTGGCCCGTACTTGATTCAGATTGTTTTACACAGGTTTATTTGCTGTTGACACAGAGAGATTTAGATCAGTGTTTAAATATTCTCTTTCAGATGAGCGTCTCAAAACTCACTGTGAGCACCACAGAGACAGCGTGAAGGCCACCAGTCCAGACGGAAATCCTATAACTGGAGTCTATGTACCACAGTGTGATGCAGAAGGACAGTATCTACCTCAGCAGGTGAAACTGTAACTTTTTATATATTACGTTTTTATATATTTATACTTTTTATTTATTTAGTGAATAACTACAGTTTCTCTTTGACCTTTGTCTATAACTTCTTTTTGTTCTTCCTAACAAATCATTTGTTGGTGGCAGTTTAGCTCTCCTGGTTGAGCAGGCAAATGTAAACTACAGGGCTCAATGCAGCGGCCTGTGTTTGATTCTGACCCAGTTGCTTTTGCTGTGTGTCTTTCCTGTCTGAAAACACTTAATTGCTAATCAAATGAAGGTCAAAATGCCCCCAAAATAATGTATTTCTCATCTTTATTTCAGTGCCATGGCTCCACTGGCTATTGTTGGTGTGTAGACAGTAGAGGAGAGGAGAGAGCAGGAACCAGGACTCCACCTGGTGCAGCACCTGTAGACTGTGACAGACCAGGTGAGGCTGTTCCCCCCCAAAGATTTATGTAATCAGTTCCATTTGTTTGGTTTTCTGTCTGTCTGTTTGTTAGCAATCTAGCGTTCCGAATCAGAGACATCATTATCCTTATGGGAGATTTTAATGTGAACCTAAGATTGGGTTTGACAGCACAGGATATGATCAAATCATAGGGATACATGGGCTGGGAGTGATGAATGATAATGGGCAGAGATTCGTTGATTTGTGTGCATTCAACAACCTGGTCATCGGAGGTAGCATTTTCCCGCACAAGTGGATCCGCAAAAGAACCTGGGTATCACCGGACAGTGTGACAGAGAACCAGACTGACCACATCAGCATTAGCAAGAAGTTTAGAAGATCTCTCCAGGATGTTAGGGTGAGAAGAGGAGCAGATGTGGCATCTGACCACCATCTTGTAGTAGCCAACATGCAGCTGAAGTTAAAGAAGAACTGGACAAAAACAACACAACGTAGAGCAAAGTATGATGTCAGTCAATTAAAGATAAAGGGAGGAGTTCAGTTCAAGAGCAAGATCAAGGTGCTTAATTAGCTGCACCAGGGAGAGGAGAAAAGCAGCATACAGGCCAATTGGCAGACCATAAAGAAGACACTGAGAACAATCAGTGAAGAAGTGGTCGGAATAAAGAAACAGCATCATAAAGAATGGCTCACAGCTGAGACCTTGGGCAAGATATAAGAGAGAAAACACAAGAAGGTGGCAGTAAACAACAGCAGGACTAGGGCAGATAAAGCCAAGGCCCAAGCGGAATAGGAATACAAGAATGTCTACATAGATGGACTGGGAGCTGAAGCAGAACAGGCAGCATACAATGGTAACATGAAACACCTTTACGCAATAATCAAGAAATTGTCTGGGAAGTACAGCAAGCCAGAATGACCCATCAAGGACAAAGAGGGAAAGGCCATCACAGAACTAGTGCAATAGATGAAAAGATGGTCTGAACACTTTGAGGAGCTCCAAGAAAAGACCAGCATATTGGCAGCCGCATCAGCACAGGTTGGACTCATCATCAACAAGGAGAAGACCAAAATCCTTAGGATCAACTCCAATAGTAACAACCCAGTCATCCTTAGTAGAAGTCCCCTGAGGAAATACACTCTTTTACTTAACTAGGTGGAACCGATGCAGATGTCAAGACAAGGATTGGCAAAGCAGGAGCCGCCTTCATCCAGCTTAAGAACATTTGGGCATCCAGAGAGATGACCCTGACTACCAAGATCCGACTGTTCAACTCCAACGTGAAGTCAGTACTGCTGTAAGGGGCTGAAACCTGGAAGACAAATAAAATCTCAAATAGGAAAATCCAGACATTCCTCAACAGCTGTCTCAGAAGGATTCTCCACATTCGCTGGCCAGACACAATCAGTAACATCAAACTATGGGAAATAACCTGTCAACTCGCTGCTAAGGAAGAAATCAGGCAGAGAAGATGGTGCTGAGTAGAGCAGGGCGATATGGCCAAAAATATTTATCACGATATATACTTGAAAATTTGCGATAACAATATAACTGACGATATAATTGATGCGAGACAAAATACAAAATACAACTCCACAACATTACTAGCGCAAAACAAACCATCCATTTATTTTCACTTAAACAAGCAGCTGTTTTTTATGTGCATTAAAGCTATATAAAAATTTAACAGTGCAAATGCAAATTCCTTGCTGAAAGTTTAACCAAAGGGCATTTCCAGTATAAATGGGCTGACATATCCTGAGCATAACCATGTATAATATCCACTAAAGGTAAGTGGTGTCCTTGGATCACAAATGGTCCCTAGGTGAACATTATACCGGTATTACCATGAACGGTATAATATGGCCCAGCCCTAGTACTTGGTAGGGCACGCTTTACGCAAAATACCAACCAACATCACCAGGCAGGCTCTCAGGTGGAATCCCCAAGGCAAGTGAAAGAGAGGCCGCCCAAGAAACACCTGACGACAGGACCTCGAGGCAGAAGCAAAAAAGATCTGGACCCAACTAGAAATAATGGCCCAGGACAGAAATCTCTGGAGATCTACAGTACCTTTGGAGGCCCATACCCTGGGAGGGGTGACACGCAGTAATAATAGCGTCCACAAATATTAAAGTTTTAGTGGAGCCCTTTTCCTTCAGGAGCAGTTGTTCTCTCTGGGTGCTGTTGGTATTCCAGTGGCCCGTACTTCATTCAGATTGTTTTTTGTTTTTATTCAGGTTTATTTCCTGTTGGCACAACAAGGCATCAATTTCCTTTTTTCTTTTTTCTCATTCAGTTCAACCAGAGCGTGCTAAAACTCACTGTGAGCACCACAGAGACAGTGTAAAGACCACCAGTGCTGATGGACAGCCCATAACTGGAGTCTACAAACCACAGTGTGATGCAGAAGGACAGTATCTACCTCAGCAGGTGAAACTCTGACTTTATATTTATTTAGTGAATAACTACAGTTTCTTCTTTGGCTTTTATCAGTGATTTCTTTTTGTTTATCTTAAGACTGTTTTTATTGGTGTTAGTTTAGCTCACGTGGTTGAGCAGGCAACTTTATGCTGAAAAGCTCAACACAGCAGTCTATGTTCGACTCTCACTCAGGGAGCTTTGCTGTGTGGTTTCCACCACTCTTCCTCCCTTCTTTCATGTCTGAAAACTCTTCACTGTTTATCAAATAAAGGTCAAGGAATTCCCCAAAATGGAATGTATTTCTCATCTTTATTTCAGTGCCATGGCTCCACTGGCTATTGTTGGTGTGTGGACAGTAGAGGAGAGGAGAGAGCAGGAACCAGGACTCCACCTGGTGCAGCACCTGTAGACTGTGACAGACCAGGTGAGACTTCTTCACCCCCAGCCCCCTCACCTCTCACAACCAGTTTTAAATCACCAAGAATACAACAGACAAAATGCCTAAGTTGTAGCTGCCAAACAAGTACATCTTTAATATATAGTCTATGAACTGCAAACGAGGTTTATTATTTCATAATGACAACATTTCTCACTCACATTTGGTTTAGGATCTGAAGATATCTGGCCACAGGCAATTTGTCTGATTTAGTCATACTGACAAATTTATTTTGTTCAAATTCAATTGTAAACTTTTTTTCTATCTGTTTTTATCCACTTCCACATAACTCATTGCCATCCTAGTTTGCCAGTTGTTGCTCTTTTCCAAACCACCATATTTAGTGGGTAGTCTGAACATTAAATAGAAGCAAAACCAATTGATCCAGAAGACTAAATTGCAACATGCTAACTGCCACTATAATAAACACTTCTGGAAAAGCTAACTGCATTTAATTGTTTGGTTTGTCTTTATCTCACAATAGAGAACTGTTCCCTTTCAAATTGTGTCCTCCTCTCCTTCTCAGTCTACAAACAGCAAAGTCTCACTTTCAAAATTGACACAGAGAGAGCGAGGCTAGCGTAAACACAAGTAGAAGCCAGAAATGCTCTGAGGTTTAGTTTTAATGCTGTCCAATAAAACGAGTCATTAAAGGGATTTGAACGTAGTAAATATTTCTGACAAAAGTATGATGTGTGTATATGTGTGCCTCTTTAAACACGAGGTATCCCCTCACCATTAGCCTCCAACTAACACTGTAGTATAAACTCAGCAAAGTAGGGAACATCCTGAAAGTATAATTGATTAAATAATGATGAACTACAGAAGAATATCATCTGACTTGTAATTTATCTTTAGCTTTATGAATGGAAGTACTGATGGGTTGTTTTGGGGTTTTTGGCTTCCCCTTAGTTGCAGTGACTCCAACAGAACGCCCTGAGAGCATGTGTGAGCGATGGAGAGCCAGTTTGATTGAGCACTATGGTGGAAAACCTGGCCCACAGCAGTATGTACCTCAGTGTGAGCCAGATGGAGAGTTCAGGTAAGCAGCAGATATGCAGTCATCAAAGGAAGTTCTCAAGAAAAAAATAATTGCATTGCTGTTTAAAAAGCTTCTGATTTTTCCGTTTGCCTGCACCATCCCAGTCCAGTCCAGTGTTACGGGGAGACCAACTACTGTTGGTGTGTGGACCAGAGTGGACACATGGTTCCCGGAACCAAATCAGATGATGCTGTCAAACCTGCATGTAAGCAATAATCGTCAAAGATACATGTCATTGTACTGTATTATATAAGTTTTGTCTTTCACTAATTATGACTCAAACATTTTTATCGAACCAATCACATCCCAGGCATCTCGTCAGTGCCACCGCCTACGGTGCGTCCAACATCCCGTCCAGATGTCACCCCTCCCACAAACACTGGCATCACACTGCTGTACGCTCAGGGCCAGAAAATAGGAGCGCTGCCTCTCAACGGGACCAGACTAGACGAAAGACGATCCAAAACACTATTGGCTCTACATGTAAGAAATTAATGGGTAGATCACATACTCTATAAAATGATTTTTTTAATCTTTGTTAATTTTTGTAGTAAATTTGTTTGCTACTTAAAAGAAAGAAAGAAAAAAACTGTCAGCATTATGTCTTAAGCAGAATTATGTCTCAGAATTATAAGTAAAAACTGACTTCACATCCTGTATTTCAAATTGTATGTCATTGTGAATACCCTGCACCTCGATTATAGAAAATATCTGACTAGTATAATAAATATTATGTATATAAATATAAAGTATTACATATTTGGGTAGGAAGTTTTAAATCTGTCAGATATATAAGTATGGTGTTTTAGTTATTTTGTTTAGTTATTTTTAGTCATCTCAGGGCACTTTATACTTTAGGAAAAACGACCTAAAATATTAGAGAAAGAACCCCAGTGAATAGGCAGTCCCCAATAAGCAAGCACTTGGTGACAGCGGGGAGGAAGAACTTCCTTTTTTAACAGGAAGAGACCTCTGGCAGGATCAGGCTTAGGGAGAGGCAGCTGTCTCGACCAATATGGTGATGGGAAAGAGAGACCACAATAGAAGAAAAGCACATAGTTCATAGTATCTATAACTAACTTTGAGTTTTGTTGTTGGTTCACACCATGACCAAAATGTTGGAGGTGAGTTCTCATCTTTGAGGTACACTTGTGTGAACGGATGTATGTCAACACTGGTGAAGCTTGTATTTATGTGTGTGTCTCCAGGGTTCCATAGTTGTTGGTATAGCCTATGACTGCAAGGAAAACCAAGTCTATTGGACAGATTTGTCTGCGAGATCAATCAACAGAGCTTCAATGGTGTCTGGTGCTGAGCCTGAGGTTCTCATTAACACAAGTAAGCTTTCACAGTTGTGTGGTGCTTGTTCCTGTAATGATTGTTGTGGAATGCCTTAAATGATTTCAATATCTCTTCTATGATGTCCGGATCTCCGTTCTTCTCGCTTCTGCAGATCTCGTCAGTCCAGAAGGTTTGGCAGTGGATGTCAAACGCCGGCTGATGTTCTGGGTTGACTCTACTCCTGATGTGATTGAACGAGCCAACTTGGACGGCAGTGGGAGGAGGACCCTGTTTGACACAGACTTGGTCAACCCCCGTGCAATCATAGTGGTTTCTTCCACCGGGTAAAACCATTTGTTCATCTTTCTTTGCTTTCACTAATTTCAAAATGCCAATTTCCAGATCCGTAGTGTTATTTGAAACAAAACTGTCCTTCCTGCTGTTGACGTCAATGTGATGCACTGTCTGAAGCAACCCGTCTCTTCCTCTAACTCCTGCTCTCCTTCCCTTAAGCCCCCTGCCTCTCACAAAGAGCAGATTTGAACAGGTTGGCTCTGTCCCATTTCAGGGTCTGCACGCTTGAAGTACGCGCACTATACGGCGCGTACTATAAGTACGAGAAGTGCGGAAGTGAGAGGCTTGTGAAATGGGACGGTATATGCTTCGTCGCGCTGTTCAGGTTGCCTAGCAACCATGATACTAACCGTGAGAAACGTTACATACAGCATTGTTTGACAGAAATGAAGGAGAAAAATGTTTTGTCATGACATCACTTTGATTAGTTGAGTATCTGAGGCTGAGGCCACGGGACTGTAAAACATGATTGTTGGGCTTCATTTCTGTACTGAACAGTTATTTCAAGATTAGCTAGTAAATAACAATTAGCTAATGTTGTTCATGACACTAAAATCATCTCACTGTGGTAATGTAAATATAATATGGCCAATATTATATTACTGTCAGATTATTATGATATATATATATATATATATATATATATATATATATATATATATATATATATATATATATATATATATATAGGCTTTAAAACCAAGTTAACGCTGTAAGTACAAACATCACTAATGTCACACAACTTTGCCAACATGTGGCCAACAGCAATGTTTTAATGTTCTTCGTTATTAAACATTCGCACATAATTAAGTGACGTCATATCCAGTACTTACCTTTGACAGTTCACTCTTGGCCGCTCCCTTCTGCCGTATATTGCGGCAAAATTATCCACACCCACCGCCGCGCTATGAATTGTGGGATATATGGGACCACGAAGCGTGCACCGGACCACGCTTGATATTTGGGGAAATCGACGGCGCATTTGGAGTATGCATTTGAAGTACACTTCGAATTGGGACAGCCGTCGTCGCGTGGCGGTGACGTAATCGCACTTAAAATGCGTACTTCAAGCGTGCAGACCCTGAATTGGGACACAGCAATGAAGTCACAGTGACGTCTTCTGTGGGGTTCTGGATTCCCCATACGAAAGCTTCAACATTAGCAATTTGGCTACACTTATGTTGTTTTTTTAGACCCTGACGTAATCACATTTGGATGAGATGACTGAATGTTGAGTTGTCAGCTAATGCTAACAGAGTTCTTGATAGTCTGTGCCACATAGCAAGTTGTTAGATAATTCCATTAGTAGAGAAGAGACCTAGCAAACAGTTACTAGCTACATCTGCTGTCAGCAGACCTGCTAATCAAAGCAGCCAGTTGTTCTTAAGATATATATTAAAAAAACAAAACATCGACCATATGTTCATGGATACAGATTGCTAGCCATAGCTTGGGTAAGAGATATGCGTATGCAATCTAATCTGTCGGGTTGAAACTGGCTGCAGTATTATGACAAAAAAGGTTAGGGCTTTTTGATGTCACTATCAAGAATATTTTGCTTAAATTATTTTGTCATAGTTTGAAGAATTAGAAGAATTGTAAGAAGGGATAATATGAAGTCTGCCTTGAACACAGAATACCATTGTTGAACAGTCAAACGGAGGCATGCAGGTGATGTTCAAGAAGGCAAACTTACATCTCAGTGTCTGCACAGCTTTCATTTTGAAAGTATTTTTCAGACTAGATAGGATAAAATGTACTGAACATTGAAATGTTTGCAGGGTTACCACTCAGTTCTCCCATACAAATAAGGATTTCCTTGGCTGAGTGTTTAGAGCAGTCTGAAGTCGCAACAACATCACAACATATGTATATGGAAAAAAATACAGAAAGGCATAAAAGCTCTACTTAGAAATGAAGAAAAGTATGTTAACATAATCTGGATTTGCAGACATTTGCAGCCCACACACTGTCTTGCAACAACCTGGAGGTGCTCTGCTGAGATAGCCTTCACTGTATCCACAGAGATTTTATGGAAGAAGAGGGCACAGATGGTTTTCAGTCTGTTACTACGAGAATGAAAATTAAACACTAGTTCTTTAACAGGCTATGACTCAATGAGGCCTGTACCTAATTCATTAGTACAGTGCAAACTCTGTTTTTAAAGCTATTTGGCAGTAAGGAGGGTTGTTGAGTCTGGATTCTAAGATTTAGACTGTGACCAAAACATGACTTCATCATTATGAGACTGGCACTCAGAAAAAATATGGGAATTGGGATTTTCAGGTGGAGTCTGTCTTTAGTAACACATGTTTGCTAATTCTATCACAAGTGACTTTTAGTGCTGTCTCTGTGTGTGTCACAGCAAACTGAGCCAAGAAGACTGTCCTGAATTTACTGATGCCTTTAATCCTGGACACACACGCTCATAGGATGAAAGCAAGAGGCCTTGATTGGCCAACTCGCCAGGAATAACATCTGCTCTTCATCACAGCAACTAATCACATAATCAACAGTTATGCGCGTGCATGTTTGTGTGTATGTGTTGGTTAATGTGGTTGTTACAAATGATTAAACACAGCAGCAATAACCCTGGTCATAAAACCTGAAACGTTTGCTTGACATTATTGATTTTACAGCTTAGTTTCTGACTTAGGGGTAAATATATGGGGTGTGTGTGTTCTGACAAAAACTCAGGTTTGAAAAGCAATTACTGTTCCATACGGGCACACTTATGCACTTATGATTAAGCATGTCCTCTGTGGTTTCTTAGGCTGTAAAGTGAACACGTGCAGTTAACCCTAACCAATATCAGGCGAATAGACCGAATTGGGGAGGGTCGCTGAATATTCTCATCCCTAACCACGACACTCAGGGAAGCAGACACAAAAAAATGACACGCAAAGGCTTTATAAAAGCATATACACATGTGTGAACGTGTCAGACATCTGCTGCCCTGCACCTTCACCAAATTCATAAGTCTGTGTGTGTATAAGCTGAATGTTCATGTGGTGTGTATTACCTGTAGTTCCCAGAGGACTGCCAGCACGTAAGCAGCTCACACACAGTGCACTGTTTAAAATATTATTTAAATCTTCATTAAACAGAAAATATGAAAACACTGATAAATATGCCTGCATGTGTGAGGCAGTGTGGTCCACGTTCTCTATAAAAAGATAAAGCATGACTAAAAACTAAAAAGATAAGCCTGACCTTGACCTCATTATCAGGAGACCACTGGTCCCTTTAGTCGTGTGTGTGTGATTTACCACTCATATAAGTGCCCGGCACTGAAACAAATCAATGCAAAATGACTGTAGTCAACAATCCAGATGGAAGGGGGTGGAAAGGGGTTCATTCTGCTCTTGTCCAGCTCCATATTTTTAATGTTGGACTCTAGAGTAGCTTTGCTTGACTCCCACAAGTAGGTCCCTTTTAACTCTTTTAGTCCCTGAAAGCTCACTAGAAGAAATGCTTGAATTTCTTTTCCCAACAGAGTAGTTTCTGTCATATTCCAGGCCTACTTAAGAATGAAATGACTGGGTTTGCATCAGAAATTAATGAGGGTGGTTTCTGCATATGCAGCTACCTGTTGGAAAAACCTGGACACTATTCTAACAGCCGTCAAATCATGTCTTTATTGATATATTATATATTCTGAGGTGTAAAAAAATCGCCATCATGGTTTCGGGGGAGGTTATCAAATGTTGTCTTTATGGAGAAAAGAGTAAAGGAACAATCAGAGTAAGAGTAAAAAGTTTTCCCCAACTGTGTCTCCCTGCAGTACTCTGTATTGGACAGACTGGAACAGAGAGGCCCCTAAGATTGAGAGCTCATCAGTGGATGGTCAAAATCGCCAGGTGATAGTGTCTGATGGGATTGGTTTGCCAAATGCTCTAACATATGACTCTGCTTCTGAACAGATCTGCTGGGCTGATGCAGGTAAACATGGCCTCTATGCTGATGCTGCATTCATGTCAATTGGTCCTTTATTTATTGTCCCAGGGTTTTAAGACATCTGTAAACAGTGTACAGCTGCCTCTCAGACTATATACTGTCATATCTTGCTTATTGAGATAGTTAATACTCTAGAATTTACCTAACCTATATTTTCTTGATGTTGTAATGAGCCATGCTGTCTTGCTGTGTCTGTCAGGTACAAAGCGTCTAGAGTGTATATCCTCAGATGGTTCAGGTCGAAGAGTAATCCACGCCAACCTCCACTACCCATTCAGCATGGTCTACTACAGGAACCACTTCTATTACACTGACTGGCGGAGGTAGTCTTCATTCATCTCCCTCTACTCAGATCACAGTGGTGGTTGCAGTTCAATAAGTTGATATGTGTATATCGCTGATATCATTCCTCTCAAACCTGTTACTCACAGGGATGGCGTGATTGCAGTGAACAAACACAGAAGTCTGTTCACTGATGAGTACTTGCCTGAGCAGCGCTCTCATTTGTATGGCATCACCGTAGCGACGACCCACTGCCTACCAGGTGAGATATATTGTGTAATCAGAGTCAGTCTTTCAAGTTTGAAGGAACATCCACCCATCCATCCATTTTCTTAACCACTTGTCCAGTTAAGAGTTATGGCAGGGGGCAGAGCTGGAGCCTATCCCAGCTGTCATTGGGTGAAACGCAGGATATACCCTGGATAGGCTGCCAGTCTGTCAATGGGCTAAACTGAAGGAAAACTAACTGTATTATGCACACACTCTAACTTAAAGGAGTTGCAGACAGTGAACTCATTGGCTTGTGCACCAACTTTGCTTTTCCTGCACTGCACTTTCCTATAATCTCACAGATCCTTTGAAAAACATATGACATTTGACAGTATGACTGAAATGAAACTAGATGCCTTCAGCAACATGTTGTGCAGGCTGCATATCCACTGATTGCAGTTCCTCTGAAATGAATGGTGTTACTTGTGTGAGATTTACATTTCTCTCAGTTCATCAGAAACATTTCTGAGTAGGGTATCTTTCTGCCATCTGTTGCTATCCATAAGAATGGTTATCACCCATTATTGTTCTCTCTAACCAGGACATGCAGCTACTGTGCTCGGTTTTTAAAACCTTACGATGTAACTACAGCCCAGCCCATGCAGCAGTATATTAAAGACTAACCTCATATTGTGGATGGATTATCTCAGTTGTTCTCCTGACTGAAGTTTGGTCCATTTACAGCATCCTGCCATGTGATTGCATTTGTCCCTAACCATCAGGAACCCTCATGTTAACTTTTATCGAGTGGAAAAAAGTTAGCATTCATCCTCCAGCTTCACTGTGTTTGCTATGTTATGCTAACCATAGCTGTTTAGCTAGCCACCACACAGCACTTTATTATATACCAGCTAGTCCAACTTCTGTGACCCTACAAACGTCACTACTGTTTAGTTTCCTGCCATCATTTATGTTGGACGTGATAGCAGAGCTGTACGTTTTAATTTTTTCAGAAATCCATGTTACTGATAAAGGTTAATCAAACTGGTTTCTTTGGGCAGTCTTTGTTGTTGGAAGTAATCACAGCTCGTGTTTGATCACTCTGCACTCATCACACAGCTGGCTAACACCCACCACTCTGCAGATATATGTGTCTGAGGGGTGACTTCACATACACCCATGAAATAGACAGGAACAAAGATTTCACAGCTGTCTGTGACCCTCTACTTGTGACCTGCGTGTGTGAGAGACCAAAGAACAAAGATTACACAGCTGTGTGCGACCCTCTACCTGTTTTTTTGCACGTGTCATGATTGATGTGTTGTTGTCTGCAGATGGCTTCAAGTCCTTTCAAAGCCTCACGTTAAAGTACAAAGTACACAGGATAATCCCTAAAGTAGCACTTTGGCAAATGTCACCATTAAAGCTACACACATCTGCAGAGTACATAATCTCGTCACAATGCATCTGCCTTTGAAAACAGTCGGAAGGAACACTATCACTGGTGTGTGTTGCTGTAAAAGTCACATCCTTCAACAGTCAGACTAGATTATAGTCGCTAGCTTTAAAGATGACGATGTGTGGTGTAATTGTTGCCATGATGACAGGTCTAAAACACAGATCCTGAAGTTTTGGGAGGAGATTGCGAGAAGCTTAAAAGCTCTTATTGTGCAATACATAAATATACACACATTCTTTACAGAGATAATTCTCAGTCGCTTCCAGTTACAAAGTGCACGACTGTTTGTTCTGTTATTAGAGCATTGCAGCGCCCAAGTTTTCATCCTGTCACATTTGGATTCACACAGAAAAGGAAACCTTTAACCTCTCATTTTAACTTATCCTTAAAGTACTTCCACTATGGGATGATGATTCAAAGTGATGAGCTTTTATCTTTGTGTGTGTGTCACAGGGAGCCACTAACGACAGCCTGCACCCGCAGTGTGCTTTGGTGCTAAAGTTCTGAGGCAATTCATGGACATAGGGCAGGTCCAGGCCCTCTGGTGTCCCTCTGGAAGAAGGACACTCAGCAGGGAGGAAAGATGGCTTCCGACAGCCAGATCAGCAATCAGAGCAAATTTACGCCCACTCCAACCCCAGTATCTCACCTTAATGTAACCCAAAGTAAATGATTTGTAAATTTGTTTTATACCTCATTTTTAGTTTTTTTCTACTGTATTTTTGTATTGCTTGAGATTTTTGTTTTTCTGTTGAATAAAGGTGCAGAACAATGAAATCAGATGTTATAATGCATGGTTGTAGTTTTTGGGGGGTTTCCTTATATTTTAAAGCCAAAGAAGAAGAATTTGAAGCTTTTCCTTTTGGGAAAACTAACATCAAGCTGCTGGGTTTTTTTATATATCAACAAATAACATTGGCCATTAAGTTGAGAAGTTACAGCTGCACTCATAGTGGTCTCTGGTTAACAACAAGAACAACTGCACATTAAAGGTGCAGTCTGGCTTTTTGGGGAATACTTTTTGGGAATAACACTGCACTCACATCTGTGAGCTAAATACACAGACTAAGAAAAAACTGGATATACGATATATGGACAAAAGTCCTTGCCACACATTACACCTAAAGGAGTTGCTCATCCATGGAAACCCATGCCATGAAGTTCCTAGCACACAGCTTTTTGTGCTGATGTTAATGACAGAGGAGGTTCGAAACTCGGCGGTTACTGAGTTAGAAGATTTTGGCGACTTTTGCGCACTTCGTGTTGCAGCACTTTACGTGGTTTGATAATGTGTCCAAATTGTAATAAAAAACACTTATGTCTTTGTTACACTGAAGCTAGTTTTGCCCATAAAATGCTAGCATTATGCTAATGTCTGTTAAAGATTTACCTCAGAAAATGCTTGATTGATGTTAAGACTTTAGGTAGACTTTAGAAGTTGGTTGTTGGTGACTGTTATTAGGAGACATTGTCTGGCTACTGCTCCACTGAGCCCCTTTCATTCTGGACTGTCTTGTAAACAGTCTGTAAGAAATAACAGTTAAGAGAATAAGAGCTCTGAGACATTAAACTCTCAGCGTGCAAAGTCCTAGTTTCTCAGTCAGATCTATGCCATGCTATTTTACACCTTGGCATTTCACTCGGGCTACATCCACACGTACACGGGTATTTTTGAAAACTGAGATTTTCCGTTTTCGTTTTTTAAAAAAAGATCCTGTCCACATGTAAACGCAAAAACGAAGGAAAACACTGCTAGGAACATGCCAAAACAATAGGTGGCGATATATTCCTAACCGTGTAGAAATGTTGGCCAATCAGAAGTCTAGAAGCCTGGGTGGGAAAGAGTAAACAAAGATGGCGCATAGAAGCAGAACTGAGTCCTATGTGTGGAGGGACAGAAACTGTGTGTATATATATGTAAGCATTTAAACAGTAAAATTAACAGTATTTTGTCTAAGTCCGCCATTGTAGAAATTCATTTCACCGAAACAATAACGTGGCGCACAGTGTGACGTCAAAAAAGGCGCACACCTTTGACGCTGTGTTTTCTCCGTTTTCCTCGTCCACACGTAAATGCAAAAACTGAGTTTTTGAAAATCTCCACCCTGGCAGGAGTTTTTAAAAATCTCTGTTTTTAGTGACCGGAAATGTCGTTTACGTGTGGACGAAAGGTGCAAACGTATAGAAAAATCTGCGTTTTCAAAAATACCCGGGTACATGGGGACATAGCCTCAGTGGGTAAAGTCACAGTGGCTACTTTCTTCTTTTATATACAGTATATGCTTAAACATAGAGCCACAGTCAGGAGAAGACTGGTTTACAATCACTGAACGAGTGGAAGCAGGGATAAAATACAGCACCTAACACTAAAGATTAAAGATGACTTGATTCTTTTATATCAGCAAAGTAAAATGTAAGAGCATCTTTTTCCCCCAAATGTATCGATACCTGCCAAGGAATCATGATACTTGTAACCCTTGTCACTGATACTGTTGTATGCTTACCAGTTTTTGTAATCCGATTACTATAATTGGAGTATGTTTCTCCAGCCTCCCCCATCCAATTAGCCCTACTATACATATCTGCACTACTAATTGTATTTCACACAAATGACATTTTTTTAGCAAGTACTTTTTCTTCTTCTGCTTTTTAATTTTTTCATAAGGTGTGATATTTATAAAATAAAATGTGACTTGTTACGGGAGATGCTTTTTGAACATTTGTCTGATACACCACAAAAGAAGCGCAGGAGTCAAACTGCGTGCAGCTGGATTTATATATTTTCCCCTCACACCTCAAAATAACAATTTCTGTCCATCTGCAAAAAATATTTCATCAAAAACACCAGAAACAAATATAACAGTCCGTTTGAATATTGCAGAAGAAAAGATGCTGTTTCAGAAGCTTAAAACTTTGTTACTGGATAATTAATGGAAACCATTTTTTTAATTATTATTATTTATACATTATTAAGTTTTAAGAACTTATCCAGGCTGCATGTCCACACATGAACACGTGGGTCTTTTATTTATGAGATTCCCAATTTAAACAGTCCGATCTCATGCAACAACGGAAAAAAAAAAAAAAAAATTCTTTGATGTCCTTCAACCAAACAAAAGGTTTTTCCTCTCAAAAATCAAATCAGGTTCTGTCCCTCACTTCCTCTGCGGTCCGTCACCGTCCTCGCTCTCATCTGCCAACCTTGCCCAGCCGGTGGTCTGTCTTGGGGTCGGCTATGATGGCCTGAACAGCTACGATGGCCTCGTTGATCTTGGTTTGCAGCTCCCTCAGCTCCTCAATGTGCAGCAGGCGCAGGATCTGAGCCGCTTCGTTTAGAGTTGCATCTGAGGAGAAAAGACAGAAGTTTTACCAAAATCTGACCAATACTTTAAGAGAAGCAATTCTTGTGAACTGTGGGCAGACTGAACGTCATAGCATTTGCTCATCGGCTTTCAGCCTTTCTGCTGAAAAAATTAATTAAATAAATAACTCACCTCCAGTGTCAAAACCCAAGATGTGCTTGTCTAAAGCTACTGGAACACCCTGTAGGAAAAAAGAAAATATAGCTGGCTGAGTTTTGTCAGTAACGCTGCTGAAATCATGACTCTAGACTTGCAGCAGTCTATACACAGACATATGATTTTTGATGCATATTATGCACATGTGTCTTCAGTTTACCTCTCTATTGTTGCTGGCTTTAGCAATGGCTTCAGGAGAAAGTCTCTCTTGGATCAAAATACGAATAGCCTGGCAGTTGCAAAGAAAAACAAGAAAAACTCTCTTCTTAATGATTTGAGATCATTCTAATACATAAGACTTCCATTAAAAAACCAAAAAAAACATACCCTTAATATGGTTAACAGGATTACTTTCTATTGCGAGTGGCAAGTGAGAGTGCAAAATTTCTATTCTGCATTGTTTGAATGCCAACTATTATCTCCGTGTTATCAGTCTGACCATTACTCTACATTAAAAGAACGACTCAGGGCTGCCGGCTCACATGGAAAGCATTAAATCATTTTAAGGGCTTTTATTGTGAAGCAAACGCAAACTTCACCAACTGACCAACTTGTTCTTCCTCTGTGCCCAGGTAAGCTTTGCTACAGTATTAAAGAGCCTTTTAGTGCGCTCTCACCTTAAGCATAACCAGGTAGTCGTCATGCCGCTGTATCTTGAGGATGTTGGACAAAGCTGTTACTCCTGCTTTGAAATCTGGAGAATTACCTGAAAAAAACAAAACACACACACACACACACACAGTGGTTTTAACTTTTATCCTGCAAAGATTTAAAGAGGGAAAGAAGAAAGAATGCCAGGACAGAGGAAGCTAAAATCCAAGTTTTACTTACTGTCGAGGTTAACCAGAGGGTCCACGGCTTTATTGCTCTTGCTGGAAGCTGCCAGGGGCTGACAGTTTTTGTACTTTTCCACTGTGAAGAGACACACAAAACACGTCACTGATGAACAGACTGACTTGCACTACATTAACAGGGGAGCTCACAGTAACGAGTAGAAGAGTAACAATTTGTTCTTCTTATTCTGCAGTAAAAGTAGACATATGATCTGACACTTAGCAAAAAGTATTCCTTTTGTAATGTCTCCATCTCCTGGTCATCGTTGGCATTTCAACTAGTGACACAGGTTAAAATGACACAGAAAAATGTTTGTTCTAGTGGCACCAATAAAACAAAAAATGTCTTCATGTAACCTGTTATATGCACACAACTTAAAGGGTACGCAATAATAGATTGGTGATACTTTTTTCCAGGAAACTGACTGGCCAGTAGGTGGCAGTTTAGCACACATTATCCCTTATCCTAACCATAACCTACTAAAAGTCCGATTAGGAGTGCAGCACAACCGTGTTGATGTGAACCCCCTCTGCAAACCTGTAAATCCAAGTTAACCCTCAGGTTTCCCCAATAAACCTCTGCTCTGTAGCACAGCTCTCTACACGTACTGCATTCAATTCAGTTTTATTGATATAGCACCAAATCACAACAACAGGCACCTCAAGGCACTTTATATTATAAGGCAAAGACTCTACAATAATACAGAGAGAAAACCCCGACAATCACATGACCAACTTTGAGAAAACACTTGGAAAACAGCGGGAAGGAAAAACTCCCTTACTGTAGCTACTTGCACTTTTGCACTTGATGGTGGTCACCTCCAGTCTGGTTCTGCCAGGAGTCTTTTTTTTAAGGGATTCTTGCGCTATACAAGTAAATGTGACCCAAATGAAATCCCTTACCATTGTCTCCATATTCATACCGCACAGCAAGGCCCAGTAACCAATCTACAGCCTCCTTCCTCTCATCGACTTCAAATGGACAGTTCACATCCTGTAGGTACTGCACACAGGTAAAGAAAACTCAAACACAACTCACCGTGCTCCTCGTATTATATCAAAATGCAGTTTTATGTTAGTAATAGCCATTAATAACAGCAGTGATTACTTTCAGATGATTCAGCAGTCTTACCTTTTGGTAGGCTTTGGGCCACTCTGAGCTGGGGATGTTTCTCAGGTTGCCTCGGTCTTCGATTTTATAATGTCGAATCTTCTGGTCCTCCAGCCACACAATGCAGTTCCTAAACTGAGTCTCATCTGAGCAGAAATTAGACAATACCGATAACAACACATCAGCAGCGACACATGGCAAGTAAGTGAAGGAGTGAATAAATAAAACTGAGGTTCCAAGACCATATCTGCTGAATCACTCACTACAGGACGCAAATAATTTACTTTGGCACCAGGGAGTAGCCAGCGTTTGAACTTACTGGTATGACTGTGCTAAGCTGGTATCTGCAGCCTACCTACTAATGAAGTCCGAGTGTGTGTTTATTGCGTGTAAAATGCAAACAACCTATAGTCAAAACTAGTTAAAATTATTAAAAGTGTCGAGCATAAGCACCTTGTACATTGCTTTTTTCATAAAGATACACGTTTGTCTCATACTGAACATACATGTTCTACGTTATTAATCTGGCAGCTCTGTCTCAATACAGACAGGACACGTTAGCCGGCTCCACGTTCAACTCAACTGACCAACCGAACTGCTCTTTCATAAGTTTATTCTTACCTGTGCAGTCAAAGCCGTCGGGGTTGTGATAATCCAGAGCGCCCAGTTTTCTCCGAAACATTTCACCCCGTGTTTAATACGAAAACCAAATAGTTTCTTAGCTAACAGTCACTTGGATTTTCTGCTAGCCTTCAGTATGTAGCTTCGCGCATGCGCTGACGGAGAGCGTACAACTTCCTCTTATAGGTATCAAAATAAAACTTTTCCCACACTGACTACCGCCGTTAGACATTAACAAGAGTAAACTAATTAATTAAAACAGTTACAAAATAATTATAGTCAGCCTAGATCGGGGGAATCTGTACTTAGATTAGTTATAGTTGGTTATTTTTAATAGAGTAGCTTAATTTGAACACGTTTTAATTCGTTTATACAAAATTAAACGAATGGTGACCAATGTTCCCTCTAATTTTTCATGTGTCTGAGCAAACACACAAACTCCCTGAGCGGTCCCTTGGCGTTATTTTTGTGCCACTATTCTGAGCGCACCTAAAAAAAAAATTGCAGGTGCAAGTGCTGCATTTTGAGGAGAAATTTATTTTGAGCGAAGAATTAGCTAAATTTGAGTGAACAAAATTCATTGCTGGATGCAAAAAAATGTATTTCAGTGTTTGCTATTATCCATACACATACACAATAGCAGCCCCTCTCGCTCGGTTTTTGCATTTGCCCGGCTTGCAATGTGTTGCTTGTGCTCTCAACATTTCTGCCCGTGCGCGTTCAACTCTTTCTGTACACCGTTATAGTTGTGCCACAAAACCAGCCAATCACAGACTTGGATGCAAAAAAATCTGATTGGCTGTTTTGGTCTATAAGCCTGAACTGACAAAAAAAATCAGCCGACTACACCACCAGGTATTATAGGAAAAACCATAAAGCCTTTGAATTAAAACAAACGCTGTTGTGACAGTGATGTACACTGTCTTCTTGGTATATATGTATGATCTGTATCACCTTCATGTTTCCCTCTCACCACATATCCAAAATCCATATCATGACCAGCAGCTTTTACAGCTGTGGCTCCAGCAAACATCAGCTGATACTAGAAAGTAATATTAAATAAATTCTAACAACAGCTGATCAAGCTTAAACGTGCTGCTGTTGTTTTAATTTTTTTTCAATAAAGCTCTGACTTGTATTATGAGTCTGTAGTCTGGGAGAGAGTCCTGTAACTCTGTCTGCAAAATACAGTAAATAATGACCAATGTTGGGCAATTGATTATATAGTTACTTCTTCAAAAAAGTAACTGAGCTATGCAAACAACAAAGTTTTTGCAGCTGTTTACCTAAAAATGCAGCCAAGGCATTTTTTTAAATAAGCATTTCAAACTATTTACAGAACAATCAGCTGTTCTGCATCAAATTTGATGCCACACAAATCATTTGTGCCACTCCAAAAAATAATTTCTGTCCACTATGAGATAAAGGAGAACAACAGCCTGATACCTGCAGGCCTGACAGCAGGAGATGTATCACTCCTGTAACACCTGTAACATTCAGTAGTCGCCTCATTGTTCTGACACACAACAAAACTATTGACAACACTACACACTAACTACACAAAACTTGCGCTAAACGTCGCAAATCTCTCACATCTCAAAACACCACTGTCACTCCAAAAACTTCCCTCTTCCTAAACAACGCCATGTTGCCATATCATTTTTTGATTGGTCATAATGGTACTTTTTTCGTCGAATAGGAAAGGTGGGGTTTTTGGTTTTGCTCACAGGCAGAGAGTGCTTTCGAGCGTTTCCGCAGTAAATATAAACGATAGTATTCAGGAAGAAAACCAAACATTGCAGATATTTTTATCATAACTCTGGTTTTACGTGGCCTATCAACACAATTTAAAAACTGGTATAAAGTCCACACTTTTTCCGTCAATTGTTCCGTCTGTCCTGCTCACATCTCCAATGGGTGTGTCAGCCCATAAGGACGCTGTTATAACCTGTCAACGACGTTGATTAGCTGTGAATCGCATTATTGGCTGGACTATGGGATAAGGTAGCATCGTTCTAATCCCATACGGGAGCAGACAGTCACTTACTAACACTGCAAAACATAATTGTTAGTTTTAATTTCAATTTAGGTTAGATTTTTTTTTCGTGCCAGCAGTGCGCAATTGTGCACTCGCGCAGTTTAGAGGGAACACTGATGGCGACCATGTTTTTCTCATTGAGCTTTAACTATAGATTTGCATTCAAAAGAAAAGAACATTTTGATCAAGCAGTTCTTGCCTTACATGTAGCTTGGACTCATTTGACATTGGTGATTTGTGGGTACTGTGAATATTGAATATGAACTTTTTGGCATTCAATTTTGGTTTGCACTTAATTTGTAATATTTATTCATGTTTTTAATTAAAATGCAATTCAGTTAATTTTAATATTATAGATTACAAATACAAAGGTAGCGAAATAATGTGAATTCAGTAAATGGCTACATTTCCAATCCTGGAAATTAATACAGCATTCAAGGAAGAGGCAAGCTCCCTGCTTCACTTCTGTTTCTTTGCTAGTTTAACAAGTTCAATCATCATCTCACAGTGACACAGAAAAAACTATTCAGACTTTGGAAAAAAAAGGGACAATTTTATTACAGATCACATTCTAAAAAAACTGAGTCAAAATCATCCAAGATGATGAAAATAAGACAAAATACAGAAGGTGTAGGTTTGTGCATGTGTATTTTCAGAATGGCCTCATGCGTGTGCCAAGGGGCGGTGCTCTGTTGGGTGGTGTGATGGCTATATCCAGATAGTCTCCAATCTGGAAGCGCTGAGACTGCAGTGTCATTGAGTCATCTGCACCTTTTCTGCCAGACACAGTACTGCCAATCTCTTTCAACCTGAAGGAGGTGGGAGAAGAGAGGTTATTAAAGACGCAATATACATAGATCACCACATTCTTTAGCTGCGTGAATCCAAAGAGCGCAGTCTTTGGTGTGATACTCACTTGTACATCTTCCCTCTGGGATCAGGGTAGACAATGGCAAAGCTAAAGTAGGTGCCCTTTTTCCTGGCCTCTGGATATACCTCCTTCACCAAGCTGGTCAGCTCTTTTAGTGTAGCATCCATCCTGAAACACATAAACACAATCAGAGACCAGCTCCGGTGTCCTTATTCAAAAAAAAAAAAGAAAAGAAAAACGACACCCTTATCTCCTTAACTTTTTCACAATATTGTTTTTGTCTGTGGGAAAAATCCACCGTATATGAAAAGAGAGCCAGAGACAGGTGGGATATGACACAGAGAAAACAAACTGGACGATACATGAGAACTATAGCTCTAACTTAAAAAGTAAAGGGCCTGCAAATGTTTTTATTTATTCCTCTTTAAACTATTTAGTCGATGTGCTTCCAATTATATTAACCACGACTGCCAAATCAATCAACGTCCTCTGTCACCACAGCAACAATGCTATCACTGATCAGCGATGCTACAGGGAGATGGCCAGGAGCACTGATTTGAGAAAATTATCTAACCCCGAAGAGCATCATAACACTATGTTTCTGTTGTTTTACAAACTCAGCTTAAAACACTGGCAAATCCTCGACTCCAGCCAAAACACTCACAAAAAAACCAACCAACCAAACAAAAAAAAAACAGTGACACATCTGTGATCTTACCAAGTGTATATCTGCAGTTCGCTGGAAGGAACATTTCCTCGAGCAAATTCATCGACTCTGTGGTGTCTCCCACTGTTGGTGGTGAAGACTCGCAGCAGAAGGGGGCAGGTCTGCAGCAAAGAAACATAATGATAATATTACTGAACAAATTCAGTTTACAATGGAAGAAACACAATAAAAACATTTGATTCATAAGAGATATAAAAAAATATTGATTTCAAATAATTCAGGTGTGTATTCTCTGTTATTTTTTAAATGACTACTAAGAAACCCTGCACAAAATAACAGAACCTGATACTAGAGCAGGGCGATATGACCAAAAATATTTATCACAATATATATTTGAAAATTTGCGATAACGATATAACTGACGATATAATTGACATTAGACAAAATACTTTACGACTCCCCCCCCAAAAAACCCCCCATCAATGTATTTTCACTTAAACAAGCAGCTGTTTTTTATGTGCATTAAAAGTTATATAAAAATCTAACAGTGCAAATGCAAATTCCTTGCTGACAGTTTAACCAAAAGGCATTTCCAGTGGAAACTGGCTGACAGATCCTCAGCATAACCATGTATAATATCTACAAAACGTAAAAAGAGGTTAGACACACACAATACGGTAATATTATGTTGAAGCACAGTACGTATCACTCCGCGAGGCGCCTGCCTAATATAGCCGTAATGCTCCGACAATCCATCAAGCGGTGCGGGTTCGTAGCTTAGCAAAGTCGCACTAAAACATTTGACAGATTTTCGAGCGCCGTGTACGACATAAAATCGTTTCGAGGTCAGTAAACACAACCAGAATTCATACATAAGGCACACGGGATTATAAGGGGCTCTGTCGACTTTCAGAAAAATCAAAGGATTTATTTTAAGTGTGCCGTATTTTCCAAACAACACGGTAATAACGACGGCCCGCTAGCATGCTCCACCAAAAATAGTGCTTTGTTGTGTATCTGACGGACGAAAGCTAAACCAGTTTCACACCCTGAAGTTGCAGCATTTTGACAAACCAATTCTGGTTCATCCGTTTCATTCAACAATCCACTTTTGCCCATTGCTCATTCTTATTTTTTACTTTGTCAGAGCACTAAACACTCCAGAGACTGCAGCTGAAAGAACAAGGTACAAATTGTTTTACAGTTGTAATGCACTAGCATGGCCAAGGCAGCTCCTTTCATGTGAGCATAATGTAGTCTGACTGGAAAAATCTGGGTTTACTTTCCAGTTGATAGAAAGACTGTATAAACTCTCACTACCAATGTCACAGTAAGTGAAGCCAGTTAATGGAAATGTGGTCAAAATTATTTTACTGCAAGATCAAATTAAGTGAAAGTTTTGTTTGCTTTGACTTCCATCTCATTATTCTGCATTGAAAGATGTAAGATCTACTTCCCAATCTCAATCAAGAAAGCAAGTAAAGGGAATCTATGGTGATTGAGGCACAGGCTTGTTTACACACCATTCAATCACAGTAATAAGATCAATGCGTTTTCATTTTGTCTGGTGCAAGCAGACTGTTCTAAAGATATGTAAGAGACGCATTAGAGTAAGGCTGGGCCATATCATACCGTTCACGGTAATACCGGTATAATGTTGGGCAACGATAAGAAAATGAAATATCGCGATAGAATATGGGTAAAACGCATGTGCAGTGCCTTTGTTTTCATACGAAAATGGCGGAAAAAGCATGGCGGCGACGGAGAATGAGAAGGGCGAAAGTGGATCGCACCGCTTGATGGATTGTCGGAGCATTACGGCTGTCATACATAGGAGCCTCGCGTAGTAATATGTACTGTGCTTCAACATAATATTACCATATTGTGTGTGTATAACCTCTTTTTAAGTTTTATAGATATTATACATGGTTTTGCTGAGGATCTGTCAGCCAGTTTCCAAGGAAATGCCATTTGGTTAAACTGTCAGCAAGGAATTTGCATTTGCACAGTTAAATTTTTATATAACTTTTAATGCACATTAAAAAAAACAGCTGCTTGTTTAAGTGAAAATACATTGATTTTTTGTTTTGTTTTGCACTAATAAAGTTGTAAAGTATTTTGTCTAGTGTCAATTATATCATCAGTTTTATTGTTATCGCAAATTTTCAAATGTATATCGTGATAAATACTTTTGGTCATATCGCCCTGCTCTACATTAGAGCCTTCATATTTTACTGACCGATTTATTTTACGCACTTCACAATGTTTCCCTGATTGCTAATTTCTGAACTTTTGCTTACAAATCTAACTTTAAACTGCAGAGCTATTTTACTTGTTTACTCAAAATACCACAAAAGTAAACTCATAGTAAGACATCACTGAAATTCTTGAACGCTAAATCTAACAGGACAACTGAGCTAAATTAAGTGATAAATGCTTTTGCTTGCAATTGCCTACAGGTACATTTCAAAACGCCAGGATTTCGATAAAGACCTTAAAGGTATTCTAGCTTTAAAAAAAAAAAGGAAAGAAATGCCTCGTGCTTTTGCCAGCTGTGAATTACGATTCAATAACAGCTTTGCTTTTTTAATTTAATTTAATTTTTTTCTTACTATTTTACGACGTAAACACTAAGCCAACAGTTACTAATCAGCTGCAAAATTATATCAGGTTAACATGATATATGCAACGAAAACAATTGCATAAATCATATGCAACAGTGCCGCTGGATGCTATCGAACTGATTTTTAACTAGCTAGCACACTTCCATCCAAACTGGCGACTCTCTGAGCATTAACGCTGCATATCCTGAAAACAAAGCGCAAATGCAGCTTTATCTATTTTTACCCCTAAAACTGCGACAGTTCTGAGCAAACGTCAGCCAGTCTGCATCAAACTGACCAGTTAGCTTTCAGGGCTAACTCAGGTTAGCTCGGAGCTAATAACAAAAACAGCACGCGAATCAAAATCCGCTGGTTACCTTTTCTCTGTCAATTGGCTTCTCTGGTTCTTTCTTTATTTCCTCCTGTGTGATTCGCGATTCAAGTGCCATTGCTACTTTTTAAATAATTTACTGCTTCAGTTAGGTGACTTGTGCCTCCGTGTTGGATAGTTCAGCCAGGCTGCAGCCAAAAATGAGGCGGATAGCATGTAGTTTCCGTTTCCCGTGTGCTTTCGTCCACCGCAGAATAAGTTACTGCCACCTTCTGGTCAGGGACGGCTCCAGATTTATTTTCACAGGGGCGGCTGTATGGAGGGCCATTAAAAATATTGGGGTGGCACACCAAAAAGAGAATTAGCGGTTTTATTATGTTGTTGTCAAATATAAGTTATATAAGACAGAAAGAAAAGAATTATATGCCTTGTTAATTTCCTGCTATTAAAGTTAATATCACTGAAAATAGGTACATATGAAAGCAAATAAGATTTTGAAATCTGAATTCGCTCTCTCAGTATGGAGTGGGGGTGGCCAGTGCACCCCTGTCTGAAACACCTGTAGTAGCCTTTCAGATGAGGTTACTGAAAGGGGGTAAATGCTCATCCTGCAGCACTTGTACAGACTTCCACAGAGTGGCTGATCTGAGATCAGGCAGCCAAGTCCACCTACAGATGTGAAACCTGCTATTCAGTCACATGCTGCTCTCCCCCTCACTCATTACATGGTGTGAGGGTGAGCGTGTGTAGATTTCTGGGTAACATATATGTGAGGGTTGTACAGTGCGTCTTTGTACAGTATGTATGTGTGTGTGTTTGTGCAGTGTGTGTATCCTAACAGTGCCCCTCTCTGTTCTCCTGCAGTTGTGGCTGATCAGGAGCTACTCTAACAATCAGCTCTATTTTACCTCTCTCTTTTTCTTTCCACCCATTCACTGTGTATGTGTGCGTGTCTTTGAGCCCCCCCCACCATCACCACTGCATCACCACCTCCTCTCATCAGAATGGGCAGCCAATCTGCCAGCTTTCACCCCTCTGTTTTCACCCTGTGCTGACTGAAAGATCAAACAGTGGCTCTTTGAGTTGGGCCCTGACACTGATACTCATTCATTGATATGCATCAAGAATAAATGCCGCTGTTATTCCCCTAATGACTCCATTACAATCACTAACGCCCTCTCTGTCTCAGCTCTTGTCTCCTCATCATGCTGGGTCATGTTACGTGCAGTTATGCACATGAGATTCCAGCCAGGATGTCTGCAATTCTGCACGGGGACGCTTCTGCTTCATTCGTCAACTTTTAACAAGCTGGCATCTTTTTGTTTGCAAAATATTTGTTTCACAGTTTATATCCGTACCACTCGAACTGCAGCACAGAATGCAGAACAAGTTAGAGCTTCCTCAATAGTCTTCATTTCTGAGCGTCCTTATTGTAAACTGAGGAAGTTGTGCTTTATCCTCCCACACGTTGACAAACGGTGGGAAAGGCTCATTGGTCACAGCCTTCAGCAACAGAGCTGCTCTGTCCTGCAGGGTGACTGTTGCCAAGTCCTGGTTTGGACCTGAAAAATCATCTGACTCTACCTGTTTCAGCTTACAGCCCCAAACAGATCGCGCACACACATTAAACCCCAGCGCAGCTTTGCTTCTTTCTGCTCTCTGACTTCCACACTGCAAAGGAGGTGCAGTGGATGGTCATCCAAACCAAGTTTATTTAGTTGGGAAAATCCAGTATGTCAAAGAAAAGGCAACATGACTAGTCCCACTCATCTTGCACATGAAACTGAACTGTTTTCCAAAGAGCACTAAAAGTGGAAAAAAAAGTGGAACATTTCTATGAAACTTTAATGGAAGCAAACCTTTCTTGCATTCCCTTTGTTCTTTTACTTCCTGCCCAGGTTATCTTTTCCCCCCCCTCTTTAGTAATTGCCTGCTCTGTGTTAGGGTACCTGGGTCGTTGACCCAGTGGTTTTAGTTTCGTACCTTTTATTTGTGTTCTCATCTTAGTTTATTATTGTGAAGATTTAGGTTTCTGTTTTGCATTTCTATTTTCCCAAGTTCTTCTTGGTGTGTGATTATGTAGTTCTTAAGTTTTGGTTTCCATACTCCCTCTGTTCTGTGTCCAGTCCGTGACTGTGTCTGCCCTGGTCCCACATCACTGTTTCCTCTGTTGCAGTGCCCGCTTGTGAGTCTGTGTCTGTAAGTTCAGTCTGTAGTTCCTGTTTTACTTTGAAAGTCTGTGTCTCATGTTATCTGGTTTTGCTTCCTTTGTCTCGTCAGCCCTGATTTGCCTCAGCTGTGTTTCCCTCCTGTCTCTCATTCCCTGATTGTTCCCTCTGTGTATTTAAGCCCTGTGTTTTCATCTGTCTGTGTCGTGATCCACCCTCATTCAAGCTGTGTGTTTTGTCTGCATGCTTGAGTTTTTGTATTTTGAAGTTTGTTACTTTTGAGTTTGTGTTTTGTCTCTGGAGTCTGCACTGTAGGTCCTCCATTTCACCACTCCTGCCTGCACACGACGCCCTGTCCTTATTAGTTGTGATCAATAATTGGTGTTTCATCTCATTACTACTTTGAATTTATATTCCTGATTAGATTTTGATAAAACTTTGTAGCGGTGTAGAGTGAGGTCATGTGAACAGTCCATTATAAGTTGATTTACATCCATCGAGGACTTCAAGGTCAACTTAATGGTTACTGGTGGAAAATGGACAAAAACCTTATAATTTGAAACTATGAATCTTACAAGTTTTGGTGTGTATTATCAACATACAGAAAGCACTGAATAAAAATACATTTGGCCTCTGCTTCAAGATCAGTAGATTGATCTGAAGGTCAAAGTAATAATAATTCTAGACAAGGCTATTTAAAACTATGTTTCTTATTGCCATTGTTTGTATTATATGTATATTGACATATAGGGAGTGATATATGGGGATTCTAGCTATCACCTTTCTTTGGATCTCTGACCTCTTCTTGAGGTCAAATAAGATCAAAATTTAATAAAATGCCTTTTATCCTTAAAATCATGCTTAAAAATCAGCTTTTACCAACATTTATTTCATTAGGACTTTGTCATGTACATTACAATAACAGGCTATGACCAGTTAAATACGTAACAATATGAATATCCTTGCACAATGTTCCTAAATAAGGTTTTTGTTGAAAACAATATAAGGTTGTGATCAAAAACGTTTTAAATTTGACAATGATTCCTAAACAATAAAACTGATTTTACTAGGTAATAAAATTAATGCACTATATCCACATAAAAATAATTTCAAAATTATGTCAAGCCTTTTAAAATGGGTTTTAACAGAGCAAATAACAAAACTCTCTGAGTGCTTCTTGTCAAAATCCAGAGTTTTTCTTGTTGCTACATTTCTGCTAAAAATATTATCTGTATTTCTCCTCTCTGTTATCTCTTCCTCCTAAAATGCACAATCTGCACTGTATTGTTTTATTTTGAAAGTCATCACAGGAAGTTATCAGACATCATCCTGGCTCACTTCACACTGAGAGGCGCATCTTTGATTTCATGCAAAGGAAGCAGGAGCTGCAGGTTTGTGGTTTAGTTTCTTAGACTGAGATTTTCTTTTAAATGTGACTGATGCAACAACAGGCTGTGTATGTGTGTGTGTGTGTGTGTGTGTGCGCGCGCGCGTGTGTGCTTTCATACTGAAAAGGATCATGTGGAATACTTTCATGGAGAAATCCTGACACTGAAGACACAAGGTAAGAAAACGACAAAAAAGACAAAACAAAGGTTAATCTTAATTCGTTTTGGTAAAAGTCGCTTCAGGTTTTTATCAGAATTTCTGTTTTTACTTTACGACAAAACATCTCCAGCTAGAAACAAACCTCTTAATAAGCATGTCATGTGAAGTATATCCCAGGTTCTTTCAGTGCAAGTACACATCATCTAAAAAATATGAATGAACCAATCAGTGACCGAGTGTGAACGGTGAAGCTCAGTGAGAACCGCAGCAGTGTGCTTGTACAGTGTGTTTCAGTGTGCTTTTAGATGAGTGGGCTCGGTTCAGTACAGTCCACAGTGGGCAGAGAGGTTCATCAGTTCACATGAATGCTGGCAGTGGACCTTCTCCCCTCCTCCTCTCACTTTCATTCCTTTTCATCCCTTCCTCTTTCAAACTCGTCTTTTGTTCAGCGCTGGTCTCTGCTTTCATCGTTTGCCACTGACTTCCTTGTAAATGTCTGAAATCGGTGTCCATGTGTCAGACGTGTAGAGGCTGTAAAAGAAGCAGATAAACACGACCGTGTAATGACAAGAAATGCAAAAGAGTATGCTGATGAATCCCTGTTCTGTAGTGCAAGCATTCCCATTCCCTTGTCACTGTCCTTTCCCCCAGGATGTCTTGGCCTGCTCTGTACACTCAGTTGGTCGGGGCGAACCGTCATGCCACCAGCCTGGGTAAAATCTGGCTCTCTGTGCTTTTTATTTTCCGGGTCATGGTGCTGGTTGTTGCCGCGGAGAGCGTCTGGGGGGACGAGCAGTCTGACTTCACCTGTAACACATTGCAGGTAGGACGTGTCCATTTTTATATCTGATCCACACATGGGATGTAAGTCATAATGACACTTATTTGTTAAAATAAGATTTGGGTTTTATTGTCTGAGCTTGAATTCTGCAGCTCAAAGAATCATTCTCTCACCCCTAGTTCTCGAAGAATACAGAATCTACTCTTCTCACTGGTTTTAACAGATGGCTTCTCTCCACTGGTTTCCTGTCTAAGAACTGACTTCAAAGTTATACTGTAAAGTTTTATACAACATAAAGTATTAATAATCTAAAAAGTAGTCACTATCTATCACCACTTAATATTTTTATTGTGCTTTTATTGTGTCGGGTGCCACTCCTGTCAGCTAGGAACAGGAAACGGAGACTGTGACAATTTTAAATGACAGCTGAGTGATGGCATGGACCACAGTATCAGAGGAGTGTTTCCAGCTCTTTGTTGGATTGGTGCCACGAAGAATTAAGACAGTTCTGAAGGCAAAAACAGGTTCATCCCAGTACTTGTGAAGTCTAACTAACAAAGTCGCTGGTGAGTTTAGTTACACAAAGACTATCTCAAAGCAGAATGATCTTGGCCTTTTAGCATAAATTTGTACATTTGTATTGCAATAAACTGTCCACAGGTACAAACGTATGGACAAGACGTATAAGATGACACAGAGTGTGATAATTATTAGCAGCTTCCACCTACTTTTTACTCAGTAGCTGAGCTTTGATTTCAGTGGACTAGGCAAAGAGATAGACTATGTGCACGTTAGCATATGCTACTTCCGGTGCGGAAACTCCTGTGGGGAGCTTTGTTTCCGGTGTCCTGTTCGCACCTTGTTTACGGTCCAAAACAAGTTAAGCAAATGAATGAATTAAGCGGCGATTTACATTTCTATAGATGTCTTGGGCATTTACCCAATATATCTGTAAATGATGTTCATCAACTTGTCGATATTTTCCCCCGCGCCTCAGAGCAAAAGAGAAAAGGGATTCAAATGTTATATTTCTCAGCTGTCCCTCGTTTATCGCGGGTGTTATGTTCTAAAAATAACCAGCAATAGGTGAAATCAAGTAGCCAATTTTATTTTTTGACGGTGCAAATCGTTTCGTGGACATCGTGGACATACAGTACTGCACTTCAGAGTCACACTGCTAGCGATAGATGCAGCGATTCTGTATTGTACAGGATAGACGTCACGGAGGAGATCGTCTGCAGCGATCAGGACGCAGGACACAATGTGACGTAAAAATAAGCATGCAAACTTGCACTAAAAAATCCGCGAAACAGCGAGGTGAAAGGTGAACTGCGTTATAGCGAGGGACCACTGTAATTGTGAAGGTAAGTCACAACATACCCTTCGTAAATACTAATGTATAGAAACCGTTACCAGCAATCATTCATTTCTTGTGTGGCTTTTTTCACGGTTTGTTAACATGCTGTGTAGGTGTGTACTTGACTAGCTGATATCGACATAACGGGGAAACATCTGGTTGGACTATTCTTCACCTGTAGTTTGAATGCTGAACATTTGCCTGTTTAAATCATAAGACCAGTCACTATACAGAGATGTGCTTCTGAATGTGGACGATGTGTCTTCTGCTGCAGTTCTGCTTGTGTTGAGTGATGTAAACAACTGATCGATCTAAACTCTTTAAACGTCAAAATTGATCATTAGATTTTTTATGACACAACAGTGGTGAGTGTTCCCACCTTCTGCTCTTTGTAACTTAACGCCATCTTTCCGTTTTAGAGTTATGGACATGATTTTGGAGTATATCTTGCGATTGACCGCAAAGTAAAGCTACCGGAAATGTACAACCCCACATCCGGTCTCAAACCAGGAAGTTAGCATTTTCTCGTGCACAGGGTCTATTAACTATACACTGATGTTGTCATAATTGTGACGATCATGGTGGGTTTGTTTTCCCCTCAGCCTGGCTGTGAAAACGTCTGCTATGATCAGTTCTTTCCTGTGTCCCACATCCGTCTCTGGTGTCTTCAGCTTGTCTTCGTCTCCACGCCAACACTCCTGGTTGCCATGTATGTGGCCTATCGTAACCACAGAGATAAGAGGAAGCTCCTTCAGGTGTGTGCATTGTTTTATTATGGTTACGACAAAGTCATCGTGATGACAGACAAAATGATGATGTCATTTGGGGCAGCTGTGACAGAGACCTAATTTGCCCCCAATGCATCAATCAGTGTGTGTAAGTTAATATTAGATAAAACGGCACTTAGGCATGTATGAATGTGTGTGTTTGGGTGAATGAGACTTGTAGTAGAAAGCTCTTTGAGTGCTCAAATGATTTCATCCTGTGCGACAGAGTCCTGGTAGAGCTGGGTTTCTCAGCGCAAAGGGCCAAGATGAGGAGTTGGAGACTCTGAAAAAGCGGAGGCTCCCAATAGCTGGTGCCCTCTGGTGGACATATGCCTGCAGCCTGGTGTTCAGGCTGCTGTTTGAAGCAGGATTCATGTAAGATCAGTCCTTCCTTTTCCCATCAGTCTCAGATGGCTGTTTTGGTTTGATGGTATGATATCTGTGTCTCCAGGTATGCTCTGTATGTGTTGTACGATGGTTTCCAGATGCCGCGGCTGGTGCAATGTGATCAATGGCCATGTCCTAACCTGGTGGACTGCTTCATCTCACGTCCAACTGAGAAAACCATCTTCACTGTTTTCATGGCCACTACCTCATCTATCTGCATGGTCCTTAACATGGCTGAACTTGTATATCTTGTCATCAAGGCTGTCACTAGGTAATAGTATTAATCAGACAGTCAGGTGATTAATCAGCTGATTGACGCAATTCTTTTTTGCATTATTTTTGTTTTTGAGCTTTAAGCTGTGCATTCCATATGCACTTCTTTATATTATATATAATTTATTTATTTTTTCTTGCAGGGTTCTCTGTGATCAGGAGAGGAAATTAGGCAGCAGAGAGAAGATGCGGATCAGGACTAACCAGAAGTCACTTGTTTCAACCTGATTTTGAAATGTAGCTAGAAGACGGAGGGTGGAGAAGAAATTGATAAAAACATTGTCATTTTAGAGATATAATGCATGTGTGAGAATCAGAAATGTAAATGGTAAATGGACTTGTTCTTATATAGCGCTTTTCTACTCTGTCTGAGCACTCAAAGCGCTTTATACAACTAATTCATTCACCCAATCACACCCATTCACACAAGCACTTTTTTTCTGACCTAAGTGCTAAGTAATCTACCATTCATACTCCGATGGATGCATCGGAGAGCAACGCGGGGTTAGTATCTTGCCTAAGGATATTTGGCATGCAGACTGGAGCAGCCTGGGATCGAACCACCGACCTTCTGGTTAGTGGCTGACCTGCTCTGCCACCTGAGCTACAGCCACCCCGAATGTAAATACAACTCACAAATCTGACATTTTCGATGATACTCTATAGAAAATCAAGGGGTGGAGAGGATGTTAGCATCTTAAAACTATACTTTCATGTTGTATGTAGATAAGCTGT
The DNA here is from genome assembly GCF_963576455.1 of Neolamprologus multifasciatus. Lineage (NCBI taxonomy): Eukaryota > Metazoa > Chordata > Actinopteri > Cichliformes > Cichlidae > Neolamprologus > Neolamprologus multifasciatus. The sequence continues at coordinate 30,974,356 of NC_140460.1, read as the reverse complement.
TTAACAAATAAAAATATAAATAGATCATGTGTATTTAACTACATGTGTTTAATGTTGAGGTCATTTTAAATACTTTTTATTCTGTTCAATGTCCAGAATCATGTTCTATAAATTGTTTGTAGAAAGAAAAAAATGGGGACAGCTACAATTTCCTATGAGTACAAAACAAGCAGACCACAAGAAGGCAGTAATGTAAAGCAGCAGTCCCCAACCCCCGGGCCTTGTCCTGATCGAAAGGTCCTGATGAAAAGCCACTGATGTACAAATATTTACAAAAAGTTGTATTTTTCATAATAATTAATTGAATGTAAAACTTCTCCAGATAACATTTAATCTTCTTTTCATTTGACTGGTTATGTAGTATATTCTTATGATATTTATGATGTTTGTTTTTAAAGGAATGAAAAAGACAAACCCATGAATTATTTTGTTCTGTAATGAGGTACTGTACTCTGCTGACCCCTGCTGGTGAGCAAACAGGTCTGCAACAATTCCTTCCCCTACCCAGAGGGACTTTCTTTGGGTGACACAAAACTAAATGATAACATAGGTGAATAGATGGTGTCACCCCATCCTTTGTAGTTGTTAAGAAGCAACAACAAAAACGTGTTTTCTTGTACAGAAAAAGAAAAAACTTTGCAACATTTTGGAGTGAAAAAAGTTTTTTTTAAAAAAAGCTACAGTGACATTTATAATTTATTTGTCTCTGCCTGCATTCTTAAGACTGTGGATGTTATTTATCACTCTACCTTTCACATTTATTGCAGTCAACATTTATACTATGAATCACTTAATCTCACATGAATACTGAGGTAGTCTTTTCTGTTTAAAAGATGTGAAAATGGGCTATATGTCAGTGTTTAATTATAAGGCTGTCATTGGGTGGATAGAATTCATTTTATTGTACACTGGTGCTCTGGGCCATATTAAGCTTGGCCACACGGCTGACTATTGCTGCAAGATTTTCATGTCTGTACTAAGCTTGGGATAACTGATTTTAGTTTCTGTGTTTTCTGCTTCTGTTTATATTGTTTTTGTCTTTACATTTGTATTTTGTTGTGTTTAATTTCTGTTTTTCTGTATCTTTTATTATTAAAACTTGATGGTGTTTAATGTGTCTATTCTTTTAAATCATTTAAAATATCATCTTTGTAAGTGAGGTTTACCCTTAATGAGTAACTGAATGTAATTTACTTGTAACTAAATGTCATGTATGTAATGTAACACACATGTAATTCCTTTTGGGGGCTAAAAACTGTTGCAATATGAAGAACTTGTAGAAAGATGAGCTTACTTTTACACTTCAATTTTTGTCTATTTTTTTTTCCTGATTTCTCCATTTTTGACATCAGTAATCTTCCATATTGATGTTTATTTGTAATGACAGTAAAAAAGCTAGTAAGTTATTAGCTAATACCCAGAGGGTGTTTTACCTCATACTGCATTAAAAAAAAGGAACAATCCAAATATATATTTTACCCTTAACAGAAGTTCTTAAAGAAAATTTTTGTCTGGTCAGGAATGTGATAGTTGCGTTACACCACATATACACTCGCGCGCACTCAAACGCGCGCCTTCCCCTTACCACCCCCCTCGTGCGCCCCTTGCACGGGGACACCAATGTTTGACAGTGGCGGATGGCCTTGGCCACGCGGGACGCAGCCGCTGTGCTTCGCCTTCGCGGGACAGGTTCCACACGCGCCCTTTTTTTTTTAGACTAGACTAGCCTCGCGTATTCTTTTCTTTTTCCCTCCTTTTTTGTTGTTAACTTCCTCTCTCTGTTACTCTGTGTATTGCTCCCTCTCTGTGTCTCTCTCCCTCCCTTCTCCCTTCTATCAATCTGCCTAATCTTGTCTTGGTTGCCCCGAGAACCTCCGTGGGACTAAAAGAAAAAAGAAGAGAAGAAACGCGGTACCGAACGGTAAGCAGGGTCACCGTAGAGTGATGCTGGAGGCTGAAGTGGGAGGGAAGAGGGATTATCACCTTTCCACCTGCTGGATTATCAGCACCTCTCATGGTGCGTTCACATCCATGTGGGAAAGACGGCAGACAGGAAGCCACAAATCCAAACCAATATCGTCCAGGCTTAAATAATCTTTGGGAAAAAAAAGAATGCATTTTGTGGGGTCTTAGGCTAGATTTTGATACTTTAGTTTAAAAAAAAAAAGAAGGTTTTGTTTAAAGAGTCATGGACAAGAAACTAATGGAAAACAGGCGGTAGGACTGTTTTTTGTTTTTAAATAAATTTGAGGTCAACTGTAGCGAAGCTTACATTTTAGTTTTGATGGCTATTTAAATGCACCCAGTGCTAGTTGTTTATCTTTTGTATAGGAGACACACTGTCTAATGTTACCACGAAAGGAAGAACCTTCCTGTAGTTTTTCTGCTTGTTGGAATTGTACTGTTTGACTTGCTGTAGTAAATGGAGGAAATAAGTTGCTGCTCCTTACCAGCCAACCAGCTGCTGAATTGATTATTTCCATACTCTCTTTAGATGCTGTGTGCCACTCTATAAATCTTTGCACACTTTAAAAAAAACATGTTTTGTACTTTTAGTATCTTAGGCAACTTTGGGCCCATTTATTCACTTGTGTGTACAGTTACAAACTCTTTCCACATTTTTGGAATGGCACTTTTAGACATACATTTACATTTTTAATATATGTATCAAAAATATCTTCTCTTTCCTGGCAAACTGCATTTAATCATCTTCAGTACTATTCCACACCATGTGAAACTAATTGCTTAAACACTGAGCACGGTCTTCTCAAGTTTCTGGACATACACTAGGGTAGTTGATTAACTGAGTAATGAACAGAATTGTCTTTTATTGTGACTGTGCATATTTTCGGATTTCGTTGTGCAAATGGCAGGCCAGGAGTTAACTGTTTGGGCTGTTTTAGCACAAAGACCTCTGATCCATCAAAAGCACACAGCAGCCAGAACAATATCCATCTGGCAGCTTCCCTATTGTCTACCATGGCTGATGGTATTTCATCACGTCAACACATCATGTACATGTACACATACCACTGTTAGACTGGTGAATTAGTAGCCATTTGTCAATTGAGAATATGTTTCACGTGTAAGACATCTGAAAAGTCTTTGTTATTTATTTATTTGTGTTTCTAAGCAGTTTTTTAAGTACACAGTTAAATCATGACCGCGATATTTCCTTTCTGTCTATGGAGCTTCCGTTCTCTCTCTTTCTCTTTTTTTTTTACTCAGTTGACCTACCTCTCATCAGACACAAATTCCTGGATTGACATTTTATTTTGGAAGTAAGTTACACAGTATGCAGGAGTACAGAACACTGCTGAAACTTTAGAATGCATGTATATGTTTGTGTGCGTTCATATCAGTGAATCCCAGGCAAACATTTGCCCCCATCAGCATTCCTGGGATGTGATGAGTCCGGCATTCAACAGCGACAACCTGTTATTCACTCACTTCACTTCTCACAGATGGCCAACCATTGTCCTCTAACCAGCCAGTCTCGCATCACACACACACACACATACCAACGCAAGTACACACAAATTTGGCACATCCAAAAGCAAATGTATACCATGGAATAACTATCAAACAATCAGACACATGCAGTGCTACTGTGAGCATTGGATTGCACCAAAATGTCAGATGAAGAAAAAAGAGTGAAATTAAATTAAAATAGTGATAAATGAACGCTTTTAAACTGCAGCTACCAATTCTTAGTAGTACACTTTGTTCAGAGTACTTGACTGTTCCGGGTCCTCTGTGGCTTTTTTCATGTAATTCCACATGGAATCTATGAAGCTGAAACCTGGACTCTGTGAAGGTCCAACACATTCTCATCCCAAAACGTAACATACCGACACTATGAGATAGATTGTCGGTATGTTAAGCTTTCGGAGGCACGAGAACCGTTTGGAATGAATCTACACATGTAAATTTATTTTACGTTCTGATCATGCATCGCTTTGGAAAACACTATCTGATATGGTTAAGGTTAGGGTTAAGGTTACGGTTAGGGCTGGAATACACAGCTGGAATGTGTGTTACCTCCGCGAGCATCATTCTTTTGGATTCCATCCACAATCCGGAGCGTATCATAGGGATGCGGAAGGTTACCTTTGAGATGCCATGGGACGTGACAAATGGTAGTTATGCTACATGTTGGGAATGAGAATGTTCTGAAAGGTCATACCATTCGCTGCCGGACTCAATTTAGCTAGTTCTTTATGTCTTATGCTATGTTTCTGGGGTTTTCATCATGCTGCAGAATTAATTTTGAAGTTATCACTCTATAGACCTGTGTGATTGATAATTTAAAATATCTGAACTGCTTAAAAAATTTGGACAGTTCTTAGCACTGGTACTAATCCTAGCATCAGGTGAGGAGTAACAAGACCCTTTCCGATGCCATACTATAAGTATATGGCATCATTTGTACCTACTGTGCACTAAAATGTTTCTGGTTAAAAAAAAGATTCATATTGGCATCAGCATCAAAAAGCCCTGTATCCTTTTTTGTGTGATGTCTGTATGATGATGAGCCTAAAAAGCTAACACAAAGCATTTTGTGTCTTCCTTCCTGATATAGTTTTGGTTCTGATTTCTGGTCGATGGATTTATCACTGACAACACAACTATATTTTAGTAAGTCAGCTTAATTTGTCTTTTTTTTTTTTCAAAACAATCCAACTTATTTGAAATTTTATTTTGAAGTCTTTTCTCTTCTTGATTTTAGCATTGAAGTTCGAAAGTAGTTATGCTTTCTGTGCTCAGCTGAAAAGAGCTTTTTGGGCAGCAGCCAAGTTTTTGTAAAATTTCACAGTGAAACACCAAGGTTTAAATGGTAAAAGAAGATATTTCTAGGTATTGTAAGGCAAGATACTGCTTGAGATGTTAATGCAATTATTTTGTTGGTAAGTATTAACAGCACTCGTTTATATGAAGCAATATTTCAGAATATCAAAGAATTTTGTTGTTGATGATGATAGCCTTTATATGTAAGGTTTTTACCTTATAATATAAAGCCCCTTGAGACAATTACTGTTGAGATATAAATAAAATTTAATGGAATTGAACTAAATATATGAATAACTGTGGCTTAGATGGGGTGGCTGTAGCTCAGGTGGCAGAGCAGGTCAGCCACTAATCAGAAGGTCAGTGGTTCGATCCCAGGCTGCCTCCTGGCTGCATGCCAAATATCCTTGGGCAAGATACTAACCCCATGTTTGCCTACTGGTGGTGGTCAGAGGGCCTGGTGGCGCCTGTGTCCGGCAGCCTCGCCTCTGTCAGTGCGCCCCAGGGCAGCTGTGGCTACAATGTAGCTGCCATCGCCAGTGTGTGAATGGGTGAATGACTGAATGTAGTGTAAAGCGCTTTGGGGTCCTTAAGGACTAGAAAAGCGCTATACAAATGCAGGCCATTTACCATAGATGAATACTTTCAAAAATTTCTAGGCTAAAAGAGTTTATAGATGAACTGGCTGTTAGATCTCATTAGGACTCTCTAGTCTGTGTTTGACACAGACTAAAAATGGAACAATGCTAGTTTTTTATGTTTCATATGTCAAACTGATTACAGGAAGAGAAAGCGAATGTTTGGCATAAGAAAAAAGGGAAACAGACTAACGGAGATCGAATGATTCCTCATAAACGTCATGGAAAATACACTTACCGAACACTTGATTAGGACACTTGCTAGTACCAATTTTCAGAACTGGCTTAATTCTTTGTGAATTCAACAAGATGCTGTATACATTCCTCAGAGATTTTGATACATATTGACATGATTTGCTGTGATGAGACACACAGACACACACACACACCTACAATCAGATATAGAGACACAAGGTAAAACAGTATCAGCCATAAAAGTTCAGATAAGACCCTAAATACTGACTTTCTGTGGTATTGTTCTTTAATTGACTTTTTGTTGTTCACCATAGACTTTCATGTCTCTCTGCAGGCAACTGAGAGAAGCATGGGTGACTGGAGTTTTCTAGGGCGACTGCTGGAGAATGCTCAAGAACACTCCACTGTGATTGGAAAGGTGACCGACTATTGATAACAAAAACATGATCTGTTAAACATATTAAGCTCACCTTTTGATGATTTTCACTGTATTTCCTTTTCATAGAACTTTTGATACGCCAACATTGTTGACGACATTTTCTGGTTTTCAGTTTGGTAAAGGGTAGACCATACTGACACTGTGGAGAGACCACCTGCTTTAGTTACCCTCTGCATTATCCAGGAAGTACTAACTACTGTGTTTCTAACTGTCATGTTTGTCCGACCCAGGTTTGGCTCACAGTCCTCTTCATCTTTCGAATTTTGGTGCTGGGTGCAGCAGCTGAAGAGGTTTGGGGTGACGAGCAATCAGACTTTACCTGTAACACACAGCAGCCCGGTTGTGAAAACGTTTGCTACGACGAGGCATTTCCCATCTCCCACATCCGTTTCTGGGTGCTGCAGATCATCTTTGTCTCCACACCAACCCTCATCTACCTGGGCCATGTACTACACATTGTTCGCATGGAGGAGAAGAGGAGGGAGAGGGAAGAGGAGCTCAGAAAGGCCGGACGACACCAGGACGACCATGACCCTCTCTATCACAATGGAGTTGGTGATGGTGGAGGGAAAAAGGAGAAACCCCCAATTCGTGACGAACATGGAAAAATCAGGATACGCGGGGCATTATTGAGGACCTACATCTTCAACATAATATTCAAGACTTTGTTTGAAGTGGGCTTCATTCTGGGGCAGTACTTCCTGTATGGATTCCAGCTGAGGCCTCTCTATAAATGTGGCCGCTGGCCCTGCCCCAATACTGTGGACTGCTTCATCTCCAGGTAAGAAAGTTCAGTTTTATTGTTTTGCATCACAATCAAAGATTTTTTTCTTTGTGTCTGTTTAATAATTCTTCATTATACTCTACACATACATCCTGTCACTTAGTTATATTTACTAAGTCTATCACTCTCTATGTTCTTGTACAACACTAATAGTCTAAACAACACCCCACATAGCAAAATTGGTATGGCCCAGATCTGGCCCACACAATGTGCTTAGACATGGCCCACATACCACAAAGAATGACGGCCCTTTGGTGGCCCAGATCTGGTTTGCAAGAGGTGGCCCACACATGGGCCAGCACAAGGCCATTTGCAGACACACTTGTGGTCCTATGGTGGCCCATGTGTGGATTACCTCTGGCAAAGCCAGCCACCAAAGGGCCGTCATTCTTTGTGGTATGTGGGCCATGTGTAAGTTGTGTGCAGCCATGGGCCAGTTGTAGACACCCTGCTGGCCCTGTGCTGGCCCAGAACAGTTTCAGCTCTGGCCCCAGATGTCAGCCTAATGTGTACCTTAATCAAGCCATGTAATAACAACATGTGCCAGAACATAATAGTGCAAAAGTAACATGACGAAACTCTGTTCAGACAATGAATGGACTGATCCTTAGATAATGCTTTACTACTCTCCCGGATTACTCAAAGTGCTCCACATTCACCCAATCACACACTCTCTCTAAACTGGGTGCTTCCTAACTACATTCATACACATTCACACTCTTGACATGCAGACTAGAGGAGCCAGGGATCAAACCACTAACCTTCCAATCAGTAGTGATAAACATGAGTAAACCCTCACTAGGTTTTGGATAAAGTGTACACTCACAAACCTGTCAAACCTGCATTTGAAACGTTGGCTACAATAGCAGTATAATATTGCAACATGGCATTTGGGTCTTCTAACTAAAATAGGAAAATGGGAACATAAATAGTGCCATCATTGTCAGACCTGGCCCACATCTGGTAGACATACATCCTGCCATGACACCAGTCAGTCAGAAGTGCTAGCTTGATGCTAGATCCGGGCCAGACCTGTCTGTGATGTGGGGCCTTTTGTTTCTATGAGCCTATGGCCCAGGCTCATAGAAATATCTGGATGACATACCACATATCTGGATGACATACCACATATCTGGATGACATACCACTTGCCATGCCAGAAGTCAGCCAGCAGTGCCGGCTTGACACCAGATCCGGTCCAGACCTGTCTGCAATGTGGGACCTTTTGTTTCTAAATAAAAAAGAGCAATTCTGGCTGGCATTGCAGTTTGATCAGTTGTAGTGTTGTGGCTAATAGACTGCTTCAAAGAGTTGAAAGAAAACAAGAATTAATATTCCTGTGTCCAACAGGGTTGCCACATTACTAGAATTTTGATACCCGATAGTATTTTAATACCACAGGGGCAAAAAAACAAAACAAATTGCGAATCATCTTTCCTTTCCTGGAAGAGGTAGAAATAATGAGCTAAATGAGAGTGGTTTAAGTGTCTGATTAGGTCTGTTTTTAAGAAGCTTTTCGCACTGGTCCTCCTACAGCTTACTTTGGCAAACTTTCCTTCACTCACATTGAAGGGCTTCTATGCTGATGACATGCTAGTGTGTAGCTGTGAGTCTGACTATTTGCTCTAGGTGTGCTGCACATGCGTAAAACAAACCAGCCCATAATTAAACAAGGCTGATGGGCTTGTTACCAATCTGGGCCATGGCCACTGAAATATACACACTGTTTTAAAGAGGTGACACTAATGTTAGTTTAAATTATACTCAAAGAGTAAGGCATAAGGTACATAACTTAAAAAAAGTGTAAGGCTAAAGCTACATATCAAGACTAAAGCTTTGCGATTCTGTGTTAAAAGAATGAGGCTAAAGAAGCTAAATTACATTTATACACGAGCACATAATACTATGTTAAAAACATTAAGGGGCCAGCTTGGCTAAAGGTTAAAATAGTTAAGTCAGTTTATTTATAAATAAACAAAATGCTCTTAACACTCATTATCAGACAGTTTGTATCACATTTATATGTTGTATGATGTCAATAATAGTGATAACCTTAGCATGGTCAAATCAAATCTTTTGTTTGTAAGTGGCAGTCAGTATGAATCAAGGCAAAGGGCTTAAAGAGAAGCCTTATTTCAATATGTGGATGAATCTAGGGCCTGCAAAAAGGCTCAAGGATTATTTTGAATTATTTTGAACTGACAATCATGCAAAGCTACTCTAGGAGAGAGACCCAGTTGGAAGTACAGCGTACAGCGAGTATAATAAGGTTCTTTTCAGTTAACACAAGAGGATTTTGTGTTTACAGAGGGAGTCTAAAGTAAAAGGACACAGGATGAATAAATAGTATATTGAATAGTAAGGAGCTAGTTACTTTAGTCTATGAAGATATTGTTCAAATACTAACATTTTTGCCCTTCTGGGTTATTTAAAATTGATTATCACCAAGTGTTCCCACTGCAGCCTTTATCGCTTTAACAATGAGAAATCCAACAATAACATTGGATTTTCTTCCTCCTTCTTCTTTTAATGTTACATTTCCTATTATACACTGGTGTGATTTGTTAATCACAACCTCTTTTTGTTCCTCTGTTGCCATAGGCCCACTGAAAAGACAATCTTCATCATCTTTATGCTGGTCGTTGCTTGTGTCTCTTTGGTCCTCAACCTGCTGGAGATCTATCACCTAGGCTGGAAGAAAGTAAAGCGAGGGGTCACCAATGAGTTTGCACCTGACAGCGAGTCACTGATTCTGGCTGAAGATGAGCCCACAGACGCAGAGACGATCCCTGAGCAGACCTCTCCTTTGGTGCTCGACTGTCTGCCGACATTTGGCAGCGTGAGTGTGATGGGAGACGGGGCAGCTGAGGGAGGGGCCTACAGCCCACCAGAGTCTTCCCCTGCTGTGACCTCCTTAAACGCTGCGACCACCCCTGTGCCTGCTGGGATGAAGATGGACAACACGGCGTTCCACCCAGACGACTTCTTGTTGGATGCTGCTTCTTTTTATAGCAGCAGTGAGAAAGTGGGTGTTGGAAGTCAAGGACAGCTGGTGGTGATGGAGCAGAACTGGAACAACATGGTGCTGGAAGTCCACGATCTGAATGGAAAAAATTCAGCCTCAGCCTCCTCCTCTCCTGAAGTGGAAAAGACCCCAACACCAGAGGAGCAGCAATCTGCATTTCCCACACTTCCGCGCAACACCCCTCTTTCTTCTCTCATGCCAAAGGAGACAGCAATGAAAGAGGAAACCGCTGTCATCACAGCACCTAAGGTCCTGCACAATGACTTCACTGTGGTAACCAGGGCGGAGATGCATCAGCCTCCTGCTGCTGCGGGAACAGACAACCGCAAGCCAAGTCGGGCCAGCAAGAGTGGCGGTGGACGAGCTCGCCCCGATGACCTGGCCGTGTAGCTAAAACACACACGCACTCACACTTTTACCCAACTATGCATGCATGCTCTACACACAGAGAGAGCCTACACCTGCTTTTTTTTCTTTTAATATGCACTGCAGCATAAAACCACACCTAAGCATGCACTTCAGCATGGGCCTAATGCCTACTGGAGTTGGCTGCTTAGTTTATAGTTAGCATTGCGAATCTGAAATGATGCCCTACATAGATATTTCAACATCAGGGTATGTCCACATTAGTTTCTTAACGTGTAAGTTTTCAGTTCAAAGGAGGTTCAAATTGTTTAGAGTAATGGCTGTGCACATGGGGGTCCATTTTTTTCGTTTACAAACATATAAAAACATCCAGATTATTTTTATTTTAGTTTTTTATTATTAGGTTTAGAGGCGAAATTAAATAGACCAAGAAACTATATCTTTTGTATATAGATTTTTCAAGACCAAAAATCCTGTCAGGCCATGGTTGTCATTCCAGCTTAGAGTTTTCAGGAATTTTCTTGTAGCCATGATATTGCCCACTGAAAAAGTATCACTAAAACAGCCCCCAGCCAATTTAAGCTAATCATATCAAATCCATTGTTTTAGTAGTTTACTGACACAAAGACAGAAATGCAGAAGTCAATTTTGCTGCTACTTAATTTTGCTTCTCTGGCCATTCTCTCACTCCTCTTTGACAAAAGAATAATACAGGATAAGAAATCTAGATGATATTTAATGTAACTGCACACTTAAAATATCCACACAGCCAGCAAAAATACAAATAAGGAAAGGTTATTGTGATGATGATGATGACTGGACCTACTAATAAGTTTTTGTGCAGTTTTTTATTTTCATCTTTCTTTTATTTCTTTCCTGTGAGACATCAGAGGAAAGGTTTGCACTTTTGTTTCTTGAGCTTTAATTTTTCTTGTGATGTGATGGTGGAGCTGAAGTGTCGTAAGTGTGTAGAACTCGTCCATCTCTGTGTATGCTCTCTACACAGCCTGTAGTTTTAATAAATAGAGGGATTCACCAGCATTAGGAAATAGCAGGTGACCATAAAGCAGGCCCACCCAGAGATGTAGTTCTAAGGCTTTACAGGCTGTGTGTGTGTCTGCATTTAGGTATATTTATAATGTTTCGTGTTTACAAAATAATATCTCTGCGGTTACATCAGGGTAAACTATATATAAATATGTAAATACATAATAATTAACAGCATTGATATGCACGACAAGACTTTATACAGAACTACCTATGTTTTTAAAAAGTTTGTCTCTAATCAAACTGCAGTTTTACATAAGAAACCAAAAACCATAAATGCTTTAACAGTTTACTGACTTTGAGCCAAAGTTTGTCACTATGCAAAACCCCTTAGCATAAGAGTTGAGTCGACTAATAAGACAGTATTTCAAAGTTCCTTACTGAACAGGTTTAAGTTTTGCAGCTTGAACTGAGTATAAAAACTGCCTTCTTTCTGCTGGTTGTGTTTGCAGTGTGGCACAGAAGTGTTGAGTTCCCTGGAGCTGTTTTGTTTAGGAGGACTCTTAAGTTAATTTTCTAGATGAGCTGTAGATTATGCTGTAGCTCTTAGATTTTTTTGAGAGAAAAGAAAGCAATATGATCTAAGAAGTGTTCATTTTTACTTTGCTGTCACTACTTAACACATCCCACATAGGAATGTTCATTTATGTCCTGTTTTTCTATTAATTCCTGCCAGATTAAAAACACAAGAAAACATACGGATAATGGTTTATGCATTCTAGGTTGTTATGTTGCTTATTAGTAACTTCCCTAAAGATTTAATTTACCCAATTTTATCCATTGGGATGGGGGGGAGGGGGGGGGGGTAAAAGTCAGCCTTGCATCAGGACAGCAAGAGAGAGTGGTTTGGAGCAAACTGTGTTTTGTGTTTTTGCAACTTTGTGTTCCTCTATGAACAGATTTGAGTTGCTTATAAATGACACACTTGAAAAAAATGCAGCCTACCAAAGAACAGTCAGTGATTAACATTTGAATTTAAACACTTTTTTCCTCACATACTTCACAGCTCAGCTGTCAAATATCAAAGTGCTTTAAGTAATGCTCATATACTGAAACCAAATGCATAAACATAGATCTAGTGATTGTTCGATAATGTGCATTCATTTCAATTTGAAAAGGTTCATATTTTCCACTTTTTGGATGGCGTAGACATGGTGTAGTGGATAAACTCAACTTAATATTCTTAATAAAGCTAAGTTCTAAATTTCCAGAATAAACTGAATGTTGCTGATGTTGTGCCTGGAATCTGCTGGAGCCACTCTTCCAGTTTTAGGGTTAAAGCTCCTTCCATTCCCTTCCTATTGCAGTTGTTCCTTCAGTACTTCTCTGTTTTCATAAGCGCTTTCTTCCTGATGTTTCTATCTGCTGAAATTGCCACATTTATCACGATTGCAGTCTTCTGCTCCTTTTCAACCACCGCTATGCCTGGTTGGTTGGCCAACATCTGCTTGTCTGGAACTCAAAGTCCCACATGACCTTCAACCTGTTTTTCTCAGTCACCTTTGGCGCTGTTCTCCCATCAGGACTTGGGGACTTCTAATCCATATGCTGCACAGATGCTCCTGTACGCCATCCAAGCAACTTAGTTGTGCCTCTCAGTGTAAATGGCCCCAGCTTGCATCTTACATCCTGCTAATGTGTGGTGGATAGTCTCCTGGGCACCTTTGAACAGGCTGCAACTTGGGACCTGTTGGCGGTGGTAGGCTCCTTCCTCTCTGGATCTGGTGCTTAGGGCCTGTTCTTGTGCTGCCATGATCAGTGCCTCTGTGCTGTCCCTTAGGCCGGCCTTTTCTAGCCACTAGTAGGAAATCTTGATGCCATCTAGTTCCTCTATCTGTCGATGGTACATCCTATGCTTGGTCGTCCATCGCCCTCTGTCTTCAGCTGCCAGAGGCATTCTTGCAGCTGCTTATCTCTGGGGTCCATCCTCTTGATGTATTTGTGGATGCTCTATGTTTCATCCTGGACTGTGGATTTGACACTCACTACTGCTCCCCTTCCCATTTCCGTTGCTCAAAGAGCCTTAGGGGCTTTGCCTCAGGAATTTGGAACAATAGGGTCTGACCTATTGTTCCAAAGATGCTAATGCCGCTACTAGACTGCTAGCTTATATATTATATATAGCTACCCTTGCTCTCAGGCATATTGATTAGCACAACCACCTATCTTTTGGATTTACAGATTCACAGATAAATAGCGCTTCAATTGGATCTGCTGGATCGTTTGTCTAGTATAAATTTTAAAAAACATAGCAAATGTGGTTGTTTCCCCAAAATACAATATCCCTTGCAAGCATCTACCACGTTCATGGTACAAACCAGAGCCCTTTTCAGACATTAACTATGTCACATTTCAGGTTTCATCAATCTTTAAAAGTGTTGACATCCTTAGGGTATTTTTTAATGGCCTAATACCAATATCAATATCAAAACAGTGAAGGAGAATGCCACAGTACTTGCCAAATATTTGCTATTCGCTGGAGATGGGACATGCCTCAAGTGACATTGAATCTGTTCGTAGTGTTACCTCTGTTTTATTTGACTATGATGTTATTGCAGTCATTAAGTTTGTGATTAAGAATGTATTTTCTGTAAAACTAGATGGCATCAGACCATTGATGGGGTCACCCTCAGGTTCATGTTTGGAACTTTTCAAAGTTCGGAGTTAAAGATTTCCATCTTGTCAAGAGTTCAACTCCTAAAGTGCATAAATGAACATAAGAAACAAGGTGATGAATTAGAATCAATATACTGTGAAAGGAACTTGTTCTACATACTTTGTAGTTAAGAGCAAATCATTTTGTAATGCATAAAATAAGCCCCCCCATAAATGCTGTTTGTGGATAGAGTTTATGTCTCTGATCAAGTTTGGGTGACAATAAATTCAGCACACTGTAGATGCTGAACCACTTAATCTATTCTTAGAGAGGAAGTTGCCAGTTGTGATGTGTTGATTTAACCAAACCAAAGAAATATCCACCAAAGAGATAATACAGAAAATACATTATGTTAGAGTTTCTTTTAAAAAGATGACTTTTTGAAATAAGGTATTATCTTTTTTTATTGCTGAAATGTTTTTTTTTTTAACTTTATTGTACCAAGTTGTTCTTAGTATCTTTGACATGTAGGTAAAGTTTTGCACAGTTAGACAGTTATGAAGACATTGAAATATTTAGAGAGAAGCAAAAATCAGAAGGGTTTCGTATAAAGAGGGATTTATTAACATATTTAGTTTATTTGTGGAAATAACAAACACAATTAGACTTGGAATGGACAAGAAATGAAACTAAAGTGATATTTTTCTGTCCTGAAAATGGTTGAAGAGCTGTTGGCTCTAGCTTTTACCAGTGGATGTACTTTGAATCAAAGACTTTCTGATGGGAAATGATGAAGATTATATGATGGACTTATCATCTACACAAGCAGGAGCACACACAGAATAACCCCTGCGACTACTCCCACTGTAAAATGATTGTCTTTGAAGAGAAGGGCCTTTTGTCTGAACCTTTTGTTGAAGAACATGTTGATGTAAATGTTGATTTACCTCAGATGTTTACAGAACTGTTACTCAATAAATATTTTGTACCATACCTATATTTCTTGCTTGTTTTGGAATATTTTGGGGTCCGGAGCAATGTCACCAATTGATTTCAATGGAAATTAGTTAAAACTTAGCCTAACCTGGTTCTGCTAGAGGTTTCTTCCTGGTAAAAAGTGCTTGGCCATTGGGGTTGTATGATTGTTGGGATTTTTTTCTAATATTTTAGGGCCTTTACTTTACAAAGCCGTGAGGCGACTGCTGTGAATTGGTGCTTTATGAATAAAATTGAATTGAACTGAGAGTGCTAATTATCATATTCATGGTTTTGTTGCATCACGCTTTTATTCTGCCTCTCAGCCAATGTGGGCTATTTATCTGTTTCTTCTTTACTTGTGCAGATGTACACTATGCACAGCCACTTCTAGTTATTTCCAAGCTCCAAGGGAACACTTAAAGATTCTTTAATTAAATTTTTGGTGATACATTAAATCTAACCCTCAGTGATTCTACATAGTCCCCCATTTTCAATTGGACAAACATCAATCATTTTAAGTGCAAGGAGTATTTTGTTTTTTGTTTTGTTTTTTACATTTTTTAAAAATTAAAATCTTGTGCAGTCAATGATTCTCTGGAACCCTTGGACTGCACCATATGTTGTGCTTGATACCTTGAGATACTCTTTCAGACCTTTTACTGCATCTGCCATCACTGTTTGTGAGCCTTTTTTGCGTCCAGCTGGGTCTTTTTTAACTGAAAAACATGCTCTTCTTATTTGCACTTTTCCTTCCCATCAGTTTTGCAGACTTTGTTTGAATCTGAACAGACAGTGTGCCATGTAAGCTTTAGAACACATCATCAAAAGTACTAGTGATGTCCGTGCTATAACATAACTATAACACTGCCTCCACAGCCTGTTCTCACTCCCGAGGAGTAATATAATGACGATTTGTCAAGTCTTGCGGCGTTCCTGAGGAATGGTGACCTTCCGCGTCCGCGTTCTTATGCTACAAGCCGGGTTATGGATGAAATACACGTTCCAGCCATGTATTCCAGCTCTAACCCTAACCTTATACCTAACCATAACCTCATCTCTAACCTTAACCAGCACTCTAATGACGTTAGATAGTGTTTTCCAAAGCGATTTAATCGAAACGAACGTACATGTGTAGATTCATTCCAAATGGTTCTCATGTTTCCTCATTTTTCTAATCTTGTAATATAGGGACGTGTTGGGTGCCTGGAAGCGTAATATGTTGACTATTTGTCACCTAGCGTAAAATGTTACGCTTTGGGAGTGAGAACGTGTTGGTGTCCATCAAGTTCAACACGTTCTCACTCCCAAAGCGTAACAGTTTACGCTAGGTGACAAATAGTCAACATATTACGTTTTCGGCTACCCACCACGTTCCTAAATGACGACCTCGGAAAAATGAGGAAATATGAGAACCGTATGGACTCAATCTACACGTGTTCGCTCTTTTCTTCAAATCGCTTAGAAACACGCTATATTGAGGAAAAAGGTTATGGTTAGGGCTAGGGATAAGGTTAGGTTTAGGGCTGGAATACAGGGCTGGAACGTCTATTACCGCGGGAGCGTCATTGCACTGGATTTCAGCCATAACCCGCCGCGTACCATAAGAACGCCGAAGGTCTCCTTTTGCGTTCCTCAGGAACGCCGCGGGACGTGACAAAACGTCGCCATGTTACGCCTCGAGAGTGAGAACGGGCTCTCAAGTTTGATAGATGACTTGGTTTGATAGATCAAACCATACGTGTAAGTGGAGCCAATAATTGGGACTGATAGACAAGCAGCAGGCACGTGCAGAGGGGGGGCTAGAGGGGCTTGAGCACCCGCCCCTTTCCTGATGGGTGCCCAAAGTGCCCTTTTGTTGAGGCAACTTTTTAAAAAAAAAAAGTATTTATTTTTTTTAATGTATGTGTGCGTGTCTGTGCCCCTCAACAATAATATTTAACTATTAATCACAGTTTTGCTAAATAAAAGGATCTGGCTTGCATCAGTCACATGATCACATTTAACCAATGATCGCCCTTGATGGCAGAACGCGCTGGTTACGAGCCGGGAACGAGCTCACAAAGAGCAGTCCGGAGCTGTAGGAGAAACAAGTTAACTCAGAGACACAGACTGATGCGACAAAGCCAGTAAGTAGGTGTACAGCGTACACTGTAGTGTATAGCACACAGGAGTATTAGCTTATTATGTACACGTTGGTATGTTGAAACAAACGAGCGTGCTGCTTGTGCAACAGCGTGACAAACATTACCTGTCCTTTTATTAACTGCACAAGTAGTGCTGGTCATAGCTGCTGGCTACCTGTGTAAGGCTGTCATGGGTCTGTAGCTCTGTCACCGTTTTAGGGAACATATTTAGTTTTAAAGTAAGTTTCCGGGCTTTTCCTGCCTTTCTGGAGGGATTATATTTCACTAAAAAACAATCTAATATGCATGTCCACATAATTATGCCTTATTATAATATATTAAAAAACACACGCTGTATTTTAAAGAACATACATTAAGAAGCAGATTATATTAGATTTATATTTTAAATAAGACAAATTTTTGTTTTTTACAGCAGTAAAACAAATGGAATCATCATAAATACATTATTTCATATTTATTACTTCCCCCTCCTCATTGCTTTATTATTGTAGATCTAGTAATAAATAATAATGTAAGGATTCTGGATCAGCACCATGATGCCCATAGTATATACAGTATTCTAAAGAAGGTCTAAAATGTCACTGTGTGTGCGTGCATGTGTTTGTTTTATTTAGATGGATTTAAAAAAAAAAATATTACTCATGATATAACAATGTCCAGACATGGCTGGTAAGGACATGAGGAGGAAACAGTAGGAGCTGTGTGAGGCTACTAAAGGCAGTGCTATAACATTTTTCTGTCATCATTAAGTGCAAGAGTTGTTAGGTGTGGATAATTAAATTATAGTTTATTGCAATAGCAAGTTGTGCCTTGTTCTCAGATAGACAGCAAGTGGAGAGTGATATATGAAATGATGGGATGGAAGGAAGAAGAGAAGCAAAGAGTGATTCACAGGCACAGCCTACATTATTTCTCACAGTTTTTTGTTGCCTTATGGTTCCAAGCGCTGTCACCAATCTTTGCATTTTGTTATTATCTCATGATACTTGTTTAATCAGCTACCATCTCTCCTATGGACTTTTTACTGTCTACAGTCTCAGATCAACACAGCCCTGCCCTTCCCATATTAGATTCTTGATGAATGTGTGTTGTTGTTATTCAGCCTGGTTCAATGTGCCCCTTTTTAACTTTGAGCACCCGCCCCTTTAAACCTCTCTGCACGGCCCTGACAAGCAGACTAACATTCTAAGGAATTGGAATACTGGGAACCAGTTCTCGATTCCCATCCCTACTTCTGTGGTATTTCAGGCCACAGAAGATGCCTTCACTTTGACAGATTTAAGTGATTTCTTAATTCAACAGGTGTAATAGTGATCAGTCCTGGGTGTGGCTAGTGGAACTGAAGTCAGCTTTAAAAAAATTTAGTTAATTCATGGGGGCAGTTACAATAAATTAAATCATCATTTAAAAACTGCATTTTGGATTTACTCGGGGTTTCTTTGACTAATAATAAAATGTATATTATGACCCAAAACATGACAGTGTGACAATTATGCAAAATCCTAAGAAACCAGGAAGGGGGCAAATACTTTTCCACATCACTGTAAAATCAACTGTGGTGGTGTACAGATGCAAAATTAAGAAAGTTGTGTCGTTATCCAAAAATGTGTGAACCTAATTATGTTCTAGCAGTCTGTAGGCAAAATGTGAGATAGAAAAAAAAGCAATCTATTAGTTTGTATATGTATGATATTGTATGATATCTATTGCTGAGTCTGAGGAGCTTCATTTGGAGTCAAAGCTACTGTAAACTACAAAGAAGAGCTGTTGATATAGCAGATATCAAATAGTTACAACGTACTGAGCTTTTGTTATTAGCTTTCCATGCTATGCTAGCTCTCCCTCTATCAAACAAGGCATAGCGCCTGACATGTGGTGAAACAAACAACATACAACTTAATGGAAAGGATAGACCCACTGACACAAGTATAGCCAAGATAGTGTATTCCTAGTCTAAATCTAATTGAGTCATTTTCTTTTAATTACATCTGTTATCACAAATCAAGTAACTCAGTTGAAGTGTAAAAATATGTATCAGGTATGAACTGTGCTCTCTGCCAAGTGGCAAAATAGTTCACTCGACCTGCAATCCCTCTAAATACAGGAAATGGAAAATATATATGTTTATTTGCATTTGTCTTTTGAAAGTCATAACTCACCATGACACCATGAATAAATAAATATTAGAAAAACAAAAACTCCTGCTTCAGCTCAGGAAGCTCTCTCAGTTGTGAGAGAGCTTTCTAGCACTGCAAATGTGCAGTGCTAGAAAGCGGAATAAAAACTGGTCTAAAAGAAGCTAACAGAAGCATTGACAATCAATAAATTCATAAACAGATGTTTATTATTTAATCACAGTAACAAGTACACTGGATCGCATGCGTGAATATGCACTTACACATGTTCTAGTGTGTGTGTGTGTGTGTGTGTGTCCCAGTGGCCTTGCCCATTAAATTGTGCTGAGGCCAGCACTTCTTTTATGCTGGCTGAAAGTCCCAGGGATTTTGGCTGAACAAAAACCTCCCCGGGGAGAGAAAAGGCCTTGAATGCCTGCTAATGCTATTCCGACCTCTGGACTCTTGCAGGCTGGTGCGTACGTGTCTGCATGGTCCAGTATGGCTACAGACAGTAATTTAAATATTTTACAATAAAGAGAGAGAACTGGATTTATAACTCGGTTATATATATCTACATATACATATTGATAATAAAAGGATGATGGAAATGCAACACCTGACTTTGATGTTAACATATTAAAAATTAACATTGTTTTCATTTTTTAATTTCAAAAATAATTGTAAAACCTACAACACGTTCAAGAAGCTTATAAAAGGTATGATCTAGTAAAAGTTTTATTTGTCATATGAGAACATGGAGGAGTTTATAGGAGAAATGTGATGGAATGAAACACTTAAGTGCACTGCTACACTCCAACTTCTATCTATCTATCTATCTATCTATCTATCTATCTATCTATCTATCTATCTATCTATCTATCTATCTATCTATCTATCTATCTATCTATCTATCTATCTATATATATTTTGATATTGAGATAACATCATGCACAACCCACTGGTCTGATTTGGGATTATGTCAAAAAGTCTGCACTTTGGCTTTTCATAAGTTAAGGTGAAAAAGAGATTGTCTGAGGAAAATTATTTTAAAAACAACACAATGGATAAAAGCTTCATCACGTGCATTACTGTGCTGCCCTTGTGCATTTGTGGAATCAATAGGCTATTTAAGAGGGCGGGGTTAAGCCAAAAGTTCATTTTTTTAATTCCTAGTTTTCACACTAAAGGAGCACTTAAGCTAACCGAAATGTTATCTGGGCCGACCGAAGAGCCCCTTGGAAGGCAGATGCACTTACAAAAGAGGCATTTAGAGCACTCAAGTGCCCCCTTGGATGTGACATCAGAGGATGTGTCCCATTTGGGCACAGAAGCAATGACTGAAAACAATCTGCATGAGCTGTTTGTTTGACCTGATGCCTTTTAGTCAAATAATAGTCCTGAACAGGATTTTTCAGATACCTGAATATTCCGTGTTGATTGTATAAAGCTGACAGAAAAGAAATATATATAAGTTTTAAAGTAGCAGTATCATTTCTGAAAGCTATGGGAAAAGAAAAAACTTTTGGTTAGCAGGAGGACCTGTAATATCGGTGCAACAACAAGAAGAAGTCACACTTTGTTCATTAAAGAAGCAAATCACTGGGACAAAGCCATGCATGGGAATATGCATGGCTTTGTACAGCAGGTCCTCTTGTGGCCAAACTCTGACATTACTTCATTTTAACTGAACTGGGTTGATTTCAGTTCCAAGCTTGCAGATTCAAAATAATGATAATAAAGATTTCACCATGAAAAATGCTTTATTCACCAAGCAAGTCAAACTTCATTGCAAGACATGATCATTTTTCCAAAAACTGACTTGAATGACCCTGATTAAGGCCACAAGCCGAAACGTGTTGGTCAGCTAATAAAGCTGTTCCCTATTACTTTAGGATTTGCTGGAGTCTTCACGTCCAAAAACTGACTTGCCAGTAAATTATTATTAAGGTTTCTTCCTCATTTTTCTTTTTCTGATTAATCCTCACACCCCATCATTACTGACGTGATGTTTCGAGGAACAGGAGCGATCTTGCTTGTAGCCAATATCATGGGACTTGCATAGAGGTAATACTGTGACCCCTTGAACACTTTAATGCCATCTGGACCACAGAGACCAGCATCAATGTCAGGCAAGGGCAAACGTATTTCTCGGTTGATGACCCTGGGCGTGGCAGTGAGGTCAACGTCACGAATCATGTGTCCTTTTGGAGAAAGCATATGTAAATACCAATTTTCTCCACAAAAACCAAGACATAAGCACTCAGTAACTTACCTTGGAGTATATGAACTGTGTGTTCATTGGGACAGAGGAAAGCGGCATCCACGGTTCCTTCAATGCCTAATTCCTCCCTGAGGGATTTAGGGTAGCCTTCAATCAGGACGTAGTGGGCATCAGTTTTATAGATGTAAACCTGATCATCCTGTAAGTGTTTTGTTAGAATAAGTGGATTTTAGATTTAACTTCAACACAGAAATTGGGGGGGGGGGGGAAGACAACAACTGAGTGGTTATATGGTGTCTACCTTAATCAGGTACATTTTGTTGGTGTAGGCGAAAACGGCATCCACCCCGTTTGTCACTTCTTTCCATCCCCTGGTTATTGGAAAGGCGTGAAGGCCGTTACGCCTGTTGTCCACACGCGTGTAGTTAAGCCCTGAGAAATCGAACTTGTTCTTTATCATGGCAGAAAACTTAAAGACATTTTTTTACAGGATCACATTTGGATGAAGCACTCCTAAATCTGTATGCTACATATAAAGTGTGGATCAACATACTATTAGCTCAGCTGTTTCCTTGTAAACTTTCTGGGTTAGCCTGACTCTCACTAAAGTTCAAAAATACACCTGGCAAGTTGTAAAGTTACAAAAAAGAAAAGTGACAATTTGTTTGTTTGATCTGTGCAACAACTAAACTGCAAAAGAATCCTACTTTAGCAGTTACATAAGGCTATATGTTACTTAGCCAAATAGCTAAATGCTATTTTAAGTGTGTTATTAATACGCACCTTCTTAGTTTAGCTTGGTAACATCATTATTTAGTTGACTGTTAATGTTATTTTATTTGGTATTTAAACTCTTACAGTTTGATGTTTGATGGCAATAAAATAACTGAAATATCTTTTTTTTTTTGCTTTAAATTTTATTGCTTATCCTAAATTAAATCAAAATACAAGGACTGTCCCAAGTTCCCTCAGCTACAAGCACATCTAGAAATAATTAAATTATAATCTATTTATTCAGTTATGGGAGATCACACTAAGTGAAAGCTGACTGAGATTTTGAAACATATGTCACATTACCTGTAAACAAATAAATTCTGCCTCTGTCATCTGTAGAAATGGCATCTAGTTTGACTTCGCTGCATTTAGGAGCCTTGTGATCACCTCCGTGACCTGCGGGAAACACACAAGATTGTATGTATCTGACAAAAAAACCTCCAAAATGAATCTCTAAGATTCTCTTCTTAATGAACCCACCAAAGTTTTTGCACTTCATGAAGTAATTGCGGGCATCCTTTGGGTACGTGCCGCTAACTTCTCCTGATACTGGGTTGAACCTGGTGAAGTTGTGTCCATGGAAACAGTAGTAGTGTTCTGCCCAGCGGAAAGCAGAGGTGCAGAGAGGCAGGTGGGGCCACGTCTTGGTCTTCACTGTCTTTGTGACTATATCATAAACATGCACATCTCGCCCTATGGAGGGAAATGACCACTTTGAGAAGGAGATCACAAGTCATCACAGTGTTCTTTTTTATTTATTGTAGCCTCATTATATCACAGTACTCAACAAAATGCTGTCAAAGAATTCATTTCGACTTACTGAATAGTTTTGCAGCAGTAAATGCCAACATACCTTTGAAGAACAGAACAGAGTCGGTAACGCACTCTCCTTGAGGACACTCCACAGCAGCATCTAGATGTGTGGGGACTCCAGGAAAATCCTCCTGGATAGTTTTTGGATATCCGGTCTCCAGAGTGTGGTTGTAATAGCTGAACACGTGGTCATCCTGGAAATAGTAAACAATAGTTCACAATAGTACACAATATCTGAGATCAGTAAAAGATGTCTTGACCCATATGATAGCTGAAAGCATATGAGGATCGTACCAGGAAGAGGAAGATGTGATCGTGGGCATCTTGGTTCTCTGGGTTGTGCATCCGAAAAGCAGCATCGACATGGCCGAGGTGGTGGTGTTCATCTAGCTCCTTGAAGAACATCGTTGAGGGTTTAGCTGGACCATAGAAACCATTCCACAAGTGGCCCTCTGAGGAGAAAACACCGCAGACACAATATTTTAGAGGATGATTTAGTCCAACATTCTAAGAAAAAGAACATATCCAATACCTTTGAAGAAGAAGGGGTTTTTTCCACTCTCATCAAGAGTGATAGCGTCAAACTCAATTCCTTCACACCGGTCTGGTAGAGCAGCATCTCCATCTTTATTCCCAAGATAAAAGTAACATACTTTTAACTGTTAATGTAACTTTAATATTCAAAATGCATGTCATTAGACACATACGAGTATTGCTCAGTATAGAATGCTGCTGTGATTGAGATCTAGCTGTTATGTAACTGACAAACAACGTGCAGTTTATGTACATAAAATCCTACCTTCTGGTGCTGGCTCGTCTTGATGCCTGTAGATAATTTCGAAAAGTTATTTTTCTACATGAAAAAAAGTGAGTCACTGACAAAACAGCGCAATAATATGATGACTAAGCAGTCTTAAATTTGTTCAATTGATCCATCTGGTGACCTTTGTAATCTAACAAACAGGGTTCCAAATGGATCAAGCTGACTTTTTCACTAAATCGCCAACTAATAAGAAGGAAAAAAATCCAGAAATTATTCTATTATTCTGTCTAAATAGTTACAGACTGATGTTTTGAGAAAGGCTATCAATTTTAATATGTTCCATTATTCCAGAATTTACAGAAACAAAATATGAGTTGTTTCACATTTTGCCTTTTTAACCTCAACAAAGAATCAACACACAGAGAATTCGTACTGCAAGTGTTCGCAAATTATTTTAAAAGACATGGCGCATCATGTTGCCTTTAAAGACAGTATAGTAGGAAAAATCCTGCCAACACAAATTGTCTATTTTGACTAAAACTTTAAAATATAAATGGAGCTCATTAACACTCACGCAGGTGCTGCATTAGTGATGGAAAGTGCCAGACCCAGAAGCAGAGTTCTGGTGATCAGCTCCATGTTTCTCTTGCTGAAGTCCTCAGATCTGGAGTCTCGCTCTTGACTGGTGCTGTAGCTGTAGCTTCACAGGAGCTGAAGCTGCACTTTTATTCTGTGCTGTGCATGTGTGGGTGGACAGGTTGGGAAATCCTGTGTTCCTGTGTGTGTGTTTGTATAGCCGGAGTGATGAAAGTTTTGTTGTTGCAAAATATGGCTGTAACATAATTATTTATCACTTTGCACTCAACTTTGCTAATTTTTATTCTTTCTACATGAGAATGTGTGCAGACCAAACCATATTTCTATATCTGCCTTGAGATGAGAGTAAAGGAGGAGAAGATTTACTTTCATTATGGAGCAGATTAAAGTGTAATTATTGATCTGTCTGGTTACCACTTCTAACACGCACATTGGTCAAAAAAGACTCCATTTGTGTTACAGTGTTTGTAAGAGATTTCTGAAAATACTGCAATTTTGGACAGTTTGTCAGTTATAGAAATACCCAAAAGCTATTGAACCACCCTTGAAAGTGTAGGGTTAAAAAAAAATCTCCAGAAACAACAAAATAGCTGGAAATTAGATTTGAATGAAAGTTTAATAAAATTAACTAAGAAACTGACAGTACAAACGTTATTCAGACCTTCCCAAGCCAACTAAAGAGTTTGATAACAGAGAGATTACAATGAGTTTATTATATTTTGTCATGATTATTATTCATCATCTAAATGTTTTCCAATATGGGGATATACACAAAAAGTCTAAATATCATGCAGAAACACTCAATTATCAAGAGTTACAGATGTACCCGTTGCACTGTGCTCACATTTTCCAAGCATGCCATATTGCTTGCATCTTCTGGAATTAGAAATTAAAGGAAAATATTGAAAATTTATTCTATCAAAGTAGTAATTTTCTACACCACTCTAACTTATGACACTAAATCTTTAAACAAGCATGATCATGTCAAATATAACTGGTAAGAGGTACAAGATTTTAGAAGAATCTCAAAAAATGTCAGATTATAACTCTTCTAAGAGTTTAACCTACCTCAAATTATTAGACCAATTATTGTTAGTATATACTACCGGTCAAAAGTTTAAGAACACCCAAATCTTTCCAGTTATTTAATGCAATTCAAGTTGTTCAAGTCAAATGAATAGATTGAGATGGTGAGAAGGTAAGTGGTGAACTACCAGAGGATAAAAAAGGGTAAGGTTACCCAAAACTGAAAAATAATGTGCATTTCAGAACTATTCAAAAAGGCCTTTTTCAGGGAACACAAAACGGGTTAACAATTTAAAGCTGTTCTGCAGCAATAGAGCTTGATCAACCCTTGAAAGTTGGTGCTACTAATTCTTACAGGTGTTCCAACTTACGTCTGCATGAAAGCAGTGTTGGAACACGTTGTGGTACCATACCCTCGTGAGCATCAGCTGAACAGTATTGCACGGCAGAAAGTAGTTTGTTGCTAGAAAAATGAAAGAAAGAAAGAGGCAATTAACAATGGAAGAGAGACAGACCATCATAACACTTTAAAATGTAAGTCTTTCTTAAAGAGAAATTGCAAAGAAAGTTAAGGTGTCAGTGAGTACAGTTTCTTTCACCATCAAAAGGTAATGAAACTTGGGCAAACTCTGACAGGAAAAGGTCTGGCAGACCCAAAGCCACAACTGAATCAGAGGACAAGTTTCTGAGATTTCACAGTTCGCGTTACAGGCGGCTCACAGGACAACAGCTTCAAGCACAGCTCAATAGTGGTTGTTGTAAGCAAGTCTCAGTTTCATCTGTGAGGAGAAGACTTCAAGCTGTAGGTTTGACAGGACAAGCTGCAGGAAGAAAGCCATCGCTAAGACGTCAGAATAAGACAAAGAGGCTTGACTGGGCCATGAGACATCGCCACTGGACTACTGTAGACTGGAAGAAGGTATTATGCCTTCAAGTAGGCGAAAGGATGGCTCTACAATGTGTGGCATCAACTGTCAAACATGGAGGAGGAATTGTGGTGGTTTGAAGTTTGATCTAACACAGCATTCTGCAGCGCCATGCAATACCCTCTGTTATCCTCCTAGTCGGTCAGGGTTTTATCCTACAGCAAGATAATTACCCAAAACACAGGTCCGAGCTATGCCAGAACTACCTCAGGAAAAAAAGAACAAGATGGTAAGCTTGAAAACATGGAGTGACCGGCACAGTCTCCAGACTTAAACCCATCGAGCCGGACAGAAGAGTGAAAGCAAAGCAACCTACAAGTGCTACATTTATGGGAACTTGTGCAACAGATATGGGAAGAACTTTCTGAAGAATTTTTGATCTCTGTTGTAGAGTGAATGCCACGGGTGTGTGTTCAGCTGTTATATCTGCCAAATGTGGCTACATTGATCAGTCAGAAGTTTAAAATACATGCTTTTATTTCAGAGTACAATGAGACATAAAACTGCATAGTTTTCAATAAAAAATTGGAAAAATTGGGGTGTTCTAAAACTTTTCACCCTTACTGTATCTCTATTTTGTTGCATCTCAGTCTTTACCATGCACTGCATTTATTTGTACTGGTAAATCTTGATGCAGTGATTCATGCTGTCTGACACAACCATGTGGCCATCAGGGAGAAGGGCTAGACCTCTTGGGCTACTTAGGTTGTCAGTCACCAGAGGCCAGCCAACTCCCTTGGATGGGTAGATAAGAACACGGTGGTGCTGTTTACCCCAATCTGTCACCAATACATCCCCATCACTGTCGATACAGAGGCCCCATGGACAGGTCAGGACTGGCCCCAGGCCAGAACACACTCCCAGTATTCGGATAGTGTTCCAGCCTGGCTCCAGGACTCGAATGCATGGGACACGCCCAGTTTCATTGCCTCTTTCTGATATTGCCATCAGCCCAGTGGTGAGACAAGCTGCAACCAAGTAGGGTCTGTGGTACCCTGTCACCACTGTGCGCTCTAACCTGGCCCCTGTTTTGGGATCAAGCTTTAGGGCAGTTAAAGTGCCGCGCTTGATGTCAGCAACTAAAAACTCATCTTGACGGTTAACAGTGACCCCTCTCGGAGCATCTAACTCTTCAGTGGTAGAACCGATTACAGTGCCTCCAAACGTTTGCAGGAGCCGTCCATGACGACTGAACACCAGCACAGCTCGTTCAGCAGCACAAGTCAGGGCAATGAGGCCCTTTGAGTTCACAGCCACATCAAAGTAGTTGCAGATGCGGGACGACCTTTCAGGTCCTGAAGGAGACACCTGTTGTACAACATTCTTCTGGAGATCTGTGACTTGAATTCTGGCATTACCACAATCCACCACAAATAGCTGCCCTTTGACAGTTGTGTGGATACCACTTGGCAGGTTGAAGTCAGTACGGCCTGATCCTTGTTTTCCAGACTGTTTGACTAGATAAGCCGAGTCTAGGGCAGTTGAACCACCAGCTCTTTCCACCAGCCCCTTCAGACCAGAAACAGCTCCCTCTTCCATATCTTGCTGTGTTTCATTGACTCTTTGGAATTTGTCACCTTCAATGGTTGACATTGACAGAGATCTGCTCACACGATTTGAACTCAAACCCTGTATAACTTGAGTCGTGGCTGTGGACTGTCGTTCATCACCGCTTGTTTTCCCTTCAAATTCTGGGGAGTTTCCTTGGCCTTGCTCAAAAGTTGAGGTTTCAGAGACAAGACACATTCTGTTGACCTTTCTGATTCCACTGCTCTCAGTCTTGTCATCACTAATTAAAGGACGGAGTTTACCATAGAGGTCAGCTGTGGATACTGATCGACAGTGCTCTTGCCTAAGGGATCCATTTACTGGAGTATTCACAGTATAGGTGTAGCAGAAATCCTCACTGTTGGCTGGGGATGGCGGGCTTCCATTGTCCAATGAAGATTTCTGTGAAAGGCCTTGTTGGGAAAGAGAAAGATGCCTTGTAGAAACATCTACAAGACTGTGCCTGGAGAGTGAACTTTTGTGCCTAGTCTTTGGAGATGTTGCTGTATCAGTTTCTTCAGGAGGGCAGGATGGCTCCTTACATGACACCAAGACAAGAGACTTTTGCTTTCTTTTACCTTTCACTGTGTTGCGTCTCTTTGTTCCCTTTGGTCTGCTGTCAGAGTCATCACCTTCAGATTCTCCTTGACTGGAGACAGGTTGGACAGCAAGGAAAAGGTCTTGCCCTTGTGTGTCTGAAAACACGGATTCCAATTCATCTTGGGAAGACTCGGATACACCACGGCGTCTTGATATGGGAGAGTTCGGTGATTTTAAGTCTTCCTCATTCTCTGTGGAACTTGACAGACGTAGTTTCCGGACAATACGCACGTTCCCACTATTTATCTTCATGCTCTCCTCTGGACTATACCTTTGGCCAGTTCTGTTTGGTTGAAGTTCCTTTCTAATTTCTAGAGGGGAAAGGTTCAAAAATTTCATATCTCCTGAGTGTAAGGCACACTTTTGTCCTGGAGCACTACAGACACCAGTGTGGTAGGTCATACCTTGCTCACGAACATCAACTTCCCCTAAGCTTAAAGATTTGGACTGAGGGCTTGGTAAAAAACTGACTCTTTTAAGTGTTAGAGAGATTTCCCATGGCTGGATGATCTCTGCCACCCCTCTTTGCAGTTGATTTTTATTGAATTCTCCAGCTGTACTCCCCCATCTTTGTATCTGTTCCCTGAGCTGACCAATTTTTCTGAGTTGCTGATCACCAAGTGACTGCACAACTCTCACCGCAGCAGCATTTTCTCTCTTCACTTGACTGAGGTGTCGTTGGACTTCTCTGTGATCTTGCTCAACCTTTTCAAGAAGGCGACGCTCCTCTCGCTGAGCTTCAATTGCAGCGCTGTCCAATTCGCGGTTCACCTCCTCTACTTCGGCCTGCTGTTGCTCCCTGAGATTTAACAGCTCTTGTTCTCCTCGCTCCAGATTGGAAAGAGCCTGTGTTACCCATGGAGCTGGTGAAGTAAGAGATATGGGAGTAAAGACGGACTCCTGTGGGGTTTGAGAAAGTGGAGGTGGGAAAGTCACATCTTTCAGTTTTGGAGTGCTATGTGTCAGCAGGGCTGAGAACCCAGGAAGGGCTCTTCTTTCTGAGTGAGACCTCATTAACATTGTGCCGGACAGATTTCAGTAGTCCTCTTTTTACTTTTTACTCCTTTATGTTTCTGTAAAGAATTAAAAGATTATTCATGTGAATAAAAAACACACAGACTTTTGTAGTATTTGAACGCATTAAAAAATGTAAGACATGTGGAGGTAGAATTCAAAATAAGATGTTCATCCAGCAGAAAAGTGGCAGGTCAATATAAAAGCTAAGTAGATCTGAAGCAAAATTAAGTATGGTATGTCACTGAGATGTCTTGGGTCTCATCAACACAGTCTGTGGTGTTTTATCAATGAATGCCACAGTCCCCCCTGTGAAAAACCACATGGCCTATCTGTTGCTGTTTTAAAACTGGGACACAGAGTCTCTTTCATTGCAACTTTATCTATCCCACACAATATCCAGTTTCTCACGAGACTCCAAAATACTCTCAGGTAACCACTGTTCCATTTCTCTGAGGTCCGTGTTGTAATCAGACTTTGACTCTGTTGGAAGAGTTTGGTGACAATAATAAATGTCTCTAACAGGATGCTAATCGACAGTTGGCTCAAGTATATCTTATTTTATAATCTATTGCTTTTTCTCACTTCAAATTATTATTAAATCCTCATTACACATGGAGTCCAGGCAAAACACATTGGTTTATGCTTGCCAAGTTGTTTCTCTTGATGTTACTCATCGTGAAATCTTAGCCTCAAATATTTTTTCTGAAAGCAGCACAGGTGCCCCATTGTTGCTCTTGATGGAAACAGCCACGCTTATCTGCTTAAAGCATTGAAACTGAACTCTGTCTTTCAACTCTGACACAAAGTATGCGAGAGAAGGTCAGTGCTTTCAGCAAGCCTATGTGTTTTATGGTATCATATTCGGAGCTGGCATTTGTTGGTAGGAGCATGTACTGTATATGTTAGTGTAGACCTGGGTAGGCAGTTCTGTGCTCCCTTGGAACAAACAAAAAAGCTTTTGCAAGGATGAAAGGGGTGGTATCAGTTTACCTGTGCAGGTTCAAAATAAAGCCCCAAAGGAAAGATGTGAACTCCTGTTTTGAATGGATAAAATCTATTTACTATGGGGTTTTTTATGTTTAAGATTTTCCATGAGTGATTTGTTGTACATTTTTAGGTCAATTGAAACATTATTTTGAACAGAACTCAGATGCAGGAAATCACGGAACACATAAACACAAGTTTAATCAAACTACAGTTTATGCACACATGGGTTAAAAGATGCACGGTTTGTAGTTTGAAGTTTGAAGTTAAGGAAATTGTAGGTTACATTCAGTAACAAATCCCTGTCACTTATCTGGAGAGAAGACACTGACTTCTCATGTTACCCCACTTTAATGTTGAATGAGAGGCAGTAGTTGCTAAGTTACCAAACACCCTCCACTGAGTGTAAAATAAATGATACCATTCATAATTGAAAAGATTATGCAGTACGGTCATGAGCGTTACTGCATATCCAAACTAAACAAGAGAGCTATTCAGAAAGCGTTACGGAGTGTAAAGCTCAGCACAGCTAAACACCTCTTTGAAACTCGCATGTCCTGCAGTTGGTTGAAAGAAAATCTGTGAGTCGCAAATTGTCCCTAAAAGCCATCATTTGCATTTTTGGTATTTATATAGCATACCAGCATTTTAAAGGTGAATATACAGAACAATGTATACCTTTTTGTCTTAAAAGCAATGCTAAGGAGGTCCTACCTGTAACCAAGGTGTGCACTGCTCCTTCTGCTCCTCACTCTGCTCTGACCTGCAGCCTCTATTCCTTCCCTCCTCCCCACTCACCCTCACCCCCAATCTTTCTCCCCTCCCCTCCCCTTTTTTTTTTTGTCCTTGCATATTTCACAGGCTGCATTGTTGTGTTATTGAATTACAGTAAGGGATAATAATTTCAACTTCTTTGAAAATGTAGATCATTCTGGGGAGCTGGAAAATGTATGGGGGGGGGGGGGGAAGCAAAAACAGTTTATGCATGATATATGTAAACGATAGCTAAGAGGGTGTACCTTCAAACTTAATCCGGAGTATATTCGCATTCAAGCGCCCTATCAGCAACATGAGACATAAAAATTTCACCCCACCCCCAAGACGATGAGATCGATGGAGCACAGAACTATTCTGAAGCAAATGTAATGTGTATTATGTTTTTGTCATTTTGATCCTGCTGGTACATTTGTGATGATACATATTCTCCCACAGAAAGATGCTGCAGATCATCAGTCTGCTCATGACAAACGTCTCTCATTAAATACCTGCTGATCTGAGGCAGACTTTAGCAGGTGAGGATGAAGATCTACAAACATCCTGAGGATGACTGCTTTTCAAGAATGAATTCCCATTCAAAAATCAATCAAGTAAAAAGTTTGTTACAGACTTACTCCTTATTATTTTGTAAATATTTGAATAATAAAATGCATCAGCAATTATATAATTACGGATCGATTTTTAATTTTGATTATTTTATGTCACATTAGAACTCACTGGACTCTGGCTCCTAAACTAGATCAACGAAATACACAATAGGCATATAGCTGTCTCTAATAATACTACTAATAATTTTAATGTAACTGTTAACTATTCGGTGTGTTATATCAACAAACTTTCACTAGGTTTAGAAACACAAACACTGTATATTATAAGCCATCAGTTTTTTAATTTAATGAAAATACAGCAATTTACTAATTCAGTACATTTCAGTTCAATTCATTTATATAAAGCCAAATCACAAAAGTCGCCTCGAGGTACTTCATATTATAAACTAAAGACCTGATGCAGAGAAAAACCCAACAATCATATGATCCGAAATGAGCAAGAAGATGTCGACAGTGGAAAGGAAAAACTCCCTTTTAACAGGACGAAACCTTCGGCAGAACCAGGCTCAGGGAGGGGCGGGGCCATCTGCCGAGACCGGTTGGGGATGAGGGGAGGAAGACAGGACAAATGAGCTCTGTGGAAGAGAGCCAGAGATGAATAAGAACTAATAATTAAATGAAGACTGACGCATAAACAGAAAGTGAGTGAAAAAAGATGAGAGAAGAAGAAACACTCAGTGCATCATGGGAACTCCGCAGCAGCTTAGGTCTATTGCAGGACAACTAAAGGGTCACCTGATCTAGCCATAGCAATAATCTTCAGAAAAAAGGAATGTTTTAAGCCTAATCTTAAAAGAAGGGAGGATATCTGTCTCCTGAATCCAAACAGGGAGCTGACTCCACAGAAGAGGGGCCTGAAAGCCAAAGGCTCTGCCTCCCATTCTACTTTTAAATATCCTAGAAATCACACGTTGGCAGCAGTCTGAGAGCGAAGTTCTCCATTGACGCTTGTTCTACACATCCATTTCAAGTTTGAACCACTAGATGTCAGCAAATATAAAGAATCGAAGGGGAGACTGCCATGCAAGTTAATACAATTTGTTCTTTCTTAGAGCTGTTTAATTCCAAATGAAACAGCTCTAAGAAAGCAATGTATTTTATTCTATAGAAAGAGGTTATCATTCAGGCTGAGTGTCAAGACTTACTTTCTCACCAACTGAACAAGGAGCCAAAACTCCCAGGGGTTCACCCCACAGCTATATTTCGTTTCACACACAACTTAAAGATACTTTACTATATAAATAAAGATTAAATCATTTTCATAAAGTCATTTAATTAGAGGAAAATACTTCTTAGTTGTGTATATTTTCATATTAAATAACTTGAACTATGAAAATTTCCCATCATATAGCATTTTACAGATTTGTCTGTCGGTCAAGCATCTCTCCACAGGAAGCTCACATTTTTAACAGATTTGCAACCAATTAAAGACTCACACTTACCTTCCTATTTTTTTTAAAGCTGCCATTCCAACCAGGGCGGCCACTTTGGAAAAGAAACTGCACATGAATTTAAAATAACAGTAAACCTACAGGGTTTGTTGCTGCTGTCAACAAGCTTCAAACCACGTATGTTCAACAGCTGCCTGTCGATATTCAGTTGCATTATGGGATTTTGCTTATCTAATTACCGTTATTAAAAACCAAATGATCTCACCGGTTCTGTGGGAGGAGACTCGAAACCTCTCAGAGGTAACAATTTACAGAAGAAGGTTAAGGAGATACTGGAATGATATTGTGCTTGAATTTGTCCTCAGCTGCTTGCAGATAATTTCCATCTTCTTTTTTTGTCACTCGTTTTTTCAAAATATTTTATTGTCAAGCTATTTTTGCTGTCTCTTTTCTTTTCCTTTCTATTCATTTGATATCTAAAAACTGTAGCATAAAATGTTGGTTTGCCAAAGCAAGCACTGGATACTTGTTTAAGATGGCACGAAAGAGGTTTGATATCCACTGATTAACACAGTTATGGTTTTTACTGTATGAGCCTTTCAGCACAGTAACAGATTCCCGCTTCTTATAGGATCCGGCATCTTCTCACCAATTATCGTCAGCGACACACTCAAACACACACACTGAGCGTTGCCCCCTGGACACAGATGGGTCCTAAGCCATCAGTGTTGCTGGATGTCACACGGGGTCCTACAGGCTGCCTGGCTGGTGTTGTGACTGATTATTTCTATCTTCCGCTCTGCCAGGAGAGATGGAAAATAATATCGGCCTAAGGTGGCGCTCCGTTATTGATATCACTGTTAAAACTCTCCAATCCAGCTGCTCGCCTCGCCTGCAACATCACCGCAATTAAATCTACACGCCGCTACCAGCCCGTGTGTGTGGCAGAGAGTAATGGGCCCAATAGTTACTGTAACAAAACAATATTGTGATTCAGTGAGGCAGCATAACAACCACACATATAGATTTATCAGTGGGTTATATGACAGGGAAGTTAATGGGTTATTATTAGCACTCTCCAACAAATGGCAGCGCCACAGCAAAGCAGGTACAACATGGACTTGTTGCAAACAAACAATTAAAAGACAAGTCTGTAAGCTTCCACAGATGGAATTAGAAAGGTGGTCAAGAAAGTCATATCACACTCTTCTTCTCCACTTTGCATACAGCAGGCAATATTAGGTGATGAATATGGTAATTGTCCTCATTCTAGTGGGACTATCTCCTTTCAGAGGGGAAGATCTGGTTCGACTGTTAGATTCGATTAATTCCTCTTCATGCCACTCCTCATTTTTGTGCCCCCCTCCACTCTTACCCCCACCCCCCCACCCCGCCATCCTCTCTAACACTTTCAGGCCTATGATATTAGACGAACAATCGCAGAAACAAAACGAGCTGGAACAACCAAGATGGGAACAGATGGCACGTAATTGCCTGGTGGAGGAAGCCAGGGAGTCAATTTTTACCAGTCCTGGGGGAGTTGCAGTTGCAAGGAGGGAAAAAAAGTGCAGGTGCATTTGTTTTGATCAGCTATGGCCTGAAGGAAGCATCTGAAAAATATTCATCACACGCACATTAGGGAGAGGAATTTAACAAAAGCTTTGTGGGTGAGACCTGGGATGCAATGCTGAGCTTTCATCAGGGCAAAGAGAGAGATGTGTGGCTGAGTCAACAGCAGCAGATGCATCACAAATTAATATCATACTGAAGTGTTGCAAAAACTGTCAAACTTTCACATGGTAGCAGTCTGTTCTAAAATTTTACAAGCCATATTTTAGTTTAGGGGGTGAGTTATTTCCATGTATCTGTTTATTTCAACTACAAAAAGAAAGAAAAGAAATGTAGAATGTTATTTTATATGGTATAAAATAATATGAGAGCCGTTTTACTGCAAAATGTAGAAATTCTTATTCTGATAAATTTTAAGGAGTAGTAATAATCCTAGGGAAATGTCTCACCTTACGCATTTTGCCGGTATCTACAAATCTCTCTCGGGTCATTAAAATTCCAAAAATTTTAAATTGTTTTCCCACAAAAAACATGTTTAAAACGGAAAATAACTATTTTCCGTTTTATGGAAATATGTTTGCATATTTAAGTGAACAAGCTTTCTTTCTCAGAGTGAAACAAGAATATTTATATTGCTAACAGTTCTGCTAGCTGCCGGTTAGCTTACTTTAATTAGAATATTCCCGCCATTTTTAATTCTAATTAGAAACATCAGTCGCACCAGTGGAAACACCAAGATCTCTTTCAGTATGTACACATTACTTAGAATTTATGAGTAAAAACAAGCAGCTATGGTTTCCTTGCAGTGACATTCTGG
Source organism: Neolamprologus multifasciatus (assembly GCF_963576455.1). Classification (NCBI taxonomy): domain Eukaryota; kingdom Metazoa; phylum Chordata; class Actinopteri; order Cichliformes; family Cichlidae; genus Neolamprologus; species Neolamprologus multifasciatus. The sequence goes on along the minus strand of NC_140460.1, from coordinate 30,938,808 downwards.
TGTTTTTGCCCTATGCTAGTGATTAGCTAGCAGTAATAATATTACTGGTTACTATTGTTCCAGTTGATGGCTGCCACCTATAAAATTTTAATGATGATGATAATGATGATAACCTTTTATTTCTGCCATATAAAACAAACAAACCCATATATACAATTACAAATACACGTATACCCACATATATATGCATATACATATATATATATGTATATATATATATATATATATACTCATATATGTGTGCAAATAAAGTCAACAGAATCGACATGACATGAACTCAACTCAATCATCAAGCCTGCAGTGGAATAGGAAGACTACAACATTCTACAGATTTACCATGTTCATCATCATAACATTTGCTAAAAGTCAACACAAAGAGACAGAGAGAAAAAGAAAATTCTATTAACTCATATAAATCTATTTTAAATGTATTAATTCAGCTTACTATAGACATCTGGATAGTGCTTGAACATTGCTGTAGGCTCATTGTTCCACAGCTTTTAATCCACAAACAGAAATGCAAAAGGTTTTAACTGATGTTTGACCATTAAGTTTCCCGATCGGGGTCCCGATTAAGTGATCCCGATTGCTCTTTTTTTAATCAAGTTTACATAATTGTCGAAGTGAAGTTTTGTATGTACCAATACCGCCAAATTTAGTTTTCTTCAAACTTGGTTCCATCAAACATGTTTTCAATCATTTCTTGTGTGAACTGTGATATATCAGATATTTCATATATATCACTAATGAACAGGATAAACACATTTGGTCCTGATACTAATCCCTGAGGGACTCCAAAAACAGTGTCCGGGCATTTTGATTGATATTAACATCTTTTCACAAATTTCTGTTTGCTTCTCAAAGAACTCTTGACCCATTCCAACACCACTCCACTAATGTCAGAGAGCTCCAGTGTCCAAGGATTTCATGATTAATTGTCTCTAAAGCTTCTCTTTAGGTCAATGAAAACTCTACATTGTGCTCGACCTATTATATTAGTAATATTTCCAGTTAATGCCATAGATGTTGATCTTTTGATATATAACCTTTATATCTTCTTTATGGCTGATAACCTTTTATTACACTACATAAGCCATCTGTTTCCAGCTCTTATGCTAAGCGAAGCTAACCAGCTGCTGCTCCAGCTTTGCGTTCACCTCACAGATATGAGAGCGGCGGCAACTTTACCGAAAGCAAAGAAGCAGAGTTCCCTATATAGCAAACCAAAATACATCTAAATGAAACCGTGCATTTGAAATCAGATCAGACATTTATCATATTTTTAGTTTTTATTTCTATCAAAATCATTGGTTCACACAAATGTGTTAACTTAATCAGTCTGATGCAAGCTCTGCATAAATTTACCCTGGAGGTACTACAAAGCTGGATAACGCTATTTGTCTGCAGCCACTTCATCCTTGGACATGAATCAGTCACATACTGTACTGAGATGAATTCCTTTTCCTCAGTCCTCTAAGCTCTGACCACATCTGTTCAATTACCAGCATGGAAAGTGCATTACTATTGGCTTTGTTGTTGGAGATGCTTGATTTTCTTAGTAAAAAGCAGATGAATTTATAATGTTGTGATCCCCTCTGTTGTGAATCTCTTCAGCGAACGGAGGCCCAGGATCAGAATGAGCATTTTGATGAGCTATAGGCCGTCTCTTCTTTTTACAATCCCAAACTTGCGCAGCCTGGCCAATATCAAACTAATAAATTACAGCCCCCGTCTCCCACATAACTCACTGATAAATAAAAAAAGGGTCTGCCATAGTGTGCAGCTGTGACCCAGAGTTACCTAGCAACAGGTCATGCCCAGACGTGATGCACAAGGTAGAGATACACCTCTAAGGAGAAGGAGGGGAGGGAGGGATGGAGGTGGAGGAGATGGAGATGGAGAAGCAGCAGTAGGGAGGGAGAGATGGGGCTCATCCTCACTCTCTATGACCCTTGACAGATAGAAAACGCACTCAGAGGAAACGGTGTGTGATTGACAGGGATATTTGAGGAACCTGAGACTCCTTGGTTTCTCCATTACTGTTTTCAGGCTGGACTATGAGCTGTCGTATGTCTGCTATAAGTGTGCAGAAAACACTTGTAGTTTTACGAGAGTGACGAGTGCTACGATAATACAGCTGAATAAAATTCAGCTAAGGTATCTGAGCAGAGACTAAATTAATTTGTATTCTCTGCAACTCCATTTTATGTTTAGCATAAAGAAAACAATCAGATTATGCTCTTGTTAATTCCCTCTAAACAGTCCCCTTGTCTCTTCTTCTATCTCCTGTATACATGCAATGCCACACACAAAGAAACACATTTGCCACAGTGAAGTACACATTGAGCTTTCCAACCTTGGCGCCTAGAGAATTATCTGATGAAAACACTAACTGACAGGCCTAAAAAGATTGAGCAATAGCACTAGAGACGCACAATCACAGCGGTGTACAATGTCTTTGCCAGAACAGTGCGGCATGGAAATGAGTGCTCAGTCCACCCCACACCGCCACGCACACACACACACACACACACCACCCCCCACCCCACCTTCTCCGCCCTTCCTCTGTTGCCTGTGTGACAAACCCTCAAGGGGACTCTGCAGCTGTGTGGGGTTAGCACATGGTCGAGTTAGGGGCCACACACACAAACACACACACCTGACAAATACAGCCTTTGGTCTTTGTAAATATGGAATATTTATGTTTCATTCTTCTTATGGCTGCTCCCTTTAGGGGTTGCCACAGCTCACCCTATCCCTAGCATCCTCCTCAGTCAATGCCAACCTTCTGCATGTCCTCCTTCACTACATCCATGAATCTTCTCTGCAGTTTTCCTCTTGTCCTCCTGCCTGGCAGCTCCATATTCAACACATATTCTGCACGTGTCTGTGTCCAAACCATCTTAAACTCTGTCTCCAAACATGAAACTGAACTGTCGCTCTGATGTATTCTTTCTAATCTGTCGTCATCACTCCCAGTGAAAAGTTTAACATCTTCAGTCCTGCCACCTCCAGCTCTGCCTCCAGTTTTTTTTCTTAGGGTCAGCATTTCCAAAACATACATCACCCCAGGTTTCACTACCATCTTCTAAATCCTCTCTTTCACTTTTGCTGCTAGCCTTCTGTCACAAATCACCCCTGACACTCATCGCATCTCACCACACCTTTTTTCATGCTTCCAGTACCTTTCATTTCACTTCTTTCCAGTGCATACCGCCACCTCTCCAGGATCTCTTCCACAGATCTTCTCGGTACAGATCATAATGTCTTCTGAAACCAACATGGTCCAGGGAGACTCCTGCTTGACCTCATCTGTTAACTTGTCCATCACCACTGCAAGAAATGGCTCAGAGTTGATCCCTAATGTAATCCCACCCTCACTTTGAACCCATCTGTCACTCCCACCGCACACCTCATCACTGTCTCACTGTCCTCTTACATGTCCTGCACCACCCCTACATGATTATGTGACACTCGGACTCATGCAGTACAACAGATCCAACAGACACAGTGAAGTTCCTTCTGACCTTCTCTATACTTCTCTATTAACACTCTTAAATCAAACATTGCATCTGTAGTGCTCTTTCTTGGCATAAAACCATCTTGCTGCTCACTTATTGTCGCCTCTGCCTTTGGCAGCTCTTTCCCATAGCTTCATGGTATTGCTCATCAACTTTATCTCTCTGTAGTTACTACAACTATGCACATCAGTAGCAGGACTCCTCTCACCCTCCAATATTGTGCTAAACAATCTGGTCAAAAGGTCCATTGCCCTCTCTCCTAGCCATCTCCATATCACCACAGGTATATCATCTGGACCAACTGCCTTTCCACTCTGCATCCTCTTCATAGCTGCCCTCTCCTCCTTGCCAACCCTTGGGCCACCCTAATTCCTCCTTTCTTTGTCATTAAATTAATTCATCAACTCATCAAAGTACTCCTTCCACCGTCTCATCATACTCTCGCTCATACTCTCTTCTCTTACATTTCCATCTCTGTCTATCCTGCACATCCTTTCCAGCTCAGTGTCTCTGCCTACCTCACCCCAACCGGTCGCAGCAGATGGCCCCGCCCCTCCCTGAGCCTGGTTCTGCCGGAGGTTTCTTCCTGTTAAAAAAGAGTTTTTCCTTCCCACTGTCGCCAAAGTGCTTGCTCATAGGGGGTCGTATGATTGTTGGGTTTTTCTCTGTATCTATTATTGTACGATCTACTGTACAATATAAAGCGCCTTGAGGCGACTGTTGTTGTGATTTGGCGCTATATAAATAAAATTGAATTAAGGTTTGACATGTTGCTCTTCTGCACACCCTAATTGTGTCTACTGATTTTTTTTTTTATTCCTACTGTAACCTTGGTTTTAAACTAGTCTGGCCCTTCTCCTCTGACCTCTGGCATTGATGAGGCTTTTTGGACAAGAGAACTTCTGCTTGCTGGACATTTTCTCTTGCTCAGGCCGATGTTTGTAAACCTTAAATATGCTTCTGCAGGAAAATCCCAGTCGATCTAAAGTTTCTGAAATACTAAGACCAACCTATCCAGTACAAACAACCAAGTGTGAAAAGTCCCATAAAGCCCCTTTTTTCTCATTTTGATGCTTGGTTTGAGCTTCAGCCAGTCATCTTGATCCTGCCTGCATGCCTAAATACAACTCACTGCATTTAGGCATGTGACTTATTACTTGTTACCAATGGCTTATTTAATATTTGCATTAACCAACGACTGAATAAGTACAAATAAACTGGCCAAAGAGCACGTGTTATCTGAAAATGTCTGAAGCTAGGGTTAAAGATGAGACAGAACTTTGAGATTGAAAAAAGCTGTTTCAGGACTCAAATATAAAAGATATGAAAGTCAAGACTGGGTGTGCAGTTTTTATTTCAAGTGACCAAAATATTTTAATGCAGCTTTAAATGCATTTCTGTTCTGTACCTTAATATTTAATCACAGGACTGATTTTCTCTCATTAGCTGAGAGATTATCTGTTTCTCCTATTAAACCCAAGTGGAGGTGTATGTCAAAGTCATTTATGGTTTTCATGTAGCGCTCAGAATGTACACCTTTTCATGCAGTTCATGGACAGATTACACGCGTTGATAACAGGTAACAAACATGACGTATGCCATCACAAACTGGTGAGAGCAAAATGGGCATCCATCACAGATGCTAACAACTGTGATTAAAAATACATAATCTGCAAACAGCCCCCTGATGCTGCCGTCAAGCCATTTTGGGCCTAATTGCAATTGGTCTCCGTTATGATCAAAGGCAAGTCACACCTGCTCGTCTTTAGCTTTCGTTTCGCTGATTACACTTTCAAATTTCATCAACATCAAGTGGATAGATATGAAATTACGGGATAAACCTGTTTGCTTGTGGTCAACGCCATCACAATCCCATCTTTTCCCACTGCGTCCAATTCCCTCTGTCTGGCTCACACCTTGTTTTTCTGCTCTAGTGTTCGAAATCCAATCAACTGTTTCATAGCGTGTTGGACGGCAAAGAAAGTCCGTAAACAGGTTAAAGAAAGAGCAGCCGTGAAAGACACAGTAGAGCTCACAGTCCTGATACAAACATAATATACAACAGACAGCTGAGCCAAGCTGCCCCTCCTCCTTCTCCCCTTTCTCTTCACCTTACCCACCACCTGTATCTCATGGGGTGTGTGAGTGACAAAGCATCAAGAGGAAGAGTACCAAGTCTTCACTCAGAATGCTTTGCACCCAGCGTTCACCCAATTTACACCTCTCCCTTTCCTGCAAACCCCACCCAGGATCCCCTGGTGACAGCACCATGCTAACCATCACCTCCCTGCTGGCATGACCGTGTGTGAGCATGTGTGTTTGTGTGCACTGAAGAGAGTGGAAGAAAGCAGAAGAGCATGTGTGGTATCCTTGGGGGATGCAGTTTTAGCCCTTCAGGCTAGGTTCTTTTTTGCAATGGGATTTTCATTTTGTTGCCTTCAAGGCCCTAATGTGAAAAAAGGACTTGACTTCAGGGTTAAAACGAGGAGCAGGTTTCAAGTCAACATTTTTAAAGGTTTTGAAGTTTGAAGTTTTCCAGTTCTCCACTTCAGTTTTACTGAGTGGCTGTCTTCAAATTCTGATGTTTCCTCACCTTCCAGTCCTAGCCCACTACTTCCTACTTCCACAAGACATCTGATCCTAACCCAGCTAAACGCCTGCACTTTGTTTCCTTCATTAGTTGCAAAATATATAAGCAATTCACTCAAATTCATTCCTATTTACACAGAGAAAAATTACAACAATTGTCTCAAGGAGATTTATCTTGTAAGATAGAGACCCCATAAAACAGAGAAAACCCCAACAATTAGACGACCCCCAGTAAGCAAGCACTTGGTGACAGTGCTAAGGAAAAAGTCCCCTTTAACAGGAAATCCCTGACAGTACTCTCACTGCAACATTTTGGATGTGGTAATGGTATCTGGAGTAAGGAAGTCGTCACACACCATGTTTCTAGGATTTTTAAATAAGAGTACAAAAACCTCAGTTTCACCCTTTCTCCAGCCTCTCCACTCTCTTATGTCTATTTACGGTTTTTGCACTGAACACTTGGAACGCTTTGAAAATGCCTCATGATGAGTATTATGGTAGAGGCATTGTCAATGCAATCTGTCCATCTGTTCCTCAGCTCCTCATTCTCTGAAACTGTGTTCACCAGTTGTTCTGACTAACCCATTTTCCCAAGGAACTCCAAGCCTGTACTTTCTGCCACTATTCACTTTGCTCCGCTGGAATTCCGCCTGCCAACCAAAGATTCCCTAAGTAAGGCAACTTCATTCACTCAATTTCTAATAATATTTACATTTCAACCTTGACCTGGAATAAGCTTGCCTCTCCTTTCTCACATCTTACTAACCAGTTCCTCAGGTCCATTCACCCAGTGTTCAATAAACCTTTTAAACTGCTCTAAGTGTGATGATTATAGCTATTAAGTCCAACCTCTCTGTTAAACATGACAACAAGATTTTTACTTCATACTTCAAATCCCAGTGTTTTACCTTTACCCTGGGGTCTTTACCTTACAGTATAAGATGACTGAATAGAACCAAATTGAACTGAAATATGAATCTCATTTTAACCATTATTTATTTGCCATAATTATGATCTGTCTCTATCCTAAAGAATCCTTCTGCAGTTTGGCAGATATTTCCAGAAGCTAAGAAAGTGAAATTTAGTGCAGTCGTGGGTTTTTTTTTGTGTACTTCCATGTCAGACTGTTCTCATTCCCGACGTGTAATATACCGACGATTTATCACGTCCCGAGGCGTCCCATAAGAATGTGAAAGGTAACCTTGTGCGTCCCTATGTTACGCGCCTGGTTGTGGATGGAATCAAATAGCATGACACTCCGGCAGTAACACATGTTCCAGCTGTGTATTCCAGCCCTAACCCCAACCTTAATCCTAACCCTAACCATAACCTTATCCCGTGTTAGATAGTGTTTTTCAAAGTGATTAATGATGAGAAAGGAAAACTATATGTACATGTGTAGATTCATTCCAAACAGCTCTCATGTTTCCTGATGTTTCCGAACGCGTAACATAGAGACATGTTGGGTTGCCGAAAGTGTAACATACCAATGATTTGTCACATGGCGTACGCTTTGGGATGAGAACGTGTTGTCCATGTTTACTCCATATTTCTTACTAAGCTGCTCTGAAACTCTCACGTTCATACTATAAATGTGATGCAAATCCAGACTAACTTTTTATTGAGGAAAATTAGCAGTAAGTGGCTCAAAGGGGCAAAACTCTGCTGCTGGGGGAAAACCAGATGTGATTGACTACTCTATCTGAAGAGACAGTTATAGATGCTAACAAATCCTAGTGCTACTATTTAGATTGATAGCGGCAGACGAGGAATGAATGCCCAGCACAAACTTGCCAATCAGAGCAAAGTGGGCACAGATTGTGATTGTAATTGTAACTTGAATCCTATTGTACATATAAAAAATATACTTTTTGTTTTTTCTGCAGTTCCCAAATACTCTGGTCACAACCATGCTTTCTGTCACAACCGACTTAAGCAAAGAGACAAGCCATAGTGGGCCACAGCTGCCAGCTATTACACAAAAATTAAAGCTTGATTTTACAGTTACAAGCTTAATTTTCCTGTTTACTCACGCAGAAACAGCTTTAAAATTTGGCATATAAGTAGAGAGTATGTAACATAGCATACAGAATGTGCTTATCAGAAAAATGCAAACACATTTGTCAGCAGCAGGATGATGGCCTACATAAACTTATGTCACTGTTGGGGAGAGGTGCTTCACAATAAGAAAGGAAAAAAAGAAAAAAAAATCAGCACCCTCACTGAGCTAAGCCCCAACTTTAGGTAACAAGTGAAGGGGCAGAAAAAAATCCCGAAAACCTCACTGATATCTTTTGAAATGATGTACCTACTGTACGTAAGACCTGTTTAAACATCTTGACAGGATTAGAGTGGAGTTAAACTGCTTTGCGAGCGCAGTTAATTGAAGCGGATGAGGTTTTTAATAAAGCGTGCAGTGTTAGCAGCTGACAAATGGCTCGGCTGACACACAGGGGAAATTGCATTTAATGGCATCAGGTATGTGCTTTGCTGGAGCTTATCACATTACACTGGTGGGTGCACACACACACACACACACACACACACACACACATGTGTTCATGCATATGTGCATAAACACTCACACCCTATTTTCATCTTTATTTGTGGGTTGGTGTATGCATGCATGTTGGCCCACAATATAACACACGCGAACACGATAATTTACGCTCACCTGAGTCCGTCAAGGTGTTTTCCCTCATGGATTTAGATTATGCTACGGAAGGATGGAAAAGGTAGGTGCAGTATGTAGATAGGTCAGCTGGGTAGACAGATGGATACACTTACATACCCTATTATTTTAATGTCACAAGAAGAACTTTCTGCATCATTATTTATTTTATTTCTGATTTTCAACCTTCCCTATACAATCATGGGCAGTCTACTTAAGGTTCATTTGTCTTTATACAAAAGCTGGAAACACTAAGCAGCCAAAAGGTTCATATTTACACCATTTCTGTTAGATTTTAATGGTAATATTAATTTTACAATTAGGTTGTGAAATTGTAAAAAGTTATTCGCCTCCACAGTGTATCTTATCTTGTCTTCCTTCCATCACCAACAACCAGTCGTGGCAGATGGCTGCCCTTCCCTGACCCTGGATTAGCGGTTTCTGAGGTTTCTTCCTGTTTAAAGGGAGTTTTTCCTTCCCACTGTCACCAAGTGCTTGCTCAGAGGGGGTTGTTTGATTGCTGGAGTTTTCTCTCTATTATTGTAGTCTTCACCTTACAGTATATAGCATCTTGATATGACTGTTGCTATATAAATAAAATTGAAAAGGTACAAACCACGAGTGGGTACAAGGGCACAGTGAAAGAACCTCAGAAGTTACTATCCCAGTGACAAGCTGCTAAGGGTACAATAAGGCACTTTGTGTCTTTTTAAGTGTAGGTCTAGGCATTAAATTGGTTCTAGACACCAAGACATCTTCAGGATCAAGGGAAAAGTCAAAATTTGAGTTATAATAGACCCCTCACCACGTCAACGAGCCAAACTTAATTGATCTGCATCAAGTTGCTTTGACATTTCCTTGGTTACCTTTAATGGGTGTGACTATGAATTGAATGGTTGGTGGTTTAGTAGCCACATGGAAAGTTCAAATGACACCCATCCAAGTGGCCCTTGATGCATCCTTTAATATGTGTGATAAGTGCTTAAATGGCATAAAGGGGGACAAAAAAGCTCTGTAGAGTGAATGCAACTTGTAGTGTAGAAGCCTAGAAAAGGTCTACATAAATACTATTCTATTCCACATTTTGGCTTCCTTGGTTACCATGGTTATCTGCCCAGCTACAGTGACAACACTACACTTTGACCCAAGTGGTCACATTGTATCTATTTGAGTCACTATAGGACTACTGAGGTCTGTTGAAAAATGACACTGAGGAGATCAAAGGTTCCTGACCAAGTGTTAGCATATGACAAGCTATGAGTGAGACTGGTTGAAGTAAATGGTACATTTATTACAAAATTGTTGGCGAATGAAAGCAGCACATTAATATCAGGTCCACAGCTTTCCCAGCAGTGCTTTTCAAGCTGATCGGTGCTATTCATAATAACTGTCACTTACACCATTTTGACTTATGGATCTGCAGTATGCTGTCAGGAAGTAAGCAAAGAAGTGCTTTTAATAATTTTAAAGTTGATTATAATAGAACATTGGATTGCTCATTACAGTGTGTAAATGATTACAGTGTTAACTGACGAGCCACTGAACATAACATAAACAAGAAAGGTTGCTTGCCATTTCTATTAAGAGGTTGTCTGCATGTTTCTTCCCAGCAATGTTGTGTCTGAATTCTCTGAATGTCATAAAAGGCAAGAAACTGTCAGAAAGGACAACAAGGCAACCTGAATCATTTCAAGTGATATGTTGGGAGACCACTGCATAGATGCCCTTCAGGAGTTGTCAGTTTGATATCTCACCCAGTAGTGTGTACACACACCCACGCATAGCACCCACCCACACACACACACACACACACACACACACACACACACACACACACACACACACACACACACACACACACACACACACACACACAAAACCACAGATAATCCAAAGTGTGGGCCTTTAAGAAATTCCTCATATAAGAGGACAATTAGAGTGTCTCATTTCCCACTAATATCAATCACACAGCTCATGAATAAAGACAATTAGGCCCTCACGATTCCATACAATTGCATCTGCCCTTTGAGCTCCCCTCCGAATTGGGAGCGATGCCTCTTGGGTATATGGCTCTCTCATCACCGTAGCTCAGCATGAGCCACCACAGTCAATAATAGGAGACAAAACAGAGGAGGCAAGGGCCCAGTTTCAGACTAGATCAGATCCTCTGGACGCATGTCACTCTTCATTAGGGAGGCGGGGTAGCAGGGGACGCCCTTAAGGTGAGGATGGCCACAGAGTGGAGAGGGCTAGGGAGGGGAGGGGCAGAGAGGCAGCTGTGGAACAATGACAGAATCTGTGTCCAAGGCCCCCTCGGGCCAAACACCAGCTCTCCTCCACCCTGAACTGATCCTTCGCCTCTAGACCAAGAGAGAGAGGGAGGGAGGAAAAAGAGACAGAAATAGACCAGTCACACTCAGTGGACTTTCTATCCAGACTTGCTGTAGTGAAGACTGGCTGACATTGATGGAACACATCACATCAATGTGTCTAATGTCATATTCATAGAAATGTGATTGGTTTACCTCAGGCATGGGTGGTTCCCCTTACAGCACAGCAGCTTGGATAATGTCAGGTATTAATCTTTCATAGCCTCCATTAAATTAAGCACTTTGATTCACTTATTATTAATTTATACTGATTGCTGCAATGTTGGTGTACATGCAGGCAAAAGCGGTTACTAAAGGATACCCCACCCTGGGATTGCCATTTGGGAAGACAGTGATCTTTACCCAAGTAGGAATAAACATTTCACAGTGTAATTATGTGATCTGTTCCAAAGCTAGTGGGATGAATTTGAAGTTTAAGAAAAAAATCCGATAACAAGTTTTTTACTGAATGCAGAGCACATCTTAAGTGGGAAGCTGGAACCTAACGTTTCCCATCTTTGTGCGTTCATTGCTTTGGCACGATTGCCTCCAGGTTTACTTTGTTGCGTTTGTGCAAACACCCACTCATCAGCAGACATGTGCTTCATAGAATGGATTAAATAATGAATATTGTCTCTGAAAAGGGAAGCTAGTGCAAAAGGACCTCAAAAATTGTGTCCTTCTTAAAAACCAGCAGAGAGGGACCGCTCAAGCTGCAAAATGTTTAGAAATCTATACAACAAAAACCCAACTTCTGACTTGATCAGTAAACAGTTTCCTGATTTGTTTGTGATCTTAACTGATAATTTTATGTCTTACTGAACACAGCACAATATGTATTTTAATGTCCTTGTTCAGAGTATAATTGATGAAAAACCAGGGGTGTGACTACCTTGTGGTTAAACACATAAGTACACATCCTCAATTTCTAATGGTGTTCGATGGACGTCAAATTATACAGCGCACCACACTCTTTGTGGCTATTCAGGCAGTCGTGCAAAAGGATTTGATTGTGGTTTTGACTTCTTCTTTTACTATATCAGCACTTATGTGGTGGTGAGTCTGAGTGGGGACACCTATCATTTAGGAGAAAACTGCAGCTTCCTGCACCTTAACGGCGGGTATAAATAAAAAGAACTGTGTGATGATGTTCCACAAGCGACGAATCCAGAGGGTGTGCTGATGCCCACAGTCTGATCCACCACTTTTCAAGTCAAAAATTCAAACCAGTTGGTGATGTCACTGTGGCTGCATCTATCTTTTATATACAGTCTTTGCTTCCTCTTCCTGACCAAAAAAGACCTGATGTGCTGTAGCAGAAATGTGCTGGGTTTACTGCAACATTAGAAAAACAACGTCCAATCTGTCTTAAAACTCCACGACTAACAAACACTGTGTTACACTGTGAACATGAGATCTGGCTTCTGATTGTAATTTCTTTGATTTTTTTTAAGCAAAAAATAAAAAAAAACTAGTTTCCATCCAACGCGGGGTTATTTCATATTCACTATTATGTGACGCACCAAATGGTGCAGCATCCGAGCACCTGATGTTTGAGCAACACACACATTTTTTTGGCATCGGCGATACATCAAACTAATAACCTCATCTAAAAGAGGACAATGGGCGCTGTGACGCAGGCCGCGGTGCTCTCCTGCCACACGTAGGTGGCACACACTCGCCTTATTAGCCAGGTCAAACATAATCAGTGATAGACACGGCAGGGCTGTTTAATTATGGCTGGCAGCTGGCAGCGGGGGCCTTCCTTCAGGGGCCGGGTTATGCCCATGCATGAACCCCCCACCACACACACACACACACACACACACACCTCACACCCTCCACACCAAATACTCTACCACCACCCACACTGCCTCAAATGAAGAATAAATCTAACCCTGCTTTTGTTTGGAGTGAAGCATGTGGCAGCCCCTTCATTTAAAGCAAGAATAAAAATGTGGACAGAATACGGGATTAATAGAGGAGAATGGGGCATTAAATTAGTGTAATTGTGTAATTGTGAGGTAGCAGCACTATATACGTGTGTGTGTGCGTGTTTGTGCGTGCAAACGTAATAAAAATATCCCTCCAACGAGAGCAAATCCATTTCTCAGAACAAACCAACAAAGCACCTGAGCTATTAGAGGGCTCCGATTTTTCAGTTTCATAACACAGAATGCCTGACAGCTTGTTTGCTGCACTTTGGATGACACAACAGATGTATTCACATGGCGGCTTCCTCCCAGCTAGGCATGTTGAAAAGGCACCTAAGCTGCTGTCGCAAACAGCTTGTAAATCTGCACTTAAATGAGAGCAAGTGAGAGCCCGACTCCTGCCTGTCTGTCTGCCTGCTTACCTGCTGCGCCGCTGAAGAGATATAGCCTCGTGAAGTTTGCAACAAAGCAGTCTGGAGGCAGATATACTGTGTGATTACATTGTTGCTTCACCTTAATGTTTTACACACACAAAAAAACACACACACACACACACAGTCTGCTCTTGTGCATGCAGCAAAAAAAATGAAACCCCAAAAAACAGCTGTGTGTGTGAGAGACCCAAACAGAGAAGCTGTTTGAGGCTGCAAGCAGTTGTGCACTCTGATCTCCCAAGGCTGTCTGTCCACACACACACACACACACACACACACACACACACACACACACACACACACACACACACACACACACACACACACACACACACACACACACACACTGTCTCTCATATATGCAGGACTCCCTGATTCAGCCCCCTCTGGTATATTGATCCACTTCATTCTGCGTCAATGAGATGCAGACAGCATCCCAGGCCCAGACCACTCATAATCATCATATAACACGGGGCTGCATTGAAATCTGCCATAGGAAGACATAAATCGGATAATGCTACAGCTGGGATAATGAGCAATATCAGATGACATATTGATGTTGTCATGCACAGCCCGCAATGAAACATAAACGCGTATTGTGCAATATTAGGTTTGAACTGGTACACTCAGGCAGGAGCAGCCAAACAGCTGCAAACACACGTTATTTGTCCTTAACACTGCTCCACACGACACGTACGGGAAGTTATGAAAGCCAAAGGAGCTGCGACCACTTTAAAGCAGGCCCTTGGACATGTCTCCATTCAGACTCAAGGTTGTTTTAATGCGAGGTTGTGCTTATATATACGTGAATTCAAGTCCACTGTCCTCCTTTATTTTTTTTTCCCCTTTCAGCCTCTCCCCTATCACGCTGCACCGTAGCCATGGCAACTATTATGATCGATCTGGTGCCATCTAATACCAAATATTTCTCCGAACAAAAACTTAAACAATCATGCAGGTCGTCAGCGACGGATCGGGGAGCAGAGGGGATGATGGGAGAGCGAGGTTTGCTTTCCTTGCCTGCTGGTGTGTCAGCTCTAAATTCATTTCAATAATAAGTACTGTGCAATCCCATTTAAATCACACAAATGAACGGATCGTCTATTTACACTGTGAGTCACAACCTAAAACAGATGTGCATATATTGGCTTGTGTATCTGCCCTTCTCATCTGCAGATTAGCGCTGAGTAGCACACACAAATAAAGTGCGAAAAGTTCAATCACCAGAGATTGAGCACAGACTTCTGGGAAAGCCTGAACTCAAAGAAAAGGAAAATATAAATAAATCTGCTCAAATTAATTTGGTTACATGTAATTTTGCATGTCGTTTTGCTACATAATTACAATGCAAAATGTTACATTTAATAGAATCTGTGGACATCAGTTTGACAAACACAAGTGAGAGGTCCACGTCAGCGTCAGTGTCCACTTGTCATTCAGTTCAATTTAAATTAATTTAAAAAGGGTAAATGGTTTTAAAAATTGCCTTGTTTACAGGAGCAAAACATTTTTTATACCAGTAGTAAACAACTTTATTTCCACTTAAAATCTTTGCACATTTATCACACTGACACGCTTCCGGAGCCACATGTGGAACTGTAGTTTGTAGTTTTGCACTGGGTTTATTTTTCTGCTGCTTTGCACAGCACACAACAGAGTTTTGTCCTTCATCTGTGTGGTATCACTTCTTTTTCCAAAGGCTACAGAGGCACTTCAAATATTCTCTGGCGTTTCCTTTAGTTTTTAGAGCTGTTGGGGCTTCCATACAGCAACAAAGAACATAGCATCTAATGCAGACTTTAGCACTTGCCCAGCAGCTGGAAGGGGAGAGAGTGGAGTGGTAGGGGTGGTGGGTGCAGGGGTTTATGTGAGGAGAGATGTGTCACGTTTACTTTGTGTCAACAGCCATAGATCGCTGGTCAGGGTTCAGGGGTTACACTGTGATATTTCGCCATGTCTCCATTCCCCTAAACAGCAGTGGAGCTTGTGTTTATGTCCAGAAGCAACGCTGCCTCTCGCACCAGATCTCTCTGTCTGTCTGCGTCTTTTCATGTCTGGGGAATGAGAGCGAGACAGAGAAAAAACCCTTCCAAAACAAAAGTAGAATCAAACAAACACAGAGAGGATGAAGGGAGGGAAAGAGAGACTGAATGAAGAGAAAGCTTATTACCAGAAAACAGATGGCCCCCCAATTCATAGTGGCCCCACGGGGGACCTGGAGGGACAACTCTTTGCACCTCCAGGTTACCAGCACTGCAGAGAGGGGTGGAGCACTTAAACACGACTCTGTGTGTGTGCACTTTTGTGTGTTAACTTGTAAACAAAAAGCAAATTTGTGACATCCTTGGCGAGGTGCCACTCTCAGCTCGATTTCCCAGGAGCTCGTGTTTAAAGACTATTTCATTTAGAGCTTTTGTTACATCTGAAAATGGATGAAGAAAGACAAACAACTCAGCGATGCCACAATGCTGCCAGCTACGAAGAGCTGTTGAGAGTTGAAACTCTGTTTCCTCGGCGGACGCTTTGAAAACTACCAGACTTGCATGTTGAATGGTGGAGTAAGTATTTTTAGAAAAATAAAACACAAACACACATTTGGCATCACCTTTTGTTTCATCAAACCCATCGCTCGACATCATCGCCGGGCGAGCTAATGTCACAACATCCATAAAATGAGATCTCACACGCACCCAAACATTCACACCCTTTCAGTGTGCCTATGCAACTGTACGAGTGGACACACACACACACGCGTGCACACACACAGATGACAGGCAGTGAGTGGAAATGAAGGATTTGGAGTTCCATCCCGTTACATTATGCAGCAGATGGCGTGCAGGCCAAGCCCGGCCAGGCCTCTCCCAGGAGAGAAAGAGTGAGAGAGAAAGAGGGGAAGAGA
Source organism: Neolamprologus multifasciatus (assembly GCF_963576455.1). Taxonomy (NCBI): domain Eukaryota; kingdom Metazoa; phylum Chordata; class Actinopteri; order Cichliformes; family Cichlidae; genus Neolamprologus; species Neolamprologus multifasciatus. The sequence continues at coordinate 30,922,391 of NC_140460.1, read as the reverse complement.
GACGATGGGGGAGGTGTAGAAAAGAGGGGTGAGGGACAAAGCTGTTGTCTTTTTTTTCTTTCTTTTTTTTTTTAACTTGCGTGAACACACGTGTTTGTTTTCCTTTTTTTTTTTCCTGACTCCCTCTCGGCTTCCCTGTGGGACAGAATCCTTCTCCTCTCTTCTCCTCTTCCTCTGCTCTTCCTCACATCACCTCTCCGCTCCATCCTCCCCCCTTCTGCCCAGCTGAGGCTACACCTGAGCCCAGCCACGGAGGCTCCAACCCCAGCTGACCCGCCGCAAGGAAGCAGAGGACAGAGGAGGGAAAAGGTGAGAGCAGAGGGAACGATAAAGTATGGAGTATTTTGGAGATATTTTAATGGAAAAAATAGCCCAACGCACCTTTTTTTGTTGTTGTTTCACATGAAAAATTATAATCATGTGTGTCTCGGTGTAGGAGCTGTATACTCTGACTAATTTGAAAAAAATTCACACATACATAAACTGCCGCTGATTTGATCAAATGCCACAGTGAATACACACACACACACACACACACTCTGATAGACACACATGCAAAGTGTACTGTGACGTCCCCCAGATCTTTGCCCCTGGCACTTTTTGTTTTGTGTTTTCTGAATTAATTGAGCCAACGCTCAAGTGCAGGGCCAGATGTCACTGCGACCTGTGGGGATTATTAGAAATCTGTTACCCTCATTGTTTATGTGGACCCCTTCAGACCACAACGCCTTGCGTTCTTCCCTCTGAAGTTTAAGGGAGAAACAAGCCCCAAACCAGATTGCTAATGTACGAAATAACAGTCTCCAGGTTCCAGGAATGGGACCAAGCCTGCATATTGACATGTGGGACATTATGGGACTTTTCTGTCCCAACTCCAATGGCCAAGGCCTGTGCCCAATGGCCACCGGGGGCCCCCTGATGCCCTCCCGGTTTGGCCCAAACAACGCCATACTCCTTGGCAGAGCTCTGGGCCTAATGAACTCATCAGCCAGCTGGAGGCCCTAGATGGAGCGACAGGGTGCGCTCAGGGGAGGATGAGGGGCCAGGGGGAGAGAGAGAGATAGAGAGAGAAAGAAAGGGTCATCGGGCTGAGGTGCAAGGTATGAGGAAAGTGGAGGTGTGGGGTGGCTGAAGATAGCTAACAAACACCATAAATGAGACAGGTGCAGCTTCAGAGGAGGGCTGAGGGCCAAGACAGGAGGGTCAGCGGGCAGGAAGAACAGGTATGGGAGGCTGTGCAGAATGTGCAGAACAAGGTGGGAGGAGAGAAAGAGGAAGGAGAGGAAAAGATGGATGGCTCTAACATGGGGTTCAGATGTGCAGGTGATAACAGAAAAGTTCTGAAGTTTCCAGTCAAGATTAAGAGAAGAAATAAATGCACTAAAGAAGAAGAAGAAAAGAGAAGCCATTCAAAGTAACAGAGCTTTAATGTTCTAATTGACTTCTTTGTTTAAAGCATAAGAAAGCTGCAGATCCACTCAATATATAATTCCTATCGTAAATAACAATTTTCTGAGCAACCTTCAAGAAAATGATATACAGGAAGCAATCATTTTGAGTAAAAGTCAAATGAAATATTTGAAAACAAAGGTTTATTCATTCAAATGATTAATCTTAAAGGTAAACATATTTGCTAAAATCCAATAAAGTCCATTTAATTTGACAAGAACCTTAAATTTAATATTTTACATTTTTTCTTGAGTCTATTGCCATTCTAAATTATGTATCAGCCTAGTTTTGCTCTGAAATGAAAGTTGCAGAAAGGAATGAAATATGTTTTAAAAAAAAAAAAGAAAAAAAAAAGGTCAGTGCACCTCATGGATTCATGGATAGTGCATAAAAATAATTATGCTAAAAAAAGGATCATAGTCAGGATTTAAAATCTGAACTAAAAAGCTGAAAATTATCCATATATACTCTTGTTTTTCTCATATCTGTTTGGGCAACACAAAGCTAATGATTTAAGTTAAGTTAGACAAATTTCTTAAAAAATTAAGTTGAGACAACAGCTGCTTAAGAACTTGCTGATTATCGCTGTGAGCTCAGACAGAAAATCAGTCTGATTGAATAAACAAAGTCACCGGAAAAACACAAAACGTCAGGCGCTGCAGAGCAAACTGAAACAGGGCTTTACGAAGCTACAAAACGTACAGTTGTGACGATCAAAAACAAAAGGGCAGAGGCTGACCAAATGCATTCTCCCACACACAGAAGAAAGTGTACGCTGATGCTGAGAAGAGTGATACAAAGACTGACACCTCTTTTAGGTGCGGATGGTTGACGGAAAAACATGAACCCTTGACCCATACACTGCAGGTCATGTGTTCCCTTAGAGGGAAGGGTCAATGCAAATCAATACCAAGTGATCACCTTTTTCCTGTGATGACACATTTCTGTCCTCATGGGTATGAAAATGATTTATATTCACAGTCGGACCTTCACAGTCAAACCCAACTCAACACCTGTGGCTCGGTGAGTCAGACATCACTTTCCAACCACCATGTTCAAAATCCTAAATATGGGAATATAGTTTTCCAAGAATGGTTTTCTGTCCATGTATTAGAGTTCCAGAGACTTTCAGAGTCAATCCCAAGGAACTGTTCTGGCAGTACATGGTGGAGTGATGACTCATGAGGGCATTTTATGGTGCCTTTTTCTATAATTTGCATGTAATATCATGCTAGCAAGAGGCTAGGTTAAAGTACTCTAACACCAATGAACTTCTAAATCCTTCTAAATATGCTTGTTTAACCCATTTTTTAAAACACACAAACGTGAAAAATTGTGGACTATTACATTAGTTCAGCTGCCTGGCAAGTTATGAATGTTAACCTAGCTCCGCCTACCAGCTTTGCCATTTGTATATCCATCCATGTACCTGGTCTCTGACTGTGGCGTCGTTGTTATCACACAGCACTGTTGAGGTCATTACTCAACAAAAGTAATGTATTACACATTACTCTTTACTTTTCTTAAAAGTAATGCAACATGTTACTGAACTTCTCGCCAGAGAAAGTATTTGTTACGCTACTTGTTACATTCCTTTTGCATTCCTTTTGTGTTACTTCATAAATTGTCACATTTAACAATATAAACCTTATCTACAGTTCTGCAGATGGACACAAATCCATATTCTACTGTGAACACACAACCTCTGTTTTAGTTTTTCACAAAACCAATAACACATGTTAAAGTTGAAAACTAGAACACAGAGACTGCCAAGAGTGATTCTACAATAGAAACCTTTAACAGAAAAAAGTTCCAATGTTACAAATATGACTGCTCATCAGGATCTCGGCTGCTTGGACTCAGCTTTAATACCATTCTGGACTCTTGGCTAGCTTTGTGTTAGCATGCTATCTGTGCATGATGTTTATAAAGAGCTGAAGATGTATTAACAGTATAATACAGCTGTTTCTGTACAGAGGCTGTATTTCAGTATTGTGCTGTTGTCCTTTCATGCAATAAAAATAAAAGCAATGGTAAATGGACTGGTTCTTATATAGTGCTTTTCTACTCTATTTTGAGCACTCAAAGCGCTTTACACAACTTGTGCATTAACCCATTCACACAACCACTTTTTCTATTTTTTCTGCTTCCTTACTAACATCCACACACATTCATACTCCGATGGATGCGTCAGAGAGCAACGTGGTAGGTGACCTGCTCTACCACCTGAGCTCCAGCCACCCCGTAATGTCCTTCTCCTTTATAATCTCCACTCTTTAAAATCTGTAGACCTCTCCACCGTTTTCCTCCTTCCATACAAATATGGAAACCAGCGCAGGAAAATGGATCCTCTTAGCATGCAGATAACTGAGGAACCTTTTTAATGCAAGTAAATGGTAAATGGACTGGTTCTTATATAGTGCTTTTCTACTCTACTTGAGGACTTCCAGTAGCTTCATCCACCATTCATACAACTATTTCTTTTCTATGCTTAAGTGCTTTCTGTCTAACATTCACACTCTGTTGGATTCAGAGCAACTTGGATTTAGTATCTTGCTCAAGGATATTTGGCATGCAGACTGGAGCAGCCAGGGATCAAACCACCAACCCAGTAGATGACCTGCTCTACCTCCTGAGCTACAGCCACCCAGTAATAACGTGATAAATACATTTTTTGTCCTGTCTTCCTCCCTCACCCCCAACTCGTCATGGCAGATCGTTGCCCCTCCCTGAGCCTGGTTCTACCTTGCTGCTGATTGTTGGGGTTTCTTTATTTTACTGTAAGGTCTTTACCATACAATATAAAGTGCCTTGAGGTGACTGCTGTTTTGTTTTAGCACTATGTAAATAAAATTTAATCAATGTAATTATTGAATTTGGTGTGTCAGAGCCAATACTGGCACACAGATATAATAATGACTCTGCTTAAATTAGTCCAAAAAAAAAAGTTTTTTAAAAAGCACAGAAAATTAATTGTCATCTTTATTAAAATGAAACTGAAAGTTTTATGTGAATAGCAGAGCACATCTGGGTCATTTTCTGACTAATCTTTGCCTCTGAAGTCATCACACTTAGATCAGCATCATCACCAAGACATTCTCATCCTGTTCACTGCACAATCAACAAACTCATCATCCGTCCTCCTGCACCTCTCACTGTTCGTTCCCAAGTGTGTGTCTCTCCACTCCTGATGAGTGAGTGTGCGCGTAACTGCACATTCATAAGAGAGAAAGCGAGCACCTTTGTGTGTCCATATCTGTCTGGGTGGCGTAGAACGTGCTGGGCGCCCTGCTGGGAGCACAGATGGTGCCGAGGCCTGCCACGGCAGCGCTGACGACGGCCACATTCTCACATGGGACCTCCAGCTTTCTGGATCCCACACCTCCTGTTCAGGCCTGAACTGGCAAACCCTTCCCCTCCCCATCCACACACACTTACTTTCTTTCGCTTTCTCTCTCACACACACACAAACACACACAAGGCCAAAGACCAGGCCGCTGCCTGTTTCACTAGCCTGGAAGAAAAGAGAGAACACAACACATGGACGAGTTGGCGGTCACACGCTGCCCAGAGTGTTCCCCAGTGCGTGAGCGCGTGTCTCAGTGATGCAAGTGAAGCAAATGTGAAAGGGGTCGCATTAGAGTTCTATCAACTTTTTGGCTTCTGGGGCCAAATGATCAGTCGCAGCAACTTCCTCAATGTGTTCTTTGTATTTCTCAAACTGTCTTTTCTCCCACTTTGTCTTCATTTCGCTCACCTTCGTGGAACCTCCTTGCCTGCCTGTCTGCTCTTCTCCATCTTTTCTTTTTTTCTCTCAGCCTCTTAGTTCTCCTCTCTCCCCTCTGCCTCATGCAGACGCCCCCTGTGGCTCACCGTCCACCTGAGAGAAGCCTCATACATCTCCTGACAAAGTGACTAATCCTTCCCATTTCACAGCTCCATCCCACTGCTCTCTGGGAATGTTCAAAACTGTGTGTATGTGCGTGCGAGTGTGTCTGATAGGTGACAGGAGGAAGTATGTCACACAGGTTCAAGGTGGGGTTTTTTTTTTTTGTTGTAACAAGCAACTCAGACAGCCACAGGGGTCTACAGAGCTCTGACTGATTAGAGAAATAACTCCATTACAGACATCTCATCAGAGTGATATCACCTCCCAACTTCTTGTTGACAGCTTCTTCACCACGATGTCCACCTACACACAAACACACATACACACACACAAAAAGGCTTGTTTTTAAGTCTTTTCGGCTTTTAGACTAAGCCCGGAAAACAATTTGATCCTTTCAGGTTTCAAATTTGCATCTTATTTCCTCACAAACTCAGCAGCAGTATTCGGCCTCAGCTGGTTGATATGAACCCCTCAAATAATAATCATAACCATAAATCACCGAACGGCTTCCTTCCCGTGTGTCTGCCGGTCTGAATGATTATGGGAACCACAGCAAGAGAGAGTATCAGCCTACGCTAAACTCGTGTTCACAAGGTGATTGTTTCGAGGGAATATCTCAGTCTGAAAAAAGTTTCATTAGTTCTTTATAATGCTTTTTTAGCCGTTTAAGGAAAAATGAGTGTGCGCTTGATTTGTTGAAATTTTAAGTATGAGATGACATTGTTCATTGTTTACATTTTCATCATATTACATCTTTTAAGGGGGTATGTAATGGTCAAAACCTAAAGACTTATTGGATTATTTTATCTTCATATTGCTACAATGTCTGTGTGCAATGTCTCTAAAACTTTCTTTGCATCATCTCTGCGCCCACTGACCTGCTGGAAATGACACGTGTGAGGTTGTTATTAACATGCAGTGTTGTGTCACAACAAAGTTTCATTTTCCTAAGCGGAAGCACGACTTGACGTGCACACAAATCAGCTCGGAACCAGCTCAGCTTCTTTACCAGCACCACCATGACTAAAGCAAACATCATCCATTAACTGTTCTCTGGTGACTCCACCACCCTGCAGCTTGCCTGTCTGTCTCCGGAATCACTACATCAGCTGTGGGATGTAATTGCAGCAGGCACTAACAAAACAGCCTTGGAGGGGTCCTTCATGTCTTTGGCCAAGGGCCTTATGGTCTGAGGAGGGGTCCGGACGATGCAGACCACCAAGCTTATACTATCTCCACTTCTTCCATCTGTGAAGTAATTAGGGTGGTGGTCCGTGTGTGTGTGTGTGTGTGTCTGTGGGCTCCAGCTGTCAGGAGGCCTCTGTCTCCTGGTCTTGACATGTCTCCGATACGCCCCGCTGTGAGTCCCTCTGTGACACACACACACTCCACGGACCCGGCCAGAGCCCAAGGCGAGCTGTCCGTCATCTCACACACAAGCATTCCCTCTCTGTGTCTCTCTCTCTGTCATGCACACGCACGCTGATTTTTCAGTGATATGGTCCTTCTGGCACTGTGGTAGTACTTCTCTCCCTCATTCACATATTGTGTGTGTGTGTGTGTGTGTGTGTGTGTGTGTGTGTGTGTGTGTGTGTGTGTGTGTGTGTGTGTGTGTGTGCGTGAGACAATAAACACGTCGGTGGCTGCGGGCCACGGCAAGTCATCCGTGCTTCCCCTTATCGTTTTAATCACCTCGTTAGGCGCAGCTAGTCCCCACACTTACTGGCCGCTGCTCCTCCTCTGGAACCATGCCCTCCTGACCCGACGCTGGTGGTGCCACCGGGCACAGGGAGGCATGATGGGAAAAGAGAAGAGAAGAGAAGAGAAGAGAAGAGAAGAGAAGAGAAGAGAAGAGAAGAGAAGAGAAGAGATCAAGTTTGCTTGATTTGAAGTTTTCCTAAATCTAAAAGTCAATATAATAAGAAAAAAAAAAGTTATGTTTATGTTTGTGTCAATTCTACTCCAAAAACATTATATATGACATAATCCTGGGATATATATGTGACAAGCGGGACAGTATGTTGGCATTTATCCCCACTTATATTCTTCTCCAGCCATTCCTCCACTGAACTCAGCTGTTACATCCATCTTTATTGTGAGTCTGGATATCAGGTTTGTTTCTCCGAGGGCCTTAAACTACACTTCCACTTCTCGTTGTTTGCAGGGACAGGAAAGAGCTGCAGAACTTGGATAAAAGTCAGCGATGTGTAGGCTATACTGTAAGTCGTATATCTGAGAAAATAGGAAATGTGTTCTCCCTGATGCTTCTTTGCTATTCTTTAATATCAAAGTCCTTTAATAAGCAAGTGTCATCAATCAGGGCCTTCTTGGTAACACCTCTGGGCACTTATTTGGGCAGTCATTGAGTAGCATAGAGCAAATTAAAGCATATTTTCCCCTGTTGTAGATTAGCAGCCAGGATTCTTTGAGGTGCTGTTTTTCCCTTTTATAATCTTGCTGTTTATTTACCAAATCAAATGAATATGTCAACAAATGGATTTGAATTGTTTTAAACATAAAAAAAGATTCAATGAGTGTTAAACACTGTGAGGAAAAAAAATGAAAGGAAAGAAGTTTGACTGGCAACAGTTGCTTTGATTCTTGTTCTCGTTTTATAACCTGATCCTAGTACATCCTCGGACTGGCATGCAGCTTCTCCACCTCTTTCTCTCTCCACACCATCTAGTTTTGACAATAAAACAAATATTTATTTATTTATTTTAATAATCATTAGTACAACAGACCACTGATAAACACAGGGTGAAACACACTCAGAACCATATAAAAAAACAGAGGAGCTGCTTTATTATTTCACCTCTTTACAAAAAATGGTTTCTAATTTTCATAAATCCAAGAAAATAACCAAAATAAGCAACATTTCTAAAGCATTCTAGAAAATGTTTCTTTACAGGCTTGTATCGCATTTAAGTTGACCCCCCCCCCTTCATTTGCATTTAAAATACATATATACATTTATTTATAATCATTAATATTCACTACAAATGTGAGCACGTGCAAAAACTCACAACATGGACAAGTATTCCTTTTTTTCCACGCTTTATCATGCACACATCTCTGCTTTCCCTTTGCCCACTGCTCCCACGGGAGTGAGACCGCTTGAGGGGGCTGAGGGGAGTGAGGAAAGAGGGAGGAGGTGTGTGTGTGTGTGTGTGTGTGTGTGTGTGTGTGTGTGTGTGTGTGTGAGGAGGAGCGAGAGAAGGAGAGAGAGGGATGAGAGAGGAGGGAGGGAGGGGCGGCGTTAGACAATACCATTCCTCAAATATATTCCATCCCCTCCGTCCATGAAGTGAGCCTTTATTAGTCCAGATCGCTTGGATCTTATCTCGCATATGACACTCGGCGCAAGAAGGAAGAGAGAGGGGGGATTATCCGCGAACCGCCTTCCGATCCGCTGATTCCTGACAAGGGAGAGCCTCGCTTATCTGTCCCTCTTTTTATCCCCATCTTCCAACAGGCTCACGGACGAGTAGCCCTGGCTGCACTTTCACCGCTATCAGCCCATCTCCTCTATTGTCTCTCCATCGCTGGGATCACACAGGGGGGCTGACTGATCCACGCTTATCATCACCATCACCGCCACTGTCATCATCATCATCATTATTATTATTATTATTTATTTTTCTCCAACTCGTCCGACCTAATCCTCTCAAGACTTTTGATGGGCTGTTTTTTTTATCAGCAGAAACATTTCCACGCTTGACGTTTGACCCCGCGTGATCCCCATGTTGCAAGTTCGCGGCTGAGAAAAGTCAAAAACTACTTTTAAAAAAAGAAAGAAAGAAAGAAAGAAAAGAAAATATTTTTTCTCATTTCTTTGTTTTCTTTGAATGTTCGTCTCATTAGCATCTGATGTTGTTGTTGTCTTTTTTTTGTTGGTTGTTTTGGCCGGTGGAATATGAGTTAATTTGGAGTTGAAGCTCCGCTCAAGAGCGCCTTTTTAGTCCCCAACAAGAAAAAAACTAAACAAAACCTCCAACCCTTTGTCAAGGTGAGTCTCAGATTTCTGTGGAAAATTAAGCTTTTAAATAAAAACAAATTAAATACGATTTTTTCAGATTTGTTTATTATTATTATTATTATTATTATTATTATTATTATTATTATTATTATTATTTTTAGATTCGTAGATCTATTTTCTTTATTAACAAAAATCAAGAAAAAAAGCAACTGCTCCAATAATTTGGTGTCCAGCAGATGTCAACATTATTTTACCATCTCCTGCCTTCATGCTGTCAAGTCGCTCCGGCCTCAGCCAAGCAGATGTGTTCATCACACTGTGACAGATGGCCAATTCTGATTATGTTAATTCGCAAAAAAGGAATTTTTTTTCTTTAATTTAAAAACATTTATTTTTAAAGAGTTACGTCGTTTAAAAAACAATATTTTGCAAACATGACACTTGGAAATTCAAATTTGTTTGGCTGTTTTTAAGGCCTGAAGCTTTCGTGAATTAACCGCGAATTTTGAACCATTCATTATTTATGGAGTTTAATTTTATTATGCAATAGGCACAGGAGGGACTGGAGCACCCGCTGTGGGCTTTCTCATAGTGGTGCCTGAGTGCAGAAAACAGCAAAAACGATGATTTCAAAAATCAATCCAGTTCTTTATTTCATCCAAGCGCATGTGACACAGTAGCTCTCTGACTGTAAAATGTGGAATTTAAAATGACCATTAAAAAAAAAAAAAAGCAATGTTTTAATGTTTCAATGACTGATTTTGCCCGTGCACAGGTTCTTGAGAAGGACTGCCAACACCGCAGAATAAAAATGATGCTGAGCCCGGATCAGGCTGAGGCGGACCTCTCCTGGACTCAGTCCGACCCGGAGACGATGCTCAATGGGTTGAAGTCGGCCGGTTGTACCTCGGACGAGCCGGCGGAGATGGAGGACAGAGCCAAATGCAAAGCCGACCAGCCCCTGAGCAGGGAGGAGAAGAGGAGAAGACGGAGGGCCACGGCCAAGTACCGCTCAGCCCACGCCACCAGGGAGAGGATCCGGGTGGAGGCGTTCAACGTGGCCTTCGCGGAGCTGAGGAAATTACTCCCCACATTACCTCCGGACAAGAAACTCTCCAAGATCGAGATCCTCAGACTGGCTATATGCTACATCTCCTATCTCAATCATGTGCTGGATGTCTAAAAGTGACCCGACCCACCCCACCCCCCACTCCGCCCTCTACGCGCACACATATGTGAGAGAAACTGGTTGAGTTGTTGGGAGACTGGACTCGCTCGGCGTGCTGGAAGTTAACTGGTTATGGCAAGGTTAGCGGTCAGGGTGGAATGGTGCAGGAGATTTTTTTTTTTTTTTTAGCTTTCAACACCACAAAGCACTACTTTGAATAAAAGGAAGTTCAATTTTTTAAGTAATCAGATAATTTTGCAGTGAATTTAAAAAAAAAAACAATCGAAACTTCTGCTGCAGGGGTACAAACTGTTGTTTTAAGGTGGACTTGCTTAATTGATTGATGTAAAAATGTCGATATCGGCTCCACATATATATCGGTCTAACACCTGTGACACAGTGTTGCCTTCATCTCACCGAAACTTCTATTTCATTTAATGATATGTAATAAAAAAATCCATCCAATTCAAGGCCCAAAATCTGCCCAGCATCATCTCCATCCAAACTAAAGCATCACTTCCCCGGATGCTGACACTCTGCCATACCTCTAATGGTGAGCTGAGCCCTTCAGTGTGAGTCCAGTGTTGATTGATGTAGTGGCAGCGGTGCAAAAAGTTACGGGAGCCTAAACTTTCAGTCCAGATCGCTCACTGCAAGCAGCAAGCGCCGAGTTGTTTTGAGCCGTTGGATGCAATAATGACAATTATTTTTTCCGCAAAATTCAGCAAAAGGGGAGGGGGGGGGTCTGGAAGAGCCCCCGCAGGCATTCATGCTTCCTTTGCAGTGATGCAGTGGAGGACAGAAAAAATAATAATTCGCGTGGGCTGCAACAAATTCAAGAAGATTCTGGTTATTTTAATTTGATTCACATTTAATCCACATCTAAAAATGATATTAGCCTAATGTCATCTAATATCATGAATAGATTTCTGAATGCTCCCCTCACTGTGTCACTTTGAGGTTGAACAAAATAAACACGGGGTATCCCCCCCCTCCGATCGGAACGAAAGGACGTAAACATAGCTGCTTTAGATCTAGCTTAGATTTTCCATAAAGGAAGAAAAAAAAAACATTTCAATGCGTAAGTGCCACTTATGACATATAAAATTGTGACCTTAATCATGCTTTTTTGTTTCCCCTAAAGTGTATGGAATTATTTATTTAATTGTGTTAATATTTAAGGCTAATTTATTTATGTTAATATCATAAGCTGCCGTCTTTTTGTATAAATGTATAATGGTTTGTTGCTTCTATATTTTAGGCTGTGAATTTGAACTTGGAAAGTGGTGGTGTTCTTCAAAAATGGCACTTTCTGTTAATCCATTGTATAATTTATTCGTTTGATGTATGTTCGAGGCTTTTTTCTGTTGTTGTTGTTGTTGTTGTTTTTTGTTTGTTATTATTTTTCATGTCCGCTGTCTATCGATGGCAACGATAAGCACTTCAAGATGGGGTCTAGTGGCCCCATGAATTTGTTTCCCATTTTTTGAGAGGTTTCTCTGTGAATTAGAATTGGGCTGCTAAAGAAAAAGAATAAGTAAAAAAAAACAATTGCTTCATCGACACTGATTGTCAAACAATTCAAACCACCAAGGGGATACGATTCAGAGCTCAACCTCTTTGTCTTATTTATTTATTTATTTGCTATAACCAAAAAATTATTATTTTGAAAAAAATATTATCTTCAGTGCGCTGATTTGACTATTATTTTATTGTCTGATTAATTGGGTTATTTATTTGCCTCTGCTTTGTATTAGGAAAAGTCAATAAGTAATTTTATAGTGAAAGGGAAAAAAACATATCCTCTATCCAAAGATTTTTTGTCTCTTCAGGGTTGTGTAGGCTACTTGTTGCTTTATGCAGATCTTTTGTAGTAGAGGTATTGTGTGACAGCTGGTTTCTAATGGACAAACTTTTCATATTTTTCGGTGTTATTTTTAATTAAAAAGGTAATACTTGAAAAGAAAAAGCACGTTTTGTATTTTATTTTACTTAAAAAAAAAAGTTTTGAGGTTTTGGAATGTAACAGAGAACTAGGACATAGCCACCGTTAGAATATTGAGCTTATCCTAATGAAGAAAAGCCTACTGGCCTGATGACGTCAGGCTCACGTGACGCGCACGCGCGTACACGCACGCGCGTGCACGCACGATCGGAGTGACATAAGTGTACATGCAAATCATTCAGCATGCATGTAGTGCAAGCTCTCAGATGCTTTCTGGGCGTCTGAGAGCACACACACACACACACACACACACACACACACACTAGCCTACTCACATAAAAATGTGCGTAATGTACAAACACACACACAAAATGAAAGGTGAAACAAGTGCAAATCCAGTTTAGCATACAGATGAAAACTCAGCCTACTGTACACACACACAGACACACACACACAGTCATGTGTGTGTTTGCACATGTGCATGATAAAATAAGCGCGCATTCATAGAAGGAAACTCAGTCAGCTGCACACGCACACACTCGCTCTCTCTCCCTCTCTCTCTCCCTCTCTCTCACACACACACACATACACACACACACACACACACACACGCACGCACACAGACCCAATGGTCAGCAGCTAAAGGCAGTGGTAGCCTACATGTGTGCTCCTGGCTGAAAGGCTCTCTCCCTCCCCAGAGAGGGGGCAGGTGTTACTCCAGACGAGCCAAGACAACCAAATTACTGGCCGTCTGGCACCTCCCGTGGGAAACCCGGCGAGAGAGGAGGGATGGGAGAGATGGAAATTTATGAGTGAGAGAGCGAGTGCTGAGATGTAATATTGCCAAATGGTACGAGCAAAAAAGAGATCCAAATATTTATATTCATTTGTGATATAAATATAGACGCCTATCCCCATCGATTGCGCTATAAAAGGCTTGTAGCTGAGTCGAGTTACAGAAACAGAGATGTGCAAATGCTTTTATCTAAGCCACATTAGATTATCATGAGAGAACCTTTTTTAAGCATGCACAGCCCCAGAGGGAATTGAACCTTTAACCCTGGATATGCCAGAATTCCAAATCAGCAACAGAATGAATAAAAATAAATCTATCTGTCTGTCTATCTATCTATCTATCTATCTATCTATCTATCTATCTATCTATCTATCTATCTATCTATCTATCTATCTATCTATCTATCTATCTATCTATCTATCTATCTGGCAGGTGCAGTCACATTTCTCCTTTAAAGTTTTTTTTTGTAGACACTGAAGGTAGCAGGACATTTTCTTTCCTTTTCAGCTCAAGGGTCTCCTGTGTCTTGTTTTTCTATTTGGTATTTCTCAGTCAGTCATCTTCCAGACATTCTTGCTTTAACTTCAACTGCAGACTGGGAAAGTTTGCTGGCCGACTTTGCTAATTCACTAATCAGACTGACACGTCAGTCATTAAATTCAGCATATATACCTTCTGAAATAGAAAAGAAAAACTCATTCATGTCTCATATTCTGAAAAAAACAAAAGTAGTTGATGATGTCAGCTTAAACTGTGGGTAAGTAGTCCTTGGGGGCTGCGCAGAGCTTTGCATACTCACGTCTATATCTCACTAGAAGCAAAAGTGGCAAAAATACGTGGAACAACACAGGTCACTCTTGTTCATGTTTGTGCATTTTTTGGTCCTTCTGTTTAGGCCCTGCCTCTGAAAATATAAAGTCAGTAAAATTAATAAAACCCTCCACTGCTGCCATTGCTTTGTACCTCTACACTTCTGGTCACTTTGTTTGGCCATCTTAATTCTTTGTGCTAGTAAGATTCCTCAGAGATTTGATCCAAATTCACGTGATAGCATCATGAAGTTGCTGCAGATTTCCCATCCAGCTACATGACACAGACAACAGACATTACTTTCTGTTTGCGGTCAAACACTATCCACTCTCCGTTTGTCTCAACATTTACATGAAACCTTGAGAGTTTGAAAAAGCCACCAGCATGGACTTTCAGCCTTTTGTCTGGCTGTCAGGCCTCTAACTAAAGGTTTAGGTTCAATCTCAGTACTTTCTGGATTCTGTAGTAGAAGGGTCTTTCTTCACAACCCACACCTTTAGGCTGACAACACATTCTGGGTATCAATAGACAAAACTCCATAATAAGCCTTCGCCATTATGTAAGTAGTGCTATCAAGTTGGTCTAAGAGGAAACTAGGCTCCTGCATCACATCAGGGCTCTGCTTTCAGGTTTGATAAGAATCTAGCCAATGATGGGAGACTCTGGCCAATCACAGGTCTTTTTAGACTAGATCAGGTAGTTGGTTATTAATAATCCACACAGGAATGATACATGGCCTGGTTCTTTTTACAGCGCTATTCTACTTTACTGAAGCGCTCTATACAAAATGACACATACACCCATTCACACATATGTACATACAAGCACCTATTCACACGTTTCATAATCTGACAAACACATTGGAGCAACTTGGGGTTCAGTATCTTACCCAAGGATATTTTGGCATGCAGACTGGAGCAGCCAGGAGTTGACCACCAACCTCCCAATCAGTGGATGACCTACTCTACCTGGTCGAACAGGTCGTCCATCGGAGTATGAATGTGTGTGAGTGTTAGATAGAAAGTACTTAACCATAGAAAATAAGTGCTTGTATGAATTTACAGTTTATCTGAGATACAACAATCACACTGAGTTCAGGCGGGCTCGCAGTGCTATGGCTGTAAGCTGGAACTGAAGGAAGATGTGATGGGACAGTGGGATAAGCAAAGACTTTTACCTTGGATAGCAGGTTTAAGTCTTTTAAGAAGCTAAAGGCAACAATGAGTTAATATCTCTAGAAGGAACCGTTTCTTATTTTTCGAGCAACTTTAATTTTATCTAAATCTAATGTTAGGCTAGCATAAACCATGACGCTGCACCTTTTATGCACTAAGTGTACATACGATCCACTTGGCGGGTTTATTCACCATTGTACCAAGTTTGATAGCAACAGGCACTGCTGCTGTGTGTGTGTGGGAGTGTGTTAACATATAGCTTAAACTTGTGTTCAGCTCAGCCTCTGACCAAAAACACCAGAAAATCGGATTCTTTACTCCACATCCCTGTTGACTCGTTCCCGCTCTCTGCTCCCTGTACACCCTGGGATATGTGTGTAAACTTTTTTGCTAAGGCTCTTGCTAAACATTTTTAAACCTCATGAGTTCATGCCTAAACTTGCTTCCCATTTTACCTGAAGTCACAACAACTGTTAAAACACGTCACTGAGGACAAGAACACCACACCTGTCACATGTTGAAAGGCTACACTCAGCTCTTATTACTGTCGACATTTCATTTTGATTTCCACGAGATTATATGTTTTACATTATTCAAATCTGACTGGCCCAGTATTTCAGAGTCTATCAATGCTTTCATTTTAAAAAAAAAGGAAAGAAAGAAAGAAAAGAACACCAATATGTTGCATCAACAGATTGTCCTCTTCAGAAACACAAAACAAGCTCTGTGATTCTGGCATGGCGTGGAGACAGACTTCTGCTCAAGCTTATTGAATGGAGGAGTCCATCTGTACATTGCCACGAAGCACTACAAGGCCATTTGTGCTCTTCATCCCAAAAGCTTCCATAGCATCAGTCCTCTTCAATTTATTCTTTACAAACCCCCAGAAGGGGCAGGGGAGAGAAAAGTGACAGGCGAAGCCCAAACTGCTGAGGGCACTGAACAGCCTGGCTGACAGTGTGGCCGGTGCTTGTGTCTGTGTGTGTGTGTGTGTGTGTGTGTGTGTGTGTGTGTGTGTGTGTGTGTGTGTGTGTGTGTGTGTGTGTGTGTGTGTGTGTGTGTGAGATAGAGAGAGAGTGAGAGAAAGTACCACGTTTCACCACATCCCCCCACTCTCTTTGCACCGTGTGGCTTATGTAACGGCGGAGGCCGAGGAGTGACCATATGTCAGGAGGTGTGTGCAGACGGCAGGGGATTATACAGGGGCCATTAGCAGCATTTGGACATCCTTCTCCTCATCATCATTCAGGTATAGAGCTACTGAAATCCAGGAGAAGCACACACACATTTAATTCTGAGAGCTCACTAGCTCTGTGTAAATTGGACAGGGAGAAAGAGTATGACAACAAACAGCCATATGTTCACAGTACAAGGAACAACATTTGGGGCTTTTTGTGCTGCCTCATTTTTTTCTCCCTCGCTTTTATTCTCCACGTCACCGGGTATTATGGAAGTGTTCATGTTCAAGGCGAGAACTCCCCCATCAATACTGCAACTCCTTCCCCACCCACACCCGCCCCTTCCCCACCTTTCCTTCTTGCTTGCCTCTATCATTGCAGTGTGCTTTTGGGAGAGTGCGTGGAGTGTGCACATCCCTGCCTGTGTGTGTGTGTGTGTGTGTGTGTGTGCAGTATGAAGGGTGCTCGTGCTGCAGAAGTACAAAGCCTGGTCCATGTGTTGAAATGCAGCCCCCGGGATGGACCGTATTATCCCTGCCTACTTCACCAGCAGGGTCCCGGGGCTCGAGCTGGCTCGTGGTCCTTTGTCTCCAAACAGATGGAAATGGGCAAAGGAGAGGAGAAGTGGAGAATCGGAGAGGAGGAGGAGGGAAGGAATAGAATGGATGGAAGAAGGCGAAGGGGAGGGAGAAAGAGTCAGTCTGTTCTCATTAAGTGCTGTATTGAAGAAGACGTCCCCCCACAATGCGTCAGCAACCGTGGATGTTCCCCCTCTCATTCAGGCTCACGCTCGGACCATCTGTACCACAGGGTCTGTCATAAGGTGTGCGTGCATGCATTAGGCCCCGGCATACGGCCCAGTCTGGCGAGTTAAAATGGTGATATTCATTGGGTTTCTATTTGGTTAAGATCGTTTAAATCCAATTGTTGGACCTTTGTTGCGGACGCCTCATTGGATGTGAGTCATTGTGAGTGAGGAGGGGAGTTTATTCAACATCCTGCTGTCCCTTTTTTAAGTCTCAGAGGGCACACGGACAGCCAAGATGTAGATTTCTAATTAGCAAATCCTAAAGACATTAAGGAAGAATGATCTCTACTTTAATCCTGTTATTATATTTTAGTGTGAAATAAATTTTGTGCTCCTTGTGGTCCTGTTTTGAACTCAAGCCCTCAGGTTGTTGCAGAACAGAGTAGCTAATATTAGTTATTAATTTCTAGTTACTCTGCCACACCACTGTTCGGTGTATAAAAATATGATCCCAGACTCCACGGTGAAAATAAAATTAATCTAAAAAAAGGTTTTGTTCTCTGTTGTACTTCATGGCTCTCCTTCAGGAAACAGAAGTTATAGACACAACTGTTCATTTTGCAGCGCAAAAACACAAAAGATATTAGATTTGGCATTATGAAACACACAGAAATATATTAAATATTCACATGAGACATAGAACCTGGTCATGTTTTTTCATTTGTGTTTGATTTTTTTTTTTTAACTGATGTTCAAGGGCAATTTTGGCATTCAGTGTTGCTCTTCTCCTTGAATTATTTGCAAGGCCGCTCAACATGCTGGGAGGCAAAAACTGGCAACGCATCTCTATGAACTAGGTACATTTAGAAAGGTAGGGCCCTTTGGACAACATCATTTCAGTTGATATTGCTGTGATGGATATTAAACTTACACTTGTTAAAAAAAAATAAAATGAACTTTATTCCTGCAACCTAACTTTTAGGTTTTAGGTTTTTAGTGCCCTGTAGCTGCTCATTTTGTCTGTTGGTAATCCAGCTTTTTGTCTTTTTGGATTTTGTCTTAATTAACTTTATTTGTGTTATTTTAGATCAAGTTTAATGATTTTGTCTCGTTTGATTCTCACTACATATATAAAATTGTATGTTATTAGTATTAAAGTTTATTAAACCATTACTATATAAACAATATTATACCATAGATAATATGAATATATATCACATTGCTCATTTGTTTTTGATGTTAACAATCAGTACTTGATCTTATTTTAGAATCTGATACAGCTGATCATATAATCATTTTAAGCATTGGGCTGAAAGCAACACATTTAAATTGTTATTCGTTTGTCTTTATCGTAGAGAATTCTTGAGAACCTCTAAAATAACAAAGTGACTTCATTTAAGGGCTCATGTGGACTTTCCAGTAAATCTACCCTTCATCACCTTAAAAATAGTGCTATGTTCATCCTTTTGTCTCTCTGAGTGCCTCAAAGAAACGAATGCATGCTTTTACATCTAGCATGTATTGTAAGTGTATATAGCCTATCTAAAAAGTATTGCTTGTTTGGAAAGCTTGTTTTTATAGACCTACCTCCAGTATAGAGCAGATCCAAAGCGCAGGACAAAAAGATTTTCACCCTTTATGACCTGAACAGCTACAGTCAGTGGACCTGAAAGCAGCTGGAAATGTAAGTCTGTAAGTCTTAAAACTGTACTCTTATGTCTGGCTTTTGATTCAGTTGATCTTTATTGAAATTACTTACTTTATTTATATCTGCTCATCTGACCTGTAGTTTTATTCTGTTTAATTATATGGCCTTAAATCTTTTAATGTTTCAGCATCACACCTTCTTATTTGCTGATTATAACTTATTGATATCTGACTGGTCATTTTATTGTATTTATGTTTTACTTTTTAGTACTTATATAATATTTCTAATATTTGATCCAAATGTGTTTTTGAATTCTTTTACAGACATCTTATATTGTACTTACAAGCTATTCTTAATATAACTGAATCGTTTAATCTTGTTTAATCTTAATTTTTAATCTTTTTTAAAAAAATATTTTAAGGGTGTTTGTTGTTATTATTATGTTAATTACGTCATGTTCTGTCTGATTATCTGTTTCCCAGTCTGTGAAACAGATCAGAAATACACCAACCTTCATGAGAGATGATACACAAATAAAGTTTGAATTGTGAATGCGCCAAAAATATTTTTATCATATATATATCTCAGAGGAAGCCTTGAACTTAAAGTTAATTTGTCACATACACTGAATGAAACAGGCCCCGAACATGGAATCTCATCTGGCTGACTGCGAAGCGGTGTTTCTCTGGAAACTCTGGCATTCATCTCTTTCTCTCTTTCTCTGCATGCATGCGTGTGGTCTCATAAACGGCATCTCTTCCCACTTCGTCTTCATTTTTACGCGCTTTCATTTTTCTCCCCTATTTACCAAAAAAAGCCCCTCTAAACTCATAAACTCCGTGTCTTTGGGGAGGGATCCATCCATCTTCCCAACACCAAATTGAATTGATCTCGGGGGGTGGGATGGGTGGGGAGGTGGGCACCTCGTTTTCTCAATAGGGGCCATCTGCGCGCGCTTCCCGCTTTGAATAAACGTGAAAAGTGACAGCACGCGCTGCTGCTGCTGCTCCTGCTGCTTGCCGTCACACGACGCCAAAGAGGGCTCCTCGTGCTTTCACTATCACTCACGTCGGGGCGGAGGGGCCGTGTGTTAACTTGAGTGTCCTGTAATTACATTGAAACGTTGCGCTTTATTAATTCTAAGTTAAAATCACAACTTTTCACTTTTAACCGAGGAGTAAAATAATGGCGAATTACAAACAAAATAACACGTTATCGCAAAAATAATGTGCACGTTTCTTCAATTTTATGGCGTTCGTTACTGCAACAATAGAAATGATTATATATATGTCTGCCAGCTGCTTGATATACACTGGTCAGTCATTTGGGGAGTGTAATTATGGCAGATTACCACTTGGTGGCGCACTAATCTTAAACTACGATGCCTGGAAACTGCTGCTGCACGTGAACTGGATTATTCAAAAATAAAGCAGCTAAATTGTGAAAAGTTGTGATAACTGTGAAAACATTTTCACTGCTGATATTTTTAAAATCACACGGGTTTTCTTTTAGCTTTCATATAAAGTGACAGAGAATCTAACATTCACCCATGCCTTCCCTCCCCCCAGGCTTGACACAAGACTGGTGTTTATTTGGTTCTCCAAAGGGGGGAGAAAAGAGGGAAGCTCCGGGGTCGTGTCCCAGTCATGACCTCCATTGTGTTCTGGAGGGGATGAGATATATCTAAAAGAGTGCTGCGTGTGTGTGTGTGTGTGTGTGTGTGTGTGTGTGTGTGTGCATTGCATTTCAAAGCAGGACAAAATATTGATTCATATACAGCTGTGCAACTGCTGGAGGCATCTGTTGCCTTGTGGATTGAGCACTGTGTGTTTGGAGACTGAATGAACTGGCTCGAGCCCTCTTTGTCTTATGACACAATAGATGGAGAAGACAACAACAACAACAGAGAAATGTGAAATCATTTGGTGGGGATATATGTTCTGTAGCCTTTATTTAAATTGTTTATCAAGGTTAGACTGCTATATATATGGAAGCTGCAGGGGAAAGTCTAAGTAGAGGTGTTCTACTTTGGGTCTCTCCTCATCAAGCTCCTTACTTTATCTCAAAGGGAGAGTCCAGCCAATCTTCAGAGGAAGCAAATTTCCACTCATTGTTTCAGCAGTCTTGTTCTTATGGTCTCTACAACGAGCTTGTGGCCATAGGTGAGGGTGGGAATGTAGATTGACCGGTAAATCGAACGCTTTGCTTTGACACTCAGCTCTCTCTTCACCATAATAGATCAGTACAGACCCATCACTGCAGATGCCACCCAGTCTGTTTTTCAGTCTCCCACTTCACTTTCCCATGAACAAGACCCAAAGACACTTAAACTCTTACACTTATTTCAGCAACTTGTGCTTGACCTGGAGTGAGCAATCCACCCTTTATAGTGAGAACCACTGTATCACACTTTCAGCCCTTTTCCACTACTACCTAGTCGAGTTGGTTCAGCACAGCTGAGTTCGTAGGATTTTCCATTAAGTGGTGGTTCCTTGTATCAGGTATGTTTTTAGTGCCTACTCGGCCAGGGTTCCAAGCGATCCAGGGCGATCTGAAAATATGATGTCAACAGACACAAGAACACAAGAACATCTCTTTCTTGAAAGTCAAAACCAACATTTTTGAAACCCAGCAATGAGGGAAATGACTGCACAAAAACTATACCATGGTCCATGAGGCTGACAAAAAGCCACAGACCAGCAGGTATACCATTGCCTTGACATCCTTATACTACCAGCAATGCGAACCAAGCTCTCACTAAGGCTATACATGAACCAAATGACCCATAGCAATTGGCCACTCACCCTGCATTCCCAAAGAACCCCCACAGGATTCTCCAAGAATGCTTTCTCCAAGTCCAGAATACACATGTTGGCTGGTTGGGCTACCTCCCACACACCTTCGCACAAGCTGTACCAGGACAGAAACTGCATTGCTCTTCTTAAATCAGTGGTTTGACTAACAAATCCAATTTCCTCTCCAGCACCCTGGCGTACCCTTCACACAGTGGCTGAGGAGTGTGAATCAGCACACCCTCCAGTCCTCCTTCTTAAAAAGGGGGACCATCACTCCGGTCTGCCGATCCCAAGGCTCTGTTCCTGACTTCCACAAGATGCTGCAGAGGTGCGTCAACCAAGACAGCCCTACAATATCCAGAGTCTTAGAGGACTCACCTTTCTCTCCTCCTCCCCCTCTCCCCCACACTCTGCTTCCAGGTGTGTCAATAGGGATTGTCAAACTATTCTTTGCACCGCCTGACTATATCCTCAGTTGAGGTCATCAGCATTCCATCCCCATTGCATATAGCATAGCAGCAAGTCAGGTCTCCTTCCTTCCTGAGTCTCCTGATGGTTTGCCAGAATTGCCTCAAGGCCTCAAAATCTTGCTCCATGGCCTAACCGAGTAATCAACACCTGAGGTTTTGCTTTAGCTACTGCTAGGACCACATTGCTTTACTCGACATCTTCGTATTTGTCAGCTGCCTCCAAAATCCCACAAGCCAGCCAAGCTTGATAAGACTCCTTTTTTCAGCTGCCTTCACCTCTGACATCTGGTCGGTAAGTTACCACCATAACAAACACCAACCACCTTGGGGCCACAACTCTATATTGTAGCTTCGACAATAGGGCTGTGCAACATGGTCTACACGGACTCAGTGTCTACAGCCTCCTTTGTAATGCTGTTGAAGGAGGCTGTGGACATAGACTGGGACCTCTGTCAGATGCTGCTAATGCACCATCATTACCCTACACTACATCAGGTCCATCCAGCATCCTCCCCTACCACCAGATTCAGCTCACTATCAGGTGATGATCAGTTGACAGCTCTATTCCCTTCTTGTTCAAACATGCAGCCACAGATCTAATGAAACATACACATGTACTATATAGCGGTAGGTCTGATGATACAATTAAAAAATCAATGATCGACCTGTGACCTAGGGCAGCCTGGTGCCAGGTGCACTTGTGGACCCCCCCTATTCTCACATATGGTGTGTGTTATGGGTAAACAGTGGTTAACACAGATGTCCACATAAAAAAGTCCCCCAGAGGGGACAATGGAGCCCAGCTTGGGTACCTTCAAGCACCACATCCATGGATTCCAAGAAGACTGGGTACACTGAGCAGTAGATAAGTGCAAATGATCTGAAGGTGCAGAGAAGCAGTCCTCTTGTCCACCACTGAAAACTCCCAATGTGAAGGCACTGAACCCCTACAGTCCGTCCTGCAAGTGGTGGGCCCACAATTGCTTTAACGCAATTTCCAGCCTCGGTCCATCAGCCATGTCCCTCGATTATTTCTTCATCACAGGGGTTTTTCTGAAACCCATTATCTGGTCCCTCACCATGGATGAGTGGATGTATTGTTTGTCTTAGAAAAACCAGCTAGCAAGAAATATCTTAATGCACAATAACTTATTTTTTTTAATACTTTATATTGATACTTTTAGTAAGGTTAATCATCTAAATACTTATTCCACCACTGCTGAACTGTAAATCCACAGAAGTGTGATTATCTCTAAAACTGAACAGCCAAATGCTCAGGCAACACTGACTATAACATCATAACATTCGTGTCTGCCTTTATCAAAAGAAGAGTAGTTATCTGGAGTGCTTGTTTACATTCTCTTTTCAGAGGCTTACCCAAGGCCTCACTGACTTCATTGTGTTTGTTTCACTAACTGTGTCCAAGCCAGATTGCTATCGCTCCACTGCTTTGTTTTGTTGCTCTGAGTGAGTGACTGACATCATTGAGGACTGTTTACCTTTTTCAGCATCATGAGCTGTGACAAAAACATTGCCTCTCTGTATAAGTGGGAGGGGAGAAAAGAGATTAGTGCTTTTGTAAATAAACAAATACATTTAATATATCTTTTTAGAACTGTGCTAGATTTTCATATGCTGCCCATTTAGTTCATGCAGTTTTACATTAAAATATCTAATTTTAAATCTTTCTTAATGTTGTTCTATTTTGATATAAATGCCTGCAATTTTCACTTAAAAATCCAGATTAAAGAGGGATATTATATTCAGTCTACAAAAGCACAGAAAACCCCCAAAACAAACAAAACAACAACAAATTGTAAGGGTTTTTATTATTGTACTCGCGTTTTCAAATATAGCCCTATGCTTAACATGTCTTACAAAAGTTGAGATATACAGTAAAATATTAAAAATTAATAAAAAAAAAAAATGTACCCGGTAAAAAAAACAAAAACAAAAAAGCCAAAAAAACAACAAAAAAAACAAATTGCACAAATAAGCAATTCATTTGTAATATTGTTGCATATGAAGAAACAGAGATCAGAATTTCAGCACTATGAAAAACTGCCAGGTCTCTTCCTGTTTAAAGTAAGTTCTTGCTCCCCACTGTCACTAAACACTTGCTCACAGGAAACTGTCACAGTGTAGAGGTTCTCTCTCTATTACTACCACCATGGATGGATGGATGGACTAACTGTAAAAATAGTTAAGTCATTTAAAATTATTTTCCTTACAAATGTTCTAAATTAGTTTCTCATTGTTATTTGCACAGTATTTGTGTATTCAATAAGCAGCGCTATTATTTTTAAGACGTTTTGTTTTAAATGAGAGAAATCTCTGCATACAAAGACCAAGGCAAGGACTACTGAACAGCTAAAATCCTACACTCACAGTTAAAGTACAACTTGTCAACTATTTTTAACAGCCAAACAGCTAATCAACAAATCACATAGCAGCTCAATGCATTTAGGTGTGTAGACATGTCAAGACAGCCTGCTAAAGGTATAACCAAGCAATAGATTGGAGAAGAAAGGTGATTTAAGTCACTTTGAGTCTGCCATGTTTATAGGCTTCAGATAAGCTAGTCTGAGTATTTCAGAATATACTAATCTCTTGGGATTTCCCACACAATCATCTCTAGGGTTTAAAGAGACTGGTCTGAAAAAAAGAAAGTCTCCCGTGAGTGGATGAGAATACCTTACTGATGCAGGAGATGCGACAATGGCCAGATTACTTCATGCTGATAAAGAAGACAAAAGTAGCTCAAATAAGCACTTCTTACAACCAAGCAAGAAAGTGAAAAAGAGCATCTATGAACACACAAGGTGTCAAACCAAAGCAGATGGGTTACAGCAGCAAAAGACCGTGCTGCTGCCCCTCCTGTCAGCTAATATTTGAAAAGTCTCTTCTAAATGGAACAGTAAACAATTTTTAGAAATGTTGCCTGGTCTGATGAATCTCGATTTTTACTGCAACATCTGGACGGTAGGGTCAAAATCTGAAAACAGAACATGAAAGCATAGATGCAACCTGCCTAATATCAACGGTCCAGACTGAAGCTGGTGATGTAACAGTTTGGGGCATAATTTTTTGGCACACTTTGGGCCCCTTATTACTGAGTGTTGTTTAAATGCCAGAGACTTCCTGGGTATTGTTGCTGATCGCTTTATGACCACACTGTACCTATCTTCTGATGGGTGCTACCAGCAGTAAAATGCTCCATGTGATAAAGCTCAGATCATCTTAGACGGCCTTCTCAGGGTTTTGTTTATCTCACCAGGTTAAGGAGACGACCCATACGCCACAAGGTTCATGCAGCGACTGGTGACTGAATCTGCTCTGGACCGTTTGTTGCCTTCCACCTGCTCTCTTCTATTTTCCTCTCACATTATAACTGTTTCTATCATTAAAAAAGATAGAAACAGATTTGAATACATTTTCTCAGTCTAAACTTTGCACAATTTTCAACTTGACATCCATTTTCTTCTTTTTATCCGATGCAGGATTCCAAGATAGCCGGAGACTCTCCCAGATGTCATAGCACAAGAGGTGGCTGGACAAGATTCCAGTCTGTCACATGTTTAACCCACTGAGATGGACAGCTATTCCCACCTTTGCATCTATGGCTAATATAGAATGAGCAGTTAACCTAACATGCATGCGTTTGCACTGTGGGGAGAAGCTGGAGTACCTGGAGAGAATCCATAGAGATCCCGCAGTGCCTGAGCCAGCCGGTGAATTCGAATATAGGACCCACATGCTGTGAGCTGACAGAGCTAACCACTGCACCATTGTGCCACTCAAATCACTTTTCAAAGTACTGCATTCTGTGTCCAACTGTTTGTGGAAAAGTATATGTTTTTTTAAAGAATGAGATATTCTTTAAGGGTCCATTTTGCTACAAGTCTCTCTTTTGTTTTTGTGTCTGGCAACAACCAGGACTGTTTCTTTTTTAGAATTCATTAGCAGCTCTGGAAGGATGTATTTGAGTATTTCCTTAGATCTCTTTTATACCACTTTGGCTTACCTACAAGCTAGGGCTGGGCGATATATCGAGTTTTTAAAAAATATCGATATATTTTCATACGAGATATAAGATGTGACAATGTCCTTTATATCGATATAGTCTATGTTACGTTATAATTATACTTGTGGAGCCACAAGTTTGCCTCTCTTTCGTCCACTTTTGTCTCTACGCAACGTTACTAGGCCTCGCCTCTCCTTCACTGAACACAACTC
Organism: Neolamprologus multifasciatus; assembly: GCF_963576455.1. Lineage (NCBI taxonomy): Eukaryota > Metazoa > Chordata > Actinopteri > Cichliformes > Cichlidae > Neolamprologus > Neolamprologus multifasciatus. The sequence continues at coordinate 30,896,105 of NC_140460.1, read as the reverse complement.
CCCCTCCTCCCCCATAGCTTCACCTGCAGGTAGCTACAAGATGGACACGGCAAATCTCCGTTAGCGAGTTGTGGGGCTGGACGGCGTCGACGTGTTAGCGAGCTAACCGCGCTAACGAGCTAACCATGCAGCCCACAGGGGCTGCACGGCCTAAGCTAACCGCGCTAACGAGCTAACCATGCTAACGACAGCCCACAGGGGCTGCACCGCCTAAAATCCCTTCATTTTCTCAAAAGTTGACAGCGCGCCATATGTATGAATTCTGGTTGTGCTTACTGACCGCGAACCGATTTTATGTGGTACACGGCGCTCAGCAATCTGTCAAAAAATGTTTTAGTACGACTTTGGTAAGCTACGGAGATGCAGCGCTTGATAGATTGTCGGAGCATTACGGCTACCGTAGTCTGGAGCCTCGCGGAGTGATACGTACCGTGCTTCAACGTAATATTACCGTATTGTGTGTGTATAAGGGCCATAAATGGCACCTGTTAAGAGACATGGTTATAAAGAGGATTTCAAACTCAAGGCTGTCAGTCACGCAGTAGAAGTTGGGAACAGAGCAGTTGTGAAATCTGTCTTTGTTATTATGCTCAGCGTCTGTTAGTTTACATTTTGACTGCACAAATATGAGCTTTTTGTTATGCACAAAAACAACATTGTTTTCTTTTATTTATGGAGCATTATTATTTAATAAATGCTGATAATTTATTTTTGAGTAATTTCTTCATGTAAATCTATGCTGTCTGTAAATAAAAATGCCTGTGTGACATCTGGGACACAGTGTGACTAAGAACTCTCTTTTTGTTCTTAACTTATGGCTTTAAAAAAATATCGAGATATATATCTTATATCGCCACCCAGCTAAAAAATATCGAGATATGAATTTTGGGTCATATCGCCCAGCCCTACTACAAGCTTAATCCTGTGATGGCTTAATCCTGTAGAAGTGGGCAGAACTATCTCCAAACCTCAGTGTTTAGCATCCTCTGTGAAACAACTCCAGAGAAAGAGAAAAACAGCAAGAACCACTCATCAAGATCAGCCAGAAATCGGTTCCTTTCTACAGCAGTGGTTGACCAAAGCAAGAAATTGGAAAAGGCAACACAAAGTCTGTAACAAAGACTACGAGTAAGTTTTTGACATAATGTGTTCCCATTACATTTAGTCTTTTCTACACTTTATGCTCAATAAAGTGTTTTATACTTTGTTAAACAATGGTGATTTTAATCCATTGTGCTGTAAAATCCAATATGACTACACATTTTAAAAATGATTCATTATTCACTGTAAAGTGATGCTTAGTTTTTATACTTCCAATTAATCCCAAACAGAATAATAGAAAATGGAAACAAGAATCTCAGGAGGATGATCTATCATCAGTTATGTAACTAATATGTGTGAAAGTTGTCATTTTCACATATATTCCAAGAACCTTCTGTTTTCATCAGCTTTACTGACCATTTCAAAAGCTAACAACACTTTACAACAACACTTTTGCCTAAAAACATTAAGTCCCTCTGGACACTGCAGTTTTCAGTGGGTGAAACATTTCATTACTTATCCAGGAATTTACTAAGGCATTTTTTTATTGCACAGTTCATTATCTAATGACGGAATGCTTTATTTCGATGCGCGTGACTCTTCTGGTCCTTCATATCTTATATATTATTAAACAGCTTATGCAGCAGGTTCACTTTAACTCGGTGTTTCTGTGATCTTTGCAGTGGCAAACTGGGGACAAAGACACCCCCCTAGCGCCATGTATCCGCACTGCACCCCCTCACGCCGAGAAGCACTGCCCCCTGTGAAATTCCTGACTGCCAGGGTGATTCCTACGGTTACCAAGGGCTGCTTCCTACTGTAGCTTACCGTGTGCTGTGTGGCAAACTATTTTATAACCTCTGGATAAATTATCAACCCCGGGAATGATATCCCCAGCGATAAAGGGTGAGTTATGATTTAATTACACCTGAGATTGTGTCGGCCATGTGTGTTCTGCAGATGTTAGTGTGCGGGCTCAGCAGTGTGTGAAGCTCAGTCTTATAGCCTATAACGTCCTGTCTTGATTCCTGTCGCCTACAAAAATGTGTGTTAGCGTGCCTACCTGTTTTTCCATACAGACAACAAAGGCAGTTATCCGCTGAATGTGTGTTTTTAGAGAAAGACTTGGGAACACGCCCTTGCTTTTTTCCTACCTGTATGAAAGGAAATATTTTAACTTAATTTCAATACCCTTAAACTGCGGTCAGACCCACGCACAAATCCACACTCGGAAAGTTACCCGTATTTGTTCATATTTGGCCGCAGTTTGGAGTTTCTAATCGTCTCGGATCGAGTAGATATACATATTTATTACTGTCGCTCTCTCAAACACAAACTCCCAGAGCTACTGAGAGAGAGAGAGAGAGAAAAGTGAACTATGTTTCATACGGATGGCTGGATCCGCATAACCCCGGCTGGTGCACCGCAGCTCAGCTGTTAACTGTAACCTGCGGCGGCAGAGTTGTCGCGGACGGATACATAATAACACCTCTAGCCTCGAAAAGCAACCAGTAAACCGAAAAAACACCCAGTTCGCCCGCTTGTGACCACTGCAGTACGCTTTGGGTATTCAGCTCGTCGTAAATATGGGCTACAGAGGTTAGGGAGAGCAAGAGGGGGCGTCCGAGGCCACGGTAAAACCGGGGAGTTTCCTGCCACTATAGGTCCGGCTGCGTGCCGGGTCACAGGTAGAGGTTGGGCGGGTAACCTTGCTCAGCAGCTCCACCAAACCGAAACATGACTTCTGTTTAGCTAAATGGTATCACTTTCCCTCGTGTAGGCTTAGGCTAGGTAGCTTTTGCTTTCGTGTGTGACTTGTTAAAATACTCCACGAGGGGGAAAAAGTCTAAATTAAGTTAAGCAGGTGCTCATGTGGCACGTGCAAGTTAGGTGACTTCTAATTAATAACCTGTAATGGTTTCTGTTGAGCTGCTTTCATCATCAGTGGCTGCCTGCTCTGTCTACAGGCCAGTGTGTGATTGACAGAAACTTTAATTTCCAGTGAAACACACCAGGCCATCCTTTGCCATGTTAGTTTTGACAGGTTAGCATCTAATTATCAGCTGCTGTAATAAAAAAAAAGAAAAAAAAAGAAAGCTCATTACTAGATCCCAAAGACTGCAAACTGTAATAAATGATACAAAACGGAGATGAGCAACAGATTTGTGGCACTTAGACTTGCTGAAGTACTTGTTAAACGACTAACCACTTGGTTAGCCTTAATAAAAAAAGTTTTATTTATAATTACAGTCAGTCATAAAAAGGCTGATGTTTTCACACAGTATATGAAATCTCTCTAAATAAAAGCTGCATGAGTGATGCAGTGAGATCCCTGACCGACATTACATTGTGACAACAGCTTCCTCTCCATAAATTATGTAAGACCCTCATCATCATAAGGACTTTATATTCACAGTGCACATGGATTCTTTTTCATTTCCTGCTCTAGAACAGTGTCTCTGGTTTCCTCAAAGCTTATCAATGGTCTGTCATATGTAAAATGTGTGCTTGACAGTGCGTCTGTGTATACAGCATATTTGGACCTAATTCTTAAGCTTGACATCAGAATTACTTCTGTAAAATAACCACGAACTCTAGGCATTGCATTAGCTGGTTAGAAATCAGTGAGCTCTGCAGAATTCCTTACATTGCAGGGGTGGTTCTGATAAACAAGAGGCTCAGCCACTTTACATGCACTGCTGCAGTATAATGTGATGTGCTGAATAGCTTCTAGTGACTCTGAGTATTTAAATAGTTACACGAGCTGTTCAAGTAGAATCATAGAGGAAACAGGGCTTTCTCTAAGAAAAATACGATTTGTGTAATCATGTTAATTTATGTCCTTCATGTGAAGGTGGACTGATTTTTTTTATTCTTTTTACTTTTCTACTGCTTTTAGTACAACAATAATGATTGTGAATCTGTGTGAAATGATTTTTTTAAAAGTATCCTGGCATTTTCACGTCCAGTGGTTGAAATAATAAAATATTTAAAATGTAGTTAATAATTCATAGTGACATTTTGAGACTTATTGTCACTATTCCGCCTGGAAGAAAACAATCCACAGACAATACTGTAGTTATTTATGAGTCCTTCCATTTCTTAGATAGGTTTAAACCTCTAAACGACTTTTGGGGAAAGCTTATGGTTTGTATCAAATTAGTCCCTTTCGCAATGATAACCATGTTTTGAAAAGCTTATCTTGCTTATCTTGCTGACTGAAAGCCCTGAAGGCAAACCTCTCATATGTGTGTTTTTTTTTTCCCCTTGTCTTACAAAGCCATGACATCACAAAGAGGTAACTGATCAGTTTAAACGATTGTCCTGGAGCAACGTCAGATACAGAGGTAACCAGATGAAGTGTAAACAGAAACGCCTTTTGTAGTGACTGTTTGCGTTTACAACAACTTTTTTAAAGTGTGAGACAAAATGGGGTTGAAGAGGATCCTAAACTGGATATATGTAAAGTCACACATCAGTGAGACTTTTCTGAAGATTAGCATAACATCTGATTTTCATTCTGCATAATGGGAATTATTTTGCTTTGACAGGATAAAACGAAGAAGTTCACTACTACTTCATAACCTATTGAAACATTTTTTTTCGATCGGCATATTAATGTAGGGAAGCACTTTGAAAATAGAGGTTTTTTTTAAAAGGGCTGCTTCCTGTTAAAAAGCAGGGAGCAGTTGCCAATAGCTAATTTGTGTAATTCAAGATGTAAATAGTTTTTAAAAATTCTTTTAAAGTAGGATTGGGCACTTCATTCATTCCCACAGCATGTCTTTATCATGTCTTCTTCCTCTCACCCCAACTGGTCACGGCAGATGGCCCCGCCCCTCCATGAGCCTGGTTCTGCCGGATGTTTCTTCCTGTTGAAAGGAAGTTTTTCCTTCCCACTGTCGCCGAAGTGCTTGCTCATAGTAGGGGTGGGGGAAAAAATCGATACTGTGTAGTATCGTGATATTTTGTTTGCTAATAATGTATCGATACAGGGACAGCAGAAATCGATATTTTGTTACAAAAAAGGTTTTTGTGGACTGGAACATGACTTGCTCTGACTTCAGAGCATGTTGATCCTTTTTCTGAGCAAGAATCCTGACATTCCTTCACTGTCCAAATGTGTTTAACCTTTTTTTTTATGGCAGCAATAAACATGACAGTTTACTTATTTTAATTTAAGACATGTTTTATTTTAATTAAGTTTAAAACTTTTTTATTTAATGTAAAATTATATTTTGTTTTAATTTACTTTCAAATTCTTCAGTTGCTTAATGGGCTGCATAGTTTTCATAAACTGCATAGTTCAGAATAGCTATAATTGTACCAGATGGTTGCGTTCAGTTAAGTTGGACTAGACTGTAATACAAACCGTTCAGTTTGTCAACAATCAAACTGAAATGAGAGAAAGACTGAGTGTGAGACTTTGATATTAGATAAAATCATCCATCCATCCATCCATCCATTCACTTCCGCTTATCCTTTTCAGGGTCGCGGGGGGCGCTGGAGCCTATCCCAGCTGTCATAGGGCGAGAGGCGGGGTACATAGGGGTAGATAAAATCAATATTGATAAAATTTACCTTTATGTACAGAATCTGAATATCGCAAAATATTTTAAAAAATTGCAATAATATCGTATCGTGCGTTAAGTATTGTGATAATATCGTATCGTGGGATGTATGGTGATTCCCACCTCTAGCTCATAGGGGGTCATATGATTGTTGGACCTTTCTCTGTATGTATTATTGTAGGGTCTACCTTACAATATAAAGGCAACTGATGTTGTGATTTGTATAAATAAAATTGAATTGAATAGAATTCAGTTAAAAGTGAATCGAAAGCTAATACCACCAATCTGTAAAATGTTCCATTAATCACGATTTTGTTTGAGGGCATATTGCCCAGCCCTATTGTATAAACCAGGAGCTTCATATCAACTAGATAATCTGACTGTGGCTATTGCGTTCATCAGAAGTCAGTTTATTGACTGACCACCGAGGACCAGCTCATTGCGGTTGCCTAGTAACACTGGCACAAAACTGCAACAGGTAAAGGCCAGCTGTGAATCAAGCATAAGGTGTGGAGTCGGTGTCAGTGAGCCTGCCACTCTGCAGCAGCGCGAAATGTGCACGTTGAAGTGTCTGCTGCTGGTTCTCTGGGTCTGTTTTCATCTCAGTGGTTTTCTCTGGGCTTCACTTTCGTGACACTTGGGAATGTTGATTGAATTCCACAGAATTAATGGCCCTCATTTGCTCAGTCATAGATGACAACACAGCGAGCTTGTGACCGGAGCCAGACTTCCACTGCGACATGCTTCCCTCGTGTCCCGGCACGCCTCATGACTGCAGCCGTCATTGAGCTGCCTTCTCTCCAAGTGAAGTGAAGTCGGTACTTTGAACTGGGAGCTGCTTGGGTCTTATTACAGCGAAGGGAGATGTTTTATCATGGTGGTAATAGAGGCAGTGCTGCGAGGGCCTTGTGGCTGTGGAGCAGGGCGGCGAGGGAGAAGGAATGAGCTGCGTGCTGATGTTGGGGAGCAACTGAGCAGCACGCTAATTTGTATTGTAATGAATGACAAAAACATCTTTGTGTAGAGATTATGTCAAAAGTCAGGTTATCCAGTTATTTTATAACTAAGTGATAATCCCCAGTTTAGCACTAAGGCCATCACATGCTGAAGAACTGAGTAAACACGGGGCTCATACATAATTAGCTCTTAATAACGTCTTATAGGGCTGCACAAATTGTGACAGTCTGGGCTGATGGAGATGTTCATCCACCTATTAGAAAGTCTGTCAGCGCGTCATCACATCATTTTTTTGACCTTTATCAAACACAACATTGATGAGGAGTAACACATAAACCCCTGTTATCGGTAAATACCTCTCTACCTGCATCAAATACTGATACTTGGTCAATACTTCTTTGCATCCTGAGTATATTTCCTTAAACCTCCATCACTCAGAGATGAAATGTTCGCTACAGATTTGGCCCTAATCATTTCAACCAATGTGCCGGAAACATTCGACCTTTTAAACTTGTGGTTCAGTTGGATTTTGTTGTTTTAAAGCAAAGTGAGTGTCTCCACAGTAACTGAGTATAAAATTAGGGTTGAAACAGTGCAGGAATCAAAGATTTGCCATAAAAGGCTGTGGGATTTCAGGATTAATCAGCGCTGGGTGTGAATGATCCACAGAGCTTTGCACTCCTGCTCTGTAAAGGGGAAGAGCGGATAAGCAGGCTGCCTGAAAGGAGGTTTTGAATGAAAACACGATAGATAATCTTGGCTGCTTCATTAAATGCCTAATTTGCTGTTCAACACTGGAAAGTGCCATTTCTGCCTCTAACTTGGCTCCTACTCGTATAATGAGCATGCCTTCGTGGTTTAGGAGGAAATCAGCTTGCAGCAAATCACCTTGTTGGTTCAGTGACTTCGGCCCGCATGAAAACAACAGGTTCTGTACAGGCTGCATGTCTCTTCGTCTGTTGCTGTAAAAGTTCATTGTGTGCTATGGGACCAGTAATTTGGTAGGTTGTGAGTGAGCTGTGTGCTTCCTGGAGTTTCCGTAAACAGCTTCACAAATGTCAGTCTCACAAATAATTGTTAATCCCCTCAAGATGCAGCTGTAACTACTAAGTGCTTCCAATTTGATGTATTAAAACATCACATATTTTTCTTTCAGGCTGGTTGCTGTGAAGCTGTCAGTCAGATCTGCTCAGGACTAGACACCCAGACTGAAAATGACCTTTTCGGGGACCCTTAGTTCTATTCTAAGTGAACTCTAGTTTGTGAAAAGGCACAGGATATGTGTTGGCATTTGTATGAGAATTAACACGTAACGTGTTTATATAGTTTACTTACTTCATTGCTATAATCAGTCTACTCCTCTTTTCTTATGATCCTACCAGTTTATGACATATTAAAGCTAAGAGAGTTCCATTTATTTCACCTAAATGCATGAGTCAGGGATCAGATCACTATGAAATTATCAGTACAGCTGATGATCTTCATCTGGAAGACCATCAGACTTTTTACCACCGATAACTTTATCATATACAAAAAATAAATTCCATCTTTAAATATTACATCTTTCAGCAGACTAGCATAATTTAACCAGACATTAACGGTGGCATGCCTGCTACAGAGCAAGATGCAGACAGTATTCCAGATGTTTTGAGTCACAGTTTGCATTCTGGATTTTAGATTCGTTGCACCACGAACAAACGTCCATCAGTCCATAAGCATCGTCTTACAATGGCTGGAAGATATTCACTGTGGCTCGTGTTGCACGTCTGCTATTATAACTATTACATATTCATTGTAGTACTTTCCCTGGAAGTTATCTTAGCCTTCCAAACCACAACATTCTCATTAAAATACATACTATGCATTTTTTTTTTAAAGTGAATCTATTATGCTTCCCCTTATTAGTCAGCTTACCTTTACCATGTTATGTTCATAAAACGTGAATCCTAATGCAACAAAAGCTCAGGCTTCAGATTGTTCTCTACATTTTTTGTCTTCTCTTGATCTGTACAATGTCGGTTAAAGCAGCTATCCCTGCTATGATCGCCTCTGGCACGCAGCTCTGGTTGTGAAATCACCGTTTTCAAACCATAGCCAGTCAGAAGAACCCTCGCTTAAAAGCTGGGTAGTCTCACTTGTCCTCTTCTTGATTTCTCTTATTCCTTTTTTCATATATGTTTCACATAATCAAACTAATTTTAATATTTGATAAATATAACCAGAGTAAATAAATGATGATTTCATTTATTAAGGGGGGAAAAAAAGCTATCCAAGCCTAGCTGGTCCTGTGTAATTGCTTTGCTTATTAATATTAACCACAGTTTTTGGGAAGCTGAGTTCAATTTCACAAGCCACACCCAGGCCTGTTTACTGCCAGACCTGTTGAATCAAGAAATCGCTTAAATAGAACCTGTCTGACAAAGTGAAGTAGACTAAAAGCTCTCAGAAAGCACAACTTCATGCCACAATATAAAGAAACGGATGAGAAATTTGGAAAGGGTTATTTGATTGATTTGAAAAAAAAGCTGAACTTTTTGTAATGTTATAAATTTGTCATTATATCTGGCATAAAGCTAACACAGCATTTCATAAAAACAACATCAGACCAACATTCAAACATGGTGGTGGAAGTGTGATGGTGTGGGGCTCCTTTGCTGCTTTAGCACCTGAACGACGTATTCATTGCTGTTTATTGATGAAACCAAGAATTTGGTTCCATCAACGGTTTCTGCCCTGAAGCTTCAAGAACACTTGGGTTATGCAGAACAATTATTCAAATTGAAACAAAAAGAAGGCTTTGTGGTGGATGAACCAAAGCCTGGACTTGAGATGACTGACTGAGATGCGTTGCCATGACGTTAAACAGGCTGTTAATACTTTAAGTTTATCCAGTTTGCCTGAATTAAAATTCTGCAAAGAAGAGTGCCCAAAATTCCTCCATAGCTGTGTCAAAGACTCGTTACCCGTTATCATAAACACTTGATTGCAGTTATTGCTGTACAGTTGGTTATTAGGGGGCAGTTACTCTGCACGTTTGGACAACTTTTGTTGTCTCATATTAAAATTAGGTGACAAATATGCTAAAAACTAAGAAATGAAGATGGGGGGTAAATACCGTTTTTCACCACTCTATCCTAGGTTCAGTCCAAGAATAACAACGTGACGCTGAAAATAAACACAATAGCTAGATTTTCAGCTAAATTTCAGTTTACAAAGAGCACTCTTTGTCTGCTGTCTAAAGGATAAACAAAGAAAATGATCTTTGAGCTATGTTACAATGCCAAACCTTTTAGTTAAATTACATACATGTGTTCACTGAAGCCGGTAATAATCAGATCTTGCCATGCTGCCAGTTTTTATTGGATGTGATGGGAAAGGGGCAGCTACGCAGCACTGTGTAGCTGGTGGCTGACAGCAGATGTCTCGTGGCCACGGAGGAACTCTGCTCTCAGATGAAAGTATGTTCTTGGGCTGTTTACGCAAGGTTGTTTGTTTCCATTCCCACTAATGTCTGCTGGCTGTTTATTTGCTATGTATGTGCTCAGGTTGTTGTACTTGTTAGGTTATATTAGACTGGAGTGTATATAATCTTTCTACCATTTAGTTTTCAGAGTTTAGTTGATGGGTTTGAGTCATTTAATTGAACGATATGTTTTCACAAAGCGCACAAAAGGGCCTTGTGAGAGTCTATACCCTTCATGCTTGATTGCAGTGATATAATATAGCCCTTACTCTTTTCCCACTGCTTGCTGCGGGTGTTTTCCAGGGCAAACAGACAAGCCGGCAGCTCAGCAGGGGTCTTGGATTACTGTGAAGAACCTGTCAGGTTGCCTCCCTCTTTAAGAGAAGGGATTCAGCTTTGGACTTGCAAACTTGAAGTGGTTCCACTTACCAATTCTCTCTGGCATGGCAAAGACAGAAACCGCACGTGACAGCGCTCGGATATCCCGTTTCACAATACAGACCTCAGAGCCGGGCCGCTCACTGGATTTCTTGTATGCATTATTAGGGAGAGGTGCTCAGTGGGAAGTGTCCGAACAAGGAAAAACATGTTTTTTTTTTTTCCCTTTTTTTTTTTTTTTTTTTGCACGCACTGAAGCAGGAAATAATCGATCAGCTTTTAACCCGGCTGATCCTTCCCCGTGCCTGCACTCAGACTGAACCTGGACCACGCTCTCATTTAACCCAATTAATCCCTCTTGAAGCTGCGTGCCCTCACTGTTAAGAGGATTAAACCAGGTATTGGAAATGCACCTGCGACATGTCCAGCTCACTTAGCGCACATCATTCAGTAGATGTAGTCTGCAGGAGAGCACTAGGTTGGACCACTTAACCAAGGTTGGCAAGCTGTTGGCTGAGCCGCCAGAATAACCTTTTTTTGGTTTTATAGTTGCTTTTGATTTGGAGAAAACCTTTTTTAACACTTTTAGGTAGAAATTAAGAGTAATTAGAGTAATTTTGATCCTAGTATTTACACCTCTGAGTGTTAGCCACTAGTAGCCTCGGGTAATGTCTGTTTTCCTACAGAAAATGTTCCTGTGATCATAAACTGTATATAAAAGACTGTGACTTCATCCATTGCTTTCTGAAGTCTCAACATTAACATTTTGGTTGCTGCCATGCTGGTTAAAGCCAGAGGTTGACCATATGGCCTGATTTAGACTTCTCTGAGGAATCTTTGTTGAGCCTATGATGCAACCAGCAAGTGGCTGATGTCGTTGCAGGCATTTATGCGTGTGCTGGTGCATTGTGTTAATTACCATGAGGTTGTGTCCTGGTGTTTTATATGCGGTGCTAGCCATGATAAAGACCAATATAATGCTGGGACTAATTTTCTTTCTGGGTTCCCACTCCTTATTGTGGTCAGTTTTCCTCAGGGGCAAACACATTTATCCCTCAAGTTTTTCCACATCTTTGTACATTCAGTTATATCCATTCCGATAGTTTCAGCAATCTCCCTCCAGGAACATGCAGACATTATTGAGTCCTTACATTGATGCTATGATTTTTATTCCTGTATTGTAATAGTTGCAGACTACGTCAACCGAACGTGTAGTTACATTTCTACATTCCTTCAAGGCACTGTTGGAGATCTCTTCCTGTTAGAAGGGAGTTCTTTTACTCCACTGTTGCCAAGTGTTTGCAAATAGGGGATTTTTGGCTCATTGGAGTTCTTGCTCTTATAGGGTTTATCTTATAATATACATGCCCCCTTGAGATGACTGTTGTATAGATTTAACATAGATTTTGACAACTACACGTAATAAAAGAGATGTTTTGGCTATTTAGTTTGGTTTTTGGGTCTCTATAGTAGCCATAATGTGGAAACTGCATTTTGCTGTTTTTCCAAGTCCTGAATCACTTTGGGTTTTTTGTACAGATTAGGCAAATGGGATGTAACATTTTGAGCTTTAAAAGTGCTTTTAGGCAAACTGTATTGAGTTTGGGCTACACCAAGCTAGCTGTTTCCACCTGATACTGTCTTTATAGTAAGCTACTCAGCTGGTGACTCCAGCATTAGCTTCTATAGGCATGATGAGTATCTCATCTTAGACTCAGCAAGAAAGAGGGTGGGTTTATTTAAAATGTTAAACTGCTCCTTTCAAAAGTTGTGTTTACTTGTCATTTTAAAACTTTACCTAAGATCGATACTTTGATGTACTACTTGATACTCAAATCCCTGCTTGTTGAGAAGAGCTCTGGGATTTTTTTTAACCTGTTAAGTCTGGCCAGTAAATATACTGGAAAGAACTGGTATTGATCTGTTGGAGGCAGAAATTACTTAAAAAATTGGAGCTTATGGAAACCCTACTTCTTCTATGTGAGTCCATGACAGAATACTGCATGCATGGGTAATGCAGCAGGCTGGCAAGACTGCAGAGAGCCAGTTGAGGGAGGATTTGTCATCATGTGAGGATGATTCAGACATTTAAAAATGATTTACAGGATTAACATATCCAGATATGCAGTTTTGCAGTCCTCAAAGTATTTTTAGGGATCAATGACAGTCAGACAAGGATGCATTCACACAGTCACAGATGTGCCGACACCATTCTCCTTCGAAATGGGTCATGTTTAGAGTGTATTTTTGGAACCAGAAATGTGTGTGTGTGTGTGTGGTCCCCATTAAGTGTTAGATAGGGAGTGTAGTTTGTGCACTAAACCTGGCTAAGTGACTCCTCTGCCTGGAATTTTGAATGTGGAATAACAGGGAGACAGTTTGTTCAGTTTCTCATCACCTTCAAGCCGTCTGGAGCCGTAAATCAGCCATAAATCTTTGTGTTTGCGCTCCAAGCCACTGCTCAGAGTTTCAGTGCAGGTTTCGATCTAGAAACTTTTGCAGCTTCAGACTGGGCTTGTCAACGTGGAAACAGTCTTATCACAAAAATTCTCATATGGGGACCTGATATGTTTAATATGCTGCTGAGAATATAGCCCAGAAGAAGCGTATAGTATAGCTTTTATTTTGGAAAGAGCCATTTCTCTGTAATAAACTCTCTTTTCCAAAGATGAGTGATTCCTCAATCAGATACAGGGCTCGCAAAATCGCTAGCCCCGGGATGTCGGGCTAGCGATTTTTCCAGTCGGGCTACCAAAATCTATCTCTGCCCTGCCCGTCGGCCTATCGTAGGAAGGAAAAATATATGTCAATGCTTTTGCATTCTTTCGGAAATGTAGCTGGGTAATTATGTCATTGGCATCGGTGAGCCACTGTCAATATGTGACTTACTGAAATGGCGTTTGAATTTGCGCTTGTTTTTTGCTTTCACTTTGCAATCGCGCGAACTGTGTATAGAGAGCGACAGCACTGATTGGTGAGTGATGATAATTTGCGCACCAATTCCTGACATCGTCTTATCAATCGTTAGCTTACTATGCAAACATGACAAGTGAAATCTCCGCAGCTTAAACATGTGAGAGGTTGATCGCGCAGAGAATCGCTGAGCGTTATGTGAGTGCGTGTAAAAGCAGCAGGATATATATTTTAGTTCTGCTGAGCCAAATAAGACAGGTCAGGGTGAAGAAGTGACAGCCAAAGAAAAGCTTACCACAAAACGGAAAAGTTATGACAAATCAGACTATAAGGCAAAAAGAAAGTGCAGCTTTATGGTTTTATGGACAAAAGAATTTCTGTGGCTGCAATATGACGAGCTAAATAACCAGAGGTGCACATAAGTGGTCCGCAGGTGCGCATTCGCTGTCAAAATAAAAAACGCACACAAGATAAGAATTTGCAACGCGTGTTTGCGTACATAAGATTTTCAGGAGGAGGACAGACATTTGTTTAGAACTCTTAAAGATGTCGAAGAAGCTCCTTTAAGCAATTACTGTGATGTTCCTCCACCTCCAAAGAAATGTCAGAAGGAGTCCGAACCACAAAAGAAGCGCGTATTCTCGGAAAAGTGGTTGCAGGAGGTGAGCTGGCTTCAAACAAATGATGAACGCACAGAGATGTGGTGCAGAATGTGCCGTGAAAATTTAATAAATGACAAATTAAAAAGGCATGAACATTTTTTTTGTATCGAAAAAATATCAAACCGTGACACCAAAGTATCGAACCGAACCGTGAATTTTGTGTATCGTTGCACCCCTAATATATTATATATATGGCATTGCCTTAGATGATGCTTGGTGTTACAGTTTGTCCCCCACCAAGTTCGGTAACACTGTTGCTCGAGTTCATTAACATTTTCTGTTGTCAGTTTTTCTTTGAAACCTCTTGCACTCCTAACATGTGTGTGTGACTGCAGTACCTCAAACGTTAGCACATGTGCTGCTGCCAGCAACTCCTCCTACGCTGCGTGCATCAACCTAACGTGATGTGGCTTCTGTTTTATTCCAACCACATAATTGGTTTGGTGTCTGTCAAAATATGGATGGATTGAGTTCTATTGACTTTATATTGACCATGTCTCATATTTCAATTGAGGGGAAGTAATTTTGAAGTTAGTGTCTTTATTGTTTAATAAAACCATTCCAGGACACAGATAGGATATGGTATGGAAGCCTGGATGGATGCAATTATCCAGAATCAAAAATATTTCTCATGGTTCACCATAACCAAAGCACCACATCACTTGTTATGTTATTTGAGGCTGGTGTCGCATTAATATCAGCCAAGAGTTAATATAAGCTATATATTTGTTCTCCACTCCACAGAGTTTATAGCTGTTTAATGTCAGGTGTAGGCAGACAGGCTCAGTGTGCAGAGTCAGGCAGAAATTAGATTTAGTCTGAGCTACCTGTGTATTTCATCTCCCTCGGAGTAGTGTGTGTGTGTGTGTGTGTGTGTGTGTGTGTGTGTCCTGCTGCTTTATTATGTGAATGTATTTACAAGCACGCCTCAAGCTGTGACTCACATCTTACTACAGAACTGTGACTTCCATCAAATATGAATTCTGCAAACATTAATCTCCTGCTAAAACCAGGCAAAGACCCTGTATATCCCTCAAGCTATCGTCCAATATCCCTTATAAATGTAAACCTTAAAATAATCTGCAAAGCTCTCTCAAAGAGGCTAGAGAAAATAACCCCCCTCTTAATTCATCCTGACCAAACTGGTTTCATAAAAGGTAGGCACTCATCAACAAATACACGTAGATTACTTAATTTGATAGACTACTCATACAGTAAAAACCTTGAAACTACAATATTTTCTTCAGATGCAGAAAAAGCATTTGACAGAGTTAACTGGAAATTTCTATTTGCAACTTTACACAAATTTGGTTTTGGATCCTCTTTCATTAACTGGTTAAAAATATTATACAATTCCCCAACAGCTTGTGTCAGAACAAATGACCAAACATCCTCCAGCTTCTGTCTCCTGAGGGGCACCAGGCAGGGATGCTCACTCTCCCCTTCACTGTTTGCCATTTTTATTGAGCCACTAGCAGCAGCAATTAGACAGAATTCAGTAATTGAGGGCATAAAATGCAAGATCGTGGAACATAAAATCAGCCTTTATGCGGATGATGTGTTACTTTTTCTCCAAAACTCACAAACCAATATCTCGGGGATGATTGAATTGATAAACTCTTTTGCAAGAATATCAGACTACTCAATTAACTGGTCAAAATCTACAGTCCTTCCGATTAATTGCTCCTTCCATAATTCTTCTTCTACACCACTGCAATCGGGAAATATAAAATATTTAGGTATTAATGTTTCTCCCAAGCTTGCAGATCTAACTAAATTAAACCATATCCCACTTTTAAAGAAGGTAGAAGGCGATCTGGCTAGATGGAAATGTTTACCCATATCACTCATGGGAAGGGTTGCCGCTATAAAAATGATGGTCCTACCAAAATTAAATTATTTATTCTCAATGATCCCAACTAAACCGCCACAAGATTGGTTCAGATCTCTAGATTCATACATGTCCAAATTCCTTTGGAAAGATAAACCCCCATGTATAAGCTTAAAAACACTACAAAAGACCAAGGATAAAGGAGGATTAGAGCTACCGTATTTTCTGGACTACAAAGCACACCTGAACATTAGCCACACAAGCTAAAATCAGGGGAAAATCCTGTTTTGTACATACATTAGCCACACCTGACTAAAAGCCGCAGGTGTTTCAATGTTGACTTATCATATGTAAGAGAATATGCACGGGGAATATGCTAGGGAATTGTCAGGAAAGAGATGGCTGTTTGGAGACACATCGCTTTTATTAATATTTTGAAAAACAAGTTATGGGTACATATTTGCATAACTTTTTAGGTATACGTACAAGTACCGGTAATTACAAGTACGAAACATGTACTGTGCTTCATAAATGAGTAACAAATGTAGTACATAACAATAACCCACAGCACACCAGAAAAATAGATTCGGCCTACCTTTTAGGCTCAGGTGCAGTGACAGGGCTTTAACAAGAAGAAAAGTCAGTCATTCACCACCATCTTTCTCTTCTTCCTGCGCACTAAAACCACCAAAGTCCTCTTCTCCAGTGTCAGAAACGAACAGGCTCAGGATGGCTACGTCATCCACTCTCCGCTTCTCTCCTTCGTTGTCACTTTCAAAACCAAAGAAATCCTCGTTGTCAGTGTCAGAGTTGAACACCCTCAGAAGGGCCATGGCGGTGTCCTGCTCTCCATCATGCAGCAGTCCAGCCCTTCGAAATCCGTTGGTGATCGTGGATGTTTTCACACTTTTCCACGCTGTCAGAATCCACTGGTGGAGTTGGGCATAAGTTGCTTTTCGCAAGTTTATCGCCGCTCGTCATCCACGCCTCCCACTGAACGCGTAGCGCTACTTTGAAGTTTGTTTTTCGCGCTACTTTGTACGGCACTACGTTGCCTGGCGGATGGACATGTGACCAACATACCACTCTTGAACCCCGATACTGTGTGTCTGATCACATGCCCTTCCGCCAGGCAACGTAGTGCCGTACAACAGCGGAACAAACAAAACAAATCCTCTTACGATATCACAAAAATCATTTGCAATCCTTAGAAAAGCCGCACCTGACTAAAAGCCGCAGGGTTCAAAGCTTGTGCAAAAAGTAGCGGCTTATAGCCCGACAATTACGGTACCTAACTTGCAGCACTACTTCTTAGTCAACAGGCTTCAGTTTATCTCAGGATGGCTAAAACATACCTTCTTAGATGAACCTTGGCTAGATGTAGAACAAGCACTTTGCAATAATCTAGAGATTTCAGATCTACCATTTATCAGCTCAAACATCCAACGACATGAATGCTTCAAAAGCGTCAACATCAGCTCTTCTCTGACAGCATGGTGGGACTTTCTAAAATTGACAGAGTCTTCATTAATCCCATGCAAACATACACATATCTGGAACAACCCTGACATATTACAAAACAATAATATGATAAACTTTTCAGATTGGAATGGTAAAGGAATCAAATACTTAGAACATATATTAGAAGGAACAGAATTTATTTCATTTGACAGACTAGTTACACAATATGGGATCAACAAGAAAAGATTTTTAGAATATCAACAAATTAAATCCATAATAAAAAAGAAATTTAAACCGGGTCAAGTTGAACTACAAACACCACCAAGTGTGGTTCAATTTCTTACTCTTAAAACCCCCAAATTACTTTCCAAAATATACAGAATGCTTTCTAAAACAGATGAATCAATATCCCTTCCTATTGCAAAATGGGAAGCGGATTTATCAGTTAACTTAGACCAAAGCTTCTGGTCTCAGATTTGCTTAAAAACCTTTCATCTAATTAGAAATCCCAGTCTTCAATTAATTCAATACAAAATACTACATAGAGTGCACTATACAGGTCATCGGATGTTCAAGATGGGCTTTACGTCTACCAGCAACTATATCCACGCTCTTTGGTTCTGTCCACCAGTTCAGAAGTTTTCACTTTTCATCCATCCACCCATCCATCTTCTACCACTAATCCAGGTTACAGTGTCAGCAGAGACCTTACTGCCCTCTCCCCGACCACCTCAACCAGCTCGGGACACTCGGGCCAAGCAATATCACCTCTCCAGCAGGTCCTGGATCTGACTTTGGGCCTTTTCCCTGTAGGACATGATTGGAATACCTCACAAAGAAGGCATCCAGGAGGCATGCTAGTCAGATATCCAAACCTACTCAGCTGGCTCATTTTAATGTGGAGGAGTAGCAGCTTTGCTCTGAGACCTTGTGGCTTGTGGCTAGCAGAACTCCTCATCCTTTCTCTAAGGGAGAGCCTTAGAGACAGCCCAGGCACCCGTTGGAGGAAACTCATGTCTGCTGCTTATATCCATGGTCTCATTTTTTTGGTCACTAAACAAAGCTCATGATGGATGTACATCGACTGCTTTGCTTTCACATTCATGATTACTATTACAGACCAATACAGTGTCTGCATCCTGCATCACTGCAGAAGCAGAACCAGCCCATCTGTTAATCTCTACTGGACCCTTTTCCAGATGAGACACTTTTCAGTTTCAAACAGTTTTACAGTTTCAAAAAAAAAATTCCATTGCTATTGTTTGACCATTTTCTTTTTTAATATCAGGATAATCCCCATTACCACCACTACTACAACCTTTCCCATGCATTCCTACTAGTTAAAGCCACACTTGTTGACTTCTTCATTAGGTATGCCTGTGCAATCTAGTTCAAGCAGGAAAAATTATAATTGTTCTTTATATTTATTATTAAATCCACACTGTGGGCACTTGGTTGAGCTGGTGAGGCATATGCTATAAGGCTGCAAGGACCTGAGTTCACTTCCTAATAGTCTAATCCTGGGTTGACACAATTGTAACAGGAGCCGAAGTTGTGTTCGTAGCATCCAGCTATTGAAGAAGAGGAAATACCAGCACAAAGGGAGTCTTGCATATGAATCCAGGATCCATATATGAGACTCCAAATCTCAGAGTTCTCAGTGACCTCGACCTCAAGGTGGTCAGGTTTTCTTGTAAATGAGGTAACTCATTAAGTAAGTCCTGTAGGAGTTAACTTAGAAGGCTAAGGGGTAGCACTGGAGGCCACCAGTATTTTTGACAGTTTTTCTCAAGCCAGGATTTTACAGATATCTACAGACATGTAGGTGAAACTGTTGTTTGTGTGAATTTCCTGTGCTATCACAGCTCTTTCAGACTCACTTCCAAAGTGGCAACACCTCATTCTCATTTTGACGTCTCCTTCGAAAATAAGCCTTATCTCTATGGCACTCTTTCTGTATTCATCACGGAGCTTGTCAGTGCCGGGCTTAAATTGTTTACTGTGTGTCACAGACTTAAGGCTGCCTCAGAACAACAGTTGCCAGTCTAATGGGAATAGGAGCAAATTGCTGTTTCGGGATAGCGGCGTTTCTTTTATCTGGAATGCTCAGTTGAAGTGCAACCTCTTGAGAACTGCCTTTTATGGGAAGTGTTGTCACTGTGCAGGTTTGGAGCTAGGAGACAGTGATTGTCATGCAGCTGCAGATAAACGTCAGCACGCTGAGCACTAGAAGAAAAATAGATGTGGCGAAAAAGCTCGTGACTTGAATGCTTGATTTGGGTTTTCGTCTCTATCGCTAACAGATGTGGACAGATTTTCCAGAGACTTAACATTTTGAATTTAAATTTTCCTGTCTCCCCCTGTCCCCTCCTTCCACTCTGCAGGTTAATGTTTCCTTACCGGGCGCCCCCAGGGTCGCTTTCAAGCCTGACTGCTGACAGCTGACACCTCTGTCATCCTCCTGAGCGATCTAATCGATCACCTCCAGCTCGACAAGACAGCACACCAGGTTCTGCTCCGTTCTGCTGGCGGTTGAGTAGAGCAGGCTCTGTGTTGCTCTGAGCCCGGATATCTCAGCAGGACTGCATCACCATGGATACAGAGTCCACCTACTCGGGCTATTCCTACTACTCGGGGCGCTCCCGGGGATCCCACAGACATGGGTAAGTCCTGCCAGTTGGTTATTACGGTTTTTCCTGACTCTGCTTTTACGTGAAGTGTTGGTGTGGGCTGCAGGATTTCCCTCAGTAAAACATGTCTGAGCTGGTGCCTATTATGTGAAGTTGAAGTGATAGTGGATGTGATATGATTACTACTGGTTGGTTAGTAGATATAGATGTAGTAGATGTTAACAGCAAAATCAGTTTTTAGGAGATTGATAGAAGAAGCAAGGATTTTTACAGATGTCTTGGAGAGGATGGTATTACTACTTTGTCCCTGTTGGAGCCTCTGGTGGCTCAGTAAATCAGCGGATCTGTTGTACTTTCCTTTTGTGATTTTCTTTCTGACTCTCAGCATTTGTTTTCCTGTCCTGTTCTGTGTCTTTGTCCACCTCCGTAGTGTCACCTTTTGTGTATCTGTGTCTCTGGCCAAACATGTGTGGAGCCCACAGCTCCTGGAGGCGCATTAGTCTGTCAGCAGCCAAATGACTGTGGTTGACAGGCCTCAGGAAGGCAGCAGGAGACAGGTGCTGAAGAGGCCTGACTGACTGGCTCAGCGGATACATTGAGACTCAGAGAGGAGATGAGAGTAGAGAACTGGAGAACAGGATCCTGTTCCATAACAGCCCCTCCCAGGTCAATGACAGTCCCCTCCAGCTTGTTTGCCATATATCTTTTGGAGTACTTGTGCCTGCCTTTCCCACTCTAGCTGCCACCTGTTGCTGTTTAAGGGATTTGTCATGCTGTCTGCAACTTTCTGCCTCTGTCCTCTTCACACTGCACCCCCCTCAGCCCTGCCCTCCTTATCTCTTTCCTTTCATTCTCCTCATCATTAAACATTTTGCTCCCATGTGGCCAATCATGATATGAAGGCAGCAGCTGCCCCCGCTCTCTGTGATCACCCTTCTTCCCTTTTCTCCTCCCATTTTTTTAAAATGTAGTCAACGCTGCTCTTTGAGGATGGGAAAGCGCAGGGATATCACTCGCTCCCTGGTTGTCTGCATTCCCCAGGGCACCAATGTGTCCTTGTAGCTCAAAGTTAAACTGAGCAAAAGTGCTCTCACTTAGCATGGAATCAAAGACAGTGGGGAGAGGTCAGTGCTTAGGAAAGTGGTGGAGACCTGTGTTCTCCTATTTCCTTTGCTGCACTCTTTCAAGTGAGTGACAGCAAATTGGAAAGAGACATATGGGCATCCCTGCCAGGCGCCATTCCGCTCCCTGCTCCTCCGGTCCTACCGTGACTGTGCCAAAGCCACCGGCTGGCCTCTAATTTAATATAGAAAAAACTAAATTGTTGCCTTTGAGGTAATCTTTTTACACCAAGGGGTGCCATGCGTGAAGCTGCTTCGGATCGCTGTTGTCTAATTACCCTGATGCCAGGAACAGATGCAAGCATGTGGGAGTGGGCTCACTACTTGTGTGCATACAACCATACAAATAACAGATAAGAACAATATCCTTATATATGGGTGCATGTGTGTAATTTGCTAGGACATAATAGAAGAATAGGATTTGCTTAGAGTCTGAGTAACAGAAGTTACAGAAGAAGGAGTTTTTTTCCACCCTCATTGGTAAATGGCCTGTATTTGTATAGCGCTTTTACTAGTCCTGCCTAGGGACCCCAAAGCGCTTTACACACCCAGTCATCCACCCATTCACACACACATTCACACACTGGTGGAGGCAAGCTACAGTTGTAGCCACAGCTGCCCTGGGACAGACTGACAGAAGCGAGGCTGCCATATCGCACCATCGGCCCTTCTGGCCAACACCAGTAGGTGGTAGGTGAAGTGTCTTGCCCAAGGACACAACGACCGAGACTGTCCGAGCCGGGGCTCGAACCAGCAACCTTCCGATTACAAGGCGAACTCCCAACTCTTGAGCCACGATCGCCCTCATTGCTGGCTTTTTTTTACCCCTTCCTGTTGCAAGACATCTTCTATTGGTGTTGTCAACAATACATTCCCCTGTCCCTCCAATAATTGCAGCAGCAGGTCTGTCTGCAGATCTGCTGTTGCCATGTTTTAGTGCCAAAAACATGCTGAAGACACCAATTTCTTACTTGCTTCTAGTAAATTAGTGTATTTCTGTATTTAGAGCATGACATTAGCAGTGAAACAACCAAATTATGCACATGCACAGGTTTAGCTATCCAAAGCTTTGCTTTGCTTCTCTCTCCCCAACCGGTCACAGCAGATGGCCCCGCCCCTCCCTTAGCCTGGTTCTGCCGGAGGTTTCTTCCTGTTAAAAGGGAGTTTTTCCTTCCCACTGTCACCAAAGTGCTTGTTCATAGGGGGTTGTGTGAATGTTGGGGTTTGCTCTGTATTATTGTTGGGACTTTACCTTGCAATGTAACTTGTGATTTGGGGCTATATAAATAAAACTAAACTGAGATGAATTGAACTTGTTTGCAGATTGCAGTACTTGAATCACCATTTTTCCAACTGGTGCAATGCATAATAATTGCTACTCAAAATATGCTGCTTCTAAGTAAATCCTAACAATTTGTGTTTTTACCTGCAAATATAATAATTGCAGCTGCTGCAGCTCTGCCCTAAACAGCTTCTGCTCTCATACTTTCAGAGCGTGGAGTTTTGATGCAGAGCTAATTTAACTTTCTTCATTTTTGCTCTCAGAACTTCTCCAGAGCTAGGCTCCTTCACTTATTCAATTTTAAGCATTTAAATGACTATAGACTTGCAAATCACATATTAGCAGCTGTTCATGTGTAAAATTGGTTCTTTTGATTGCTGTAACTCCAATTACAGAGCAGCACACAGTATTCACACAGGACAGAGTCATTTCAACTAATATTAAGTCATAGTTTTAATACCATTCAAAGGTTCCTGCATGATATTATTCTTAAAGCAGAGCGGTTCACTTTTTGTTTCAACTGGAAGGTTAAGATTGGATCAGAGAAACACAAAGACTTATCTCACTTACTGAGATAAGTCTAAACCTGAGCTGAACCTTCAGCTCAGGTTTAGACTTATCTCACTTCAGCTCAGGTTTAGACTTATCTCACTTACTGAGATAAGTCTAAACCTGAGCTGAACCTTCAGCAGAGGCTTCTTGTGACTCATTACCTTGTCAATTAAACAGTAGGCCAACAATCTTCAGAATCATCTAATGGTAAGCTTATGGTTAAATAATATAGCCACCAAGAAGCTTAATGAATTCAAGCGTGTCTAGGCAACAATATGTTGATCTGAGCACCATGTACTGTCTTTTTTTTATAGCTGAGAACTAAAAAAAATGAGAGATTTCAGCAGACAATCTTTTGCTGTTTTTACACTGTGTTAAAACTCACAGATAATAAAATAAGTGTAGATTCAGATGCTGAATACCTTATATTTCCCTCCCTCTCATAAGGAATTAACAAGGGATTGCTAAAGAATCAGACCTGCAATCAAGATTGAGAAAGGCATCAATGTTCATCCTTTCTCACTGTTTTGTTTGGGTTGTTTGACCCCCAATAAACTGACCTTAAAGTCTGGGCTCTATTTCCCAACCAAGACATGTTCAAAGGGAATTTGAGACTATGGATATGCCCGTAAACATTTTTCCAAGGCTTTCTTGACCTTTTAAGCTGCTGTGAAAACATCAGATCAAGTATTTATATGGTATCAGTTCACAACAACTGCCTCAAGGTGATTCATGTAAGATAAAGACTGTACAGTATTAGAGAGAGAGAGAACTCTTACAATCAGATGATTCCTATAAACAAGCGCTCGGTGATTGTGGAATGGAAAAACTGGAAAGATTTCAGGAAGGAGGTAGGGGCAGCCATAAACCATGACCAGTTGCGGTCACAATTAGCTGGAAAACCTTGTTTCCCATGGGGATTTTGGTCATCATTAGTTCCTTGGAAATGAAGTTTCTGGGACTTGTGTGTCAGTTTGAATGAAAATCCAAGTTCACGTAAGAGAGTGGTGATTGTTTGCTCACACCACTGCTAGTTCAGTGTGTGATGTGCTGGTTTTGACTTGTGTCACCATTGTCGCTGTTGGTGGTGGCTGATCTGCACACTAGTGCTTTGGCTCAGATTGCTGTGTTGACACAAAGCTCTGTGCCGCACAGGTGTGTGGGTTACTCTGCCAGCCAAAGAGAGGACAAATTGGTCCACAGACAGTTTGGCATGCCACCCTAGTTGGCTGTACTTTTTCACTAGACTCTGTGTGAGGTGGCGAACACACTCGTCCTCAGGTGTTGGAGGGAAATACTGCTTCCAGAGACAAACTGGCAGGACTCTGCCTCATCCATTGTCAGTTTTCCAAAAAGCCACACCCATTTCAGGGATACACGCTGCAAGTCAAATCCCATTAATCAAATCATAGCAGCACAATTTTGGAATATCAGTGAGCCAGCTGCATGCTAATGAGGCAGGAAGAGGATGTGGAAAGAGAGACAAAGGGGGAGGAGTGTGTGTATGTGCTGGCAGCTTGGTATCCATACAGTGCAGTAATCCCAGGATGTTGCTGAAGGGGGAATGAGAAAATGTGCTGGAAGAGGGGAGAGGCTGGTACACAGATTGGTAGGCCAGTCTGCTAAACCACTTGCTGGGCTGTCCGCAGGCTTGCTCGCCTCTGTGTTACTTTGCAAATTGCATATTTTATTGCATTTACAATTGATTTTTGTTCAGTTTCTGGGGTTTAACTGACATTATCTCTTATCTTATTATTTATGCATCGTCTGTCTTTTCCAAGCAGTTGAGGGCCAGGGTTTTTTGTTGCTCTGTACAGGAGTTTCAGAAATGTGAAAAACAAAATTGAAATATTCAGATGAATGTCTTCAAAACAGTTTCTTACTTCCACCAGTGTGATTGATTGTACTGGCTGAATGTGAGATGTGTTTAACTGAATTTAATGGCATAAAGCTAGTTTGCTTTTTTTTTTTTTTAAACTGAATGATCCCCCCCCCCCCCCCCCCCCCAATTTCTAGAATCTGAATAAACAGATCTGACCAATCAGATCACTGCATTTGGCGACAAATGTGCTGTAGCTCAAAACACGCTCTGCTACTGAGTAACAATATGTACAAATAGTCAAATAATTCTGTTTTAATCAGACACACAGCTATAGACGAACTCGAAAGTTCAGTTTTTCTGGTTGCTAGGAAACATATGTAATCCCAACCGGCTGGCGAGTGGTTTCTGGAGGTTGCTGGCTGTCATTAGGTGAAAATCAGTTGCACCAAAAAGCTCCTTGCTTTGGTCACTTTTCAATTCAATTCAATTTCAATTCAATTCAATTCAATTTTATTTATATAGCGCCAAATCACAACAAAAGTCGCCTCAAGGCGCTTCATAGATACAGAGAAAAACCCAACAACCATATGAACCCCTATGAGCAGCACTTTGGCGACAGTGGGAAGGAAAAACTCCCTTTTAACAGGAAGAAACCTCCGGCAGAACCAGGCTCAGGCAGGGGCGGCCATCTGCTGCGACCGGTTGGGGTGAGAGAAGGAAGACAGGATAAAGACATGCTGTGGAAGAGAGACAGAGGTTAATAACAGATATGATTCAATACAGAGAGGTCTGTTAATACATAGAGAGCGAGAAAGGTGACTGGAAAGGAAAAACTCAATGCATCATGGGAATCCCCCGGCAGCCTACATCTATTGCAGCATAACTAAGGGAGGATTCAGGGTCACCTGGTCCAGCCCTAACTATATGCTTTAGCAAAAAGGAAAGTTTTAAGCCTAATCTTAAAAGTAGAGATAGTGTCTGTCTCCTGAATCCAAACTGGAAGCTGGTTCCACAGAAGAGGGGCCTGAAAACTGAAGGCTCTCCCTCCCATTCTACTTTTAAATACTCTAGGAACAACAAGTAGGCCTGCAGAGCGAGAGCGAAGTGCTCTAATAGGGTGATATGGTACTACAAGGTCATTAAGATAAGATGGGGCCTGATTATTTAAGACCTTGTATGTGAGGAGCAGGATTTTGAATTCAATTCTGGATTTAACAGGAAGCCAATGAAGGGAAGCCAAAACAGGAGAAATATGCTCTCTCTTTCTAGTCCCTGTCAGTACTCTTGCTGCAGCATTTTGGATTAACTGAAGGCTTTTCAGTGAGTTTTTTGGACATCCTGATAATAATGAATTGCAGTAGTCCAGCCTGGAAGTAATAAATGCATGAACTAGTTTTTCAGCGTCACTCTGAGACAGGATATTTCTAATTTTAGAGATGTTGCGCAAATGGAAGAACGCAGTCTTACATATTTGTTTAATATGTGCGTTGAAGGACATGTCCTGGTCAAAAATGACTCCAAGGTTCCTCACAGTGTTACTGGAGGCCAAGGTAATGCCATCCAGAGTAAGAATCTGGTTAGATACCATATTTCTAAGCTTTTCAGCGCCGAGTACAATGACCTCAGTTTTATCTGAATTAAGAAGCAGAAAGTTAGTGGCCATCCAGGTCTTTATGTCTTTAAGACATTCCTGCAGTTTAACTAATTGGTGTGTGTTATCTGACTAGAAACCACAGTTTCCTGTAATTTGCATAGAAGACACCAGCTTATTTGCAAACACTCACCATTTATTCTCCAAACTGCAGTGAAGCTCAAAGGAAACTGTAAAAAGACAGATGTAAACTGAAAACTGAGAATTCCAAGTCAGTCTGATTTACCATAGAGTAACACACATTTGAAATAAAGCATTCATGAATTAATAATTGCTTATGTGATAAATTTATTTATTTATTAGTCAAATCAGTTACAAATGAATGTTTAATGTATTTTACGTATTAGATATTAAAAAAAACAATTAATTATTTGACAATTTAATATATAATAAGAGCAATTATAAATACATGAATATATGTATGTATAAATGTGTTGTGGGATTTTACAAACTGCATTCATAAAGATGGCTGTCATGTAAAAAATAAAACTGCGCATGTAGTCTCACATATATTCTAGTTTCAGACAACAATAATACAGGGAGTGATGGACTGATCGGTATCATTGTAATCACTCTTTATCAATTATTTTAAATCGTAGGTATCAGAAGGTTATGTGGTAACAGGTGGACTCCTGACACTGTTTACAGACAGTATTTCCATAATTAATTATTATTAAAGGCTGTAGGTTATAGCTATTGTTTTAACTGTGCTAGCTGACTCAGGCTTCATTTAAAAGGAGCAGATTAGCTTACTAAAAATGGCAGCACATTTGTACTGATGGGATGTAATCTAAACCCAAGCTAACATGAGTCTTAAAGAGTATGGCTACATGCAGCGATGCTAGTCTTAGCCACATCTGCGTGTTACCTTCAGCAGATGGTCAGGTGATTCCACAAAGTGCAAACTTCAAGATCGGGGCTCTCTTCAGTTAATGTCAAGGCAAAATGTTCTTAAAAGCTTCTTAGCAGTGCAGAGCTATTGACACAAGCAGCAACCTCGAAAAACCCAGTCAGCCATCTGCATCATCATCTCTCTAACCAAACAGAGAGCTCATTACATCACATTGCATTATTAATAGGGATGGGTATCGTTTAGGTTTTATCTGATACCGGTGCCAAACCGGTCCTTTTGAAACGGTGCCGGTGCTTAAACGGTGCTCGAACCGGTGCTTAAAGAATGGAGAACACAAAATTGGTCCAAAAACCTCTCATGTTCAGCTGTTTTTTTAGTAAAAAGATAACAATGTTAGCCTTTTCTGCAGCTATAGGGCATATATGGTATCACTCTTGGCTGGAAGCAGTGCTTTAACAATGGAAAAAACAAAAACTTTATCCAAAAACCTCTCATGTTTAACTGTTTCCCACTTTTTATTTGGTCATTTTTGCCTTTTTGGCCAGGGTGAAGGGAGTATCTGCCATCAAACAAGAAGACAGCCGCATGTAGCTATGATGGTGTTTGCTAGTTCACCTTACATACATTAATGTAATAACGTGGTTAGCCTACTCAACGTAAATTATACACGAACAACATTAAGCTACTCACGCAGAGAAGAACGGCTGCTGCTGCCATCATCATCCTCATCATTTCTGCTACACTGGCAGGGCTAGGGGCCAGGACTCTACTCTTCAGCTTTTTGGGGGATGTTGCTAACTCTTCGTCCGATAACAGGCACCACACCTGCAGTAGATGCGCTCGGTGTGAGGTCTCGCAGCAAGCTATCAAATACGGCGCATTTTTCGGCTTTTAAAAAAAACGCTATGCGTCGCCAGGTGTTTCATCGGATTTCAGGTGTTACCTCCTTTCCACAGTATCACCTTAAAGCACTTGTTGCAGGCTGCTGAGTTTGCATCTTTTGCTGTGAAGTACAGCAAGACTTTTGACCGCTTCGCCTTGGGCATTTTTAATCTGTAGCTCTGCTCTAAAAGAACGTACGTACCTGGACCCGCCTACTATCCCCGGAAACATAAAATGATTGGCTAGAATTCAAAGTGTATCACATCTCAGGAAAAAAAAGCACCGAAATAAAGCACCGAAATGTGCGCTGCTTTTCGGTCTGGTTACTACCGTTTATGTCAGAACCGGTGCCATCATGGCACCGGATACCGGTACCCATCCCTAATTATTAATTTGCATTACTTTTTCTCCAAGGCCAAGAAGAGTCACAGAAAGGCTAATTGGAGACATGGAGACATAGGAAAAGGACATGGAGTTGATAAGGAGGAGTGGAATCTTGATTTTAAATATCAAGAACATATATTGTTCATTTGATTTTTTAATTCCGTTCTTTTTTTGAAAATGTGTTTATCAAATCTGAATTAAAAATGTGTTTTCAATAAGACTAAACGGTTGAGGAATTTTCCCCATTAACAGAAGTTGCCAGCTGGTTGGTGACCAGCAGACATGCGTGACTGGGGACATATTTGGGGGGGTCTGTTTTAGGAGTGGATATGAAGGTTTTCTGAATAAGTAAAATAAAGTGATTATTATAATTGTGTAAATGATTCTTTTCTTTTTCAGTAGAAGAAATGTTTGATTACTTCTCTAGGTGGTAAGCCCGTTTACGTGACTAGTTAGCATAGTTTTTTTGTTTTATTTTGCTTTTAATGTGACTTTCTCCTTTCCACTCTTCTTTTGTTGCTGCTACCTTCTCCTTACTTGTCTCCCAGACCTCCTTATTATTCTGACTGTGACCTTGAAATAGGATCTCTGCTTTGTGAGCCCTGCTGCTCCTCCCTGCTTCCTCCTCTAAAGCTTTTCTCTCCAATTAATAAGCGTAATCAGCGCTGACGTTTGACTGATGAGCGCTCCCTCTGGAATAACCATCACCACAGCAATGACACTAGTTGTAATAATATTTAAAGTAATGATGATAGTGGTAATATAGTTAAAGGCTTACATTCACCTCCTAATCTCCTGGATTTATTAGATAAGAACATGTCAGTCACTTTGTGAACTGGATTGCTGCAGGCTATTGAAAATGAGCTTTCTCTCACTCGGTGCAGGTTTGAAATGTTCGTCGCTCTCGTGATTTTCTGCAGGAAAGCGAGTCCATATTTAAAAAGGAAGGGCAAGAATAGAGGCGGAAGGCAGACTGGGCTACACCCTTTAATGAAAACACTTGGATCTAATGCAGCTCTTGCTGGACCATAACAGCTCCACTGCTGTCAGTCATACGGCTTCCTCCATTACCAGAGGCAGGATATCCTGTACTTTATGAATATGAATGGTTATTGTGTGACAGTAGTGTTCAAGGGTTTTTCTTGCATAGGTCACTGTAAGGTTGATGGTGATGGTTAATGTGTGACAGCAAAGATTGAAGCTGATCGCATCAATATTTCATATTAATATCAGAACAAATAAATATGTAGAATCCAAAGTGTGCAGTTCCTGTTGATTCTGCAGGCCAATTGAGGATCTTTTAGGTCAGTGGTTCCCAAACTTTTTTTGCTGGGCCCCCCTTATTTTACAAGAAAAATGTTCGCGCCCCCCCCCCCCCCTTCTCGCGCGTGCACGCGCTCACGCACACGCACCGCACAAACACATCCTCCAACCACGCACACCCATATTTTGCTCCATTGCGGTTTATTTCACACCTCAAACATTTAGTAAACAATTAAGCAAATACAAGTAATCTGCAATAAATGACAGGTAGTAATAAAATAAACTACTAACTCTTTTACGCTGCGTCCACACCTACACGGGTATTTTTGAAAACGCAGTTGTTTCGTCCACACGTAAACGGCGTTTCGAATCACCGAGAACGGAGATTTTTTAAAACTCCTTTTTTGCGTTTACGTGTTCATCACGCAATGTCAAAGGTATGTGCCTTTTTCACGTCATGCTGTGCACCACGTTATTGTTTACATGAGATGAATTGCAGAATGGCAGATAGAGACAAAATACTGTTAATCTTCAGGTTTTACACGCTTACACGTACACAATTACTGTCCCTCCATTTAGAAAGGCAGAGGCCTCACGTGTAGTTTTTTTTCATGTGTAATAATATTCAACATTGCATCAATACATTTTTCAAAAAAATGCCTCTCTGTGCAAAATGGGTTTAAAAACATAAACAACTGTGGGATCCTGTTTGTCCGTGATTTAAACAGCCCAGCGCTGCTCCCTACGAAGGTAAAACCAATTCTGCAGGGGAGACCTACCTCGGCACTTGTGCAGGTGAAGCCAAAGGGAAGATATGCTTCACCATATTTTCTAGTCTTTGGCTCAGAATGAAGTTGGTTTGGAAACATATTCAGCGATGCTTCATCTCCTGCTTTGCGTTTCTGTGGGCGCCCCGTGTTAGCAGTGTCCAAGTGTTTTGTGTTTTTTTCCCCCCCCTTTTCATTCCGCGCCCCCCCTGCAATGGCTCTGCGCCCCCCACACTTTGGGAAGGTCTGTTTTAGGTCATTGTTTTGGTGTTATAGTATATACACTTGCTAAATTAATGCTAATGTTTCTCTGCATTTGATGTAAATAAACGTCAGAGGTCAGAAGGATCAGTTCATGTGGGTGTCAAAAGGACTGCTTGTGTTCTTGTGTGTCTTAATAGAAAGCAGGACACAAAAGCCTTCTCCATTGTGGAAATTAGATTTGTTACACTTCTGTTCCAGTGCTGCTCCTGCAAAAGAAGTGATTACGAGGAAACAACAAGCTTAGAGACTGAAACTCATTAACATTTAGCATGACAAAGAATACAGCATCGAGAACAATCCTTCTGTCTTTAAAAGAAGGGGAAGACAAGAAAAATCATGTAATTTCTTCTTTATTTGCCTATATTCAGTCAGTAATCTTGCTGAAGCTTCATACCTCGGTTAGATCCGACAGCCTTGCCTCAGCT
Organism: Neolamprologus multifasciatus; assembly: GCF_963576455.1. Classification (NCBI taxonomy): domain Eukaryota; kingdom Metazoa; phylum Chordata; class Actinopteri; order Cichliformes; family Cichlidae; genus Neolamprologus; species Neolamprologus multifasciatus. The sequence goes on along the minus strand of NC_140460.1, from coordinate 30,864,932 downwards.
CTGGTCTTGTCAGTCTCATTCATTGTCCAGCAAAGGTTCTCAAGCATATGACTGCTCACATAAAAGCTGAACAAAGCAGTTTATTTGTACTGTATTTACTGTATTTTAATCTGGAAGTGTTACTAAAATTAGAGCATAATGTGTGTTTGCCTAGGAGAAAGAAGACGGATAAGGGATTAAAGGGGCTGCAGAGTGGGCTTGGCGCCATGTGGCGGTGATGCTGGGTGGAGGATGGAGAGACCTGCCGCTCTCGCTCTATACCAGATTACTGTAGCACTTATATTGCAGCTGACATGGTTGGAAGACCTCATGGACAGTGATTCAGATATTTAGGCTTTATGCTCACTCTGCATGCACTTGAATTCTCAAAAACCAGAATGTCTTCAAATTCCTTGTTGTGTAATTCAATTCTGTTTAATTTCTATAGCACCAAATCACAACAACAGCCGCCTCAAGGCGATTTATATTGGAATGCAAAGACCATACAATGCGCTCACTGATCGTGATTTTTGCTTTTTACTTTCTCTTTCAGAGAGCGAAGCCGGGACCGGCACAAGTCGCGCAGCAAAGACAGCCGCTCGGAGAAGTCTGTAACGATTAACACGCCGCCTGCAGAGCCGCTGCTAGGCGACACAGCTGTACGGGGGGAGCAAGTCCAGGTACGACCTGCTGCAAACACAAGGCACTGCACAGTCACTACCGCGCTTCTTCGCAAACTTCTCACACTTTTGATTCACAGCTTAGTTTCCACACGTTCACCATAGATGACCTCTCAACAGTGTTGCTATAAGTTTGACGGAGGGCTCTGCTGCTGTGATTTATATGTAGGATTTGGAGCACAGGAGACTTATCACTCGCACTCAGAATGAGCTGGAATGATAATTGTGTTTATCAGCCTGGGCTGGGACAGGCCATCTGGTATTTCAGGGCAAAAGCCAGGAGGGCCAGTCCATTTATGTCGAGATCTGGGCCATCACTTTCCGGAAGCCTGTTTCTGAAAATATCTGCAACAGGGTATGGACGCAGCAGGCTTCCTCTCTCGATGGCGAAACTCTGATAAATCCACTTCATTAAAGGCAAACGGCAGGCGCTCGCTCAGTTCATGAAATCCACCAGCACTGGGTTGGTAGACGCTTTCAGTGGCCCCCTCTGAAATGGTCTAGGCCAAGCCCATGCAGCAGCTAAGCTGGATGCTAAGCTTTTGACTGTCAAAATTCACAAGTGTTGCCTCAGAAATCATGCTGACTGGGAGTTCCATGATTGCGAGCTCAAAATATGGATTATGTGATGCAAGATAAGTATAAGGTAGGCAACACCATAGGTTACACCAGCTAAAACGTTTGCTAAACATCTGGTACTATACACTGAACCATCTGGCCTTTGGTTTGTTTGTGTCTAACAGAAAGTCTACTGACTCATGTTTAATTTCACGTACCAGGCAGACATTTGACTATGTAGCTTGGATTCAGATAAAAGGTCTGTAGATCAGAAAGCTCTGTGTAAACTGGGCCGGTTGGCTGCAAGCTGTCATGTCGAGACATGAAATTCCAGGTAGCACTTGAGCAGTACACGACTTCTTAGTCACAGTGGAAGACACTGAGTAACAGCCGGTTTGTTTTCTTGTTTTGTGTGGTCTTTGTGATCCAGAACATAATTCATTGAGTAGAAATAGTTGTAGTTAAGTACTTTATTGCACAGAAATATTGTTTTTGGAATGGCTGATAGACCAAAATACATCATCTGCGATGTAATAACGTCATTATTGCTTTAATAATTGCATAATAATTACAAAAACCTTTTAAATCCAGTGGGGCACATTTAAACTCAGGTTCATTACTTTTATCAGCGTTCTTCTGAACGTGCTGTGTTATAAATGGTGGAAACGAGTTTGTTTGGATGTATTTACAGAGTTTCGGTTGTATTAGTAGTAGCGATACATCCCTCTACTAAACAGCATACATCACTTCTCAGTTTAATCCCTGTCCTTGCTTTTAGTTTTTATTCACTGCATGGCAACATAATGCAGTATGAATAACTTGTTAAGTCATTTACTCACAGCTGCTTCATAATGTGCATAAACACTGCTGTAATCATGTTGTCAGAGGGAGCAGCGGCCTCTCCTGATTTCTTCTGATTGCTACGAAACAGCTTTGCTTCTGTTCTGCGGTTGCTCGTTAGCATCTTAAAAGCAAATTATCCAACAAAGCTTTTAAAGAAGGAAATACTTCTACTCCTGTTTTATGTTTTGCCCCAGCCATAGTAAACATGATGCAAATATCACATTCCAGAGTTGCAAAGTGCAAGTAAGAGCAGATGGTTATTTTCCCATAGGCAGTGATGGTGACTCATTGTTATGCTTTTTCGTGGCTTGGTCGGACATGAAATTATGTCAGTTGCACAGGATAGAGAGACACAGGTCTAACGTGTTAGTAAGTGAATAATGTTGATGTGCTTTTTACAAACCTGATAAGCTGTAGACTTGTTAAAAAAAGGTCAAATCAGATTGAATTTTAATTGACTATTCATTGACTATGATTTCTTTTCATCGCAGTTTAAGCCCTTTTAAAATTTGAAGGTTTAAATGTAGCATCTGTGCATCTTGATGGAAAAACTGGTGACCCCTTGTGCTACAGTCACACTAGGAAAAAGTAGTTGGAGACTGTGGTACTACTGCAATTACTGCAATAGCGTACAATGAACTTGACAAAGACCAGGTCTGGGACAACTTGAGGAAATTTGCCACCTTTAAAACAGCTTTGGGGTCTCAAGATGAAGTAAAACTTAGTCTGCAATCAGTCTGCAGTAGGGCTGGGCGATATGACCTAAAATTCATATCTCGATATTTTTTAGCTGGGTGGCGATATAAGATATATATCTCGATATTTGTTTAAAGCCGTAAGTTAAGAACAAAAAGAGAGTTCTTAGTCACACTGTGTCCCAGATGTCACACAGGCATTTTTATTTACATACAGCATAATTTACATGAAGAAATTACTCAAAAATAAATTATCAGCATTTATTAAATAATCATGCTCCATAAATAAAAGAAAACAATGTTGTTTTTGTGCATAACAAAAAGCTCATAATTGTGCAGTCAAAATGTAAACTAACAGACGCTGAGCATAATAACAAAGACAGATTTCCCAGCTGCTCTGTTCCCAACTTCTACTGCGTGACTAACAGCCTTGAGTTTGAAATCCTCTTTATGGCCCTTATACACATACAATACGGTAATATTACGTTGAAGCACAGTACGTATCACTCCGCGAGGCTCCAGACTACGGTAGCCGTAATGCTCTGACAATCCATGCTCCGTAGCTTACCAAAGTCTACTAAAACATTTTGTGACAGATTGCTGAGCGCCTTGTACCACCTAAAATCGGTTCGCGGTCAGTAAGCACAACCAGAATTCATACATAAGGCGCGCTGTCAACTTTTGAGAAAATGAAAGGATTTTAGGCCGTGCTGCCCCTGTGGGCTGCATGTCGTTAGCTCGTTAGCGCGGTTAGCTCGCTAACACGTTGATGCCGTCCAGCCCCACAACTCGCTAACGGAGATTTGCCGTGTCCATCTTGTCGCTGCCTGCAGGTGAAGCTATGGGGGAGGAGGGAGAGTTGTGTTCAGTGAAGGAGAGGCGAGGCCGAGTAACGTTGTGCAGAGACAAAAGTGGAGGAAAGAGAGGCAAACTTGTGGCTCCACAAGTATAATTATAACGTAACATGGACTATATCGATATAAAGGATATTGTCACATCTTATGGTATGAAAATATATCGATATTTTTTAAAAACTCGATATGTCGCCCAGCCCTACTCTGCAGTGAGTTTGTGATGAAATTCAAATTACCTGAAATAAACTGATGAAAATCTCACATCATCTACTGGCAGAAATTCACACTAAACAGAAATTTACATTGACTGCTTACATTCACAATCCATTAACTGTCTGCTTTTCAGGTTGTTTTTTTTTTAATTATAGACCGTGAGATTATAAGAGTTTGCAATGAGGAATGTCATCATTGGGAAACTAAAACATAATGGACCTTGTCTGTGCGGCCACGCACAACGATAAATTTTCCAAATTTTTAGTTTTTTCAGAAACAAATTTGTCGGAGGTCATGTAAGAATGTTTTTAAAAAAGACGGTAACATTGGTAAGGCACTGATTTAAAATTGATTCTGTCATTCACCGAAACAGAAAAACCACTAATACTAATAAGCGAGAAATGCTTTCATCTGAGGCAATGGAGCCTTGTGACCTGCCTCCTCAAGGCTCCATGCAGTCTACCTTTCCACTAGTCCAAACGCATTGCGAGCAGACTGTGTGCTGTGTGCTACTCGAGAGAAAAGAGAGTAACTGCTCAGCTTAGTCGATGATGGCAGCTTATAATGTCTGATGTCGCACGGAGTCAGAGGACAGAGCCTCTTCTTTATCAGTGGGTTCAGTCCTAAACATCTTCAAAACTACTTTGGTGGATCAAGATGGTAATAAAATGGCAATACGAAGGAGTCAGTATTGAATTCTTCTGTTTTACTTTTAAAGGTCAAACTGTCAAATACATTATTTAGGATTTAGCCTTTGTTTACGTGAGAGCGTTTAGTGTTTTAGCCAAACCGTGTGAAACAAGTGGAGCTCATCACATGTGCCGCTTCACCAGATGACTGGAAATGATGTCAAATGCAAACATGCACTTTTCCTGTGGCGAGACTTGGTTGCAGGAGTCTGCATGCGCGGCTGTTTGTTTTTTTCATCTGCATACTGTGTCTTATTTTAACAGACAACAGGATTTGCCACACAGCACAGCCGTTCTTAGTATTTAGCTCTTCATGTCTTATTCATGCCGTGGCCTGCAGTAGTGCTGCTGACAGGGCGGGGAGTGTTTGGCTTTAGCTTGAGTAATCAGGGCAACCAATTCTACTAAGAGCAAGGCTCAGTACAAATCCCTGTGCGCGTGCTCGTTGCGCAGGTCTGCTGTCTCACATATGCCCCCGCTCCTCGTCTGCATGCGTCAGTGTGATCTCAGAGTCTCACAGTGCAGCACTGCGCTCATTACTCCACTGCTGAGACTTAATCAGAGTCTTGGCTGACAGAGCAGTACATCGCTCCGGGCAGGGATGTCTTCGCGATCCAGCGGTAAAGTTTCCGATGGCTGTGTCTGTGATGCCTCACCACAGGAAGTATAAAAGAAGGGAGGTTTATATAGAAGTGCTTTGGAAAGCATAACTGGAGTTTTAAGCAGGCGGAGGGATGATGTGTTTTTGTTCATGTTACTCACTCAGTTTATATACACTTGTTTTATTTGAGCTTAGTGTGAGAGTCTTTGCTGTTGTTTAAAGGTTTTTTCTCTTGTCTTTGCTTTCAGTTTCTTTGGGTGTACACAGAGTGGAGGAGGTGTGACACAGGTGTTACTGTTAGTGCAGAAAAGCTTTCCAATGAGAGAGCGGGTCATAAGAGGAAGTCACACACTGGTGCAAACAAACAAGCACGAGTTGTTGTGGTGGAAAGCATGGATCGCCACCAACCTGCTGACCCTTTATTGTATTTTGTGTATATTCAACACATGTTTACTGTGATTATACGGACATTATGCACGAGTAGGTAATGGGTAATAAAGTACTGATTTGTAAATAACCTGAGCTTATTATAATATTATGCTGCAGTTTATTTATCACTAACTAGCCAGCACATTCTCTTTATAAGCTATAATGGGTATTGGGGACAACTTGAAAAAGGGAAGGTCAGAGGTCACATGTGATGTAATATTTGGATACAAACCATAATATAATATTTAGAATGTCCATACACCAGGATCATTTTCTAAATGTTGCCAATACAAACAAAGGCAGTAGAATTTAAGCATAATTTTAAAGATTTGACCTTGAAGAGGAGGTCAGAGGTCCAAAGTAACGTGATAAAGTTTATATCATTTCTTATATGTTGTCAGTGGAAACAATGGCAATAGGAAACATAGTTTTAAATAACTCTATAGAGCATTATTATCACTTTGCACTTCAGATCAATCAATTGCCCTTCGGGGAGAGGTCAGAGGTCTTTATATGGTACTTTCTGTAAGCTGACAATACACGCCACACTTGTAGTTTTTTTTTAAGTTATAAGGCTTTTTGTCAGCTTTCAATAAAGAAATGGTTAAGTTGACCCTGAAGACCCTAACCCAGAAGGAATGACACACTAAACAGTACGAAAGCCCTGATTGGCAGAGGTAACCAGTCTAGTTTTTTGTTTTGTTTTTCTGAGTCCCTCGCAGACTGATACTGGATCCAGATATCAAAATGATTTAGCCCTGCTTTATATCACCATGGTGGGGCGATATACCTGAACTGAACACTCTCGAAGAGCGAGGCCAGAGCCTCAGGCTGTATTTTTCGTGGGAATGTGGCAAATACAGTCCAACTTTATCCAAGTGCATTGCAATTTTCAGGTGGCGAAGAGTGGTATCATCCAGTGTCGATGGGAAGTGCGCTGTGAAATGACACTGGACGCGACCATGTTTTGCTTGTGTGAGAAATTGTGTCAGTTTATGCTGCTGTTATTGTTGCACACGACTGGATATTGGAGTGTGTAGTATGCAGTAAGTGGTGGATTGGAGTAGCTGAGGTCTGAGCTGAGTGTGACATGGCAGCTGTGCAGCTTAGGAGTGTGCTGCGGAGCTGCATTGTATGAGGTGTCAAACAGAAGAAATGTGATATGTTTAAACCATAAAGCATTCTTTGAGTATTAGCACCTTCCTTTCAAAGCTGATGGAGAGAGTACATGGAGCCAGGTATCATTTTACATGTTTATGTGCAGGTCAGGGGAAAGAACCTCACATCTTTGCACACCCTTCATAGCTTACACACATTTAGCCCAGTAATCACCTTATAATGCTTTCCTCTAGGGTTCCTTATGCGTCTCTCTCGATGTAGCCAGTTCTTTGACGTTGCACGCTTCCCTTCTTCATCACCTTCTGTCAGAATCCACAACTTGCTCCTCCACCTCCCGCTCTTTCACCTTTCGCTCACCCTCCCTGCAGCCCGGTTTATTCGGTCCAATTAAAAGCAGCTGCTTTACGATCTCAGCTGTTCCCCAGCTCGAGCTTCAGCACGGTCAGAGTGACACAAAGAACAGCGCAGGTAGCTTCGCTGCCACAGACTCTAAACCATGTCAGGTTCCTGGAACAGGCGGAGTGCTTGGGCTGGCGTTTTGGATCCCTACTCTGTGGTGAGTGCCACCTGGCTCTGTGTGCTGTGAGAAAGAATCCCACAGAGCTTCATGGTTATCCCAGAGCTTTGTGTGTGTGCGCCTGTGCTTGTTGTGAGCTGCATGGGTGGGGAAAGAGAAAGGGAAAGACGTGCTCTTCTGCTGTAGATTCGGAAGATGATTTTTGGGGTGTTTTGGTGGTCTTTATGCCTTTAGTGAGTGGGCAGGATTCTTCTTCCTCTGTTAAGATGCTTAGGTCCATGGTTCTTTTGCCTTAGCCCATTTGGGGAAGTTTAATAGCACAGAGAGGTGAACTTTGAATAAACATGCAAACTTGTTCTTGCCTGACTGGCTATTGCTTTAGATTAGCTTTTGTATTCATTATTTTAAGGATTATCTTTTTTAAGCTGTAGTATGATGACACATTATGTGTCACTGTCAAAAAGTCATTGCAGTATGAGTGTTTTTAAAGCTGAGTCACATCAGACCATGGCTCAGCAGTATGCTCCTAACAGGCTGTTTCTAGTCAGTCAGAAGTGGTCTCTGGGCTCCATTTGGGATGCTAATGTTCACTAGTAGAAAACAGGCCTAAAACAAAATATACTAGTGTGACTGATCTGTTGTAGTACACTGCATAAATGGGCACTTCTCCGCTAAACTTGGGTATCTTAGCATTGAGGTCTATAGGGAATCACTCACTTTTCGAGTGAGCCTCAAGTGGCCTTTTGAGGAACTGCAGTTTGTGACGTTTTTGTGCAAGAGAGCCAAAGTACAGCACAAGCGTCATTCTGAGAGACACACACGTCATTCTTTAGTCACTAGCTTTATCTTTAAATTTCATATATACTGTATATATACTCTATTTAATAGCTCAGAGGCAGCTAAGTGTAACTGTATTCAGAGTTACTGAAGCAGGAGACAGCGTTGTCGGTATTTTCAGCTGTGTATTAATATTCATGTGTTGCCCCGGTAAATATATGCATTTGCACAACAGAGAAGAGGAATAAGATGATTTTTTTGGACATACAAAACACGTGTTATTAAGAGTTGTTCATCTTTTTATTTGTGCATTCAAAAATATTTAGAATCTAACCCGACCTTTATTTTTAAGACATGCCATCAGTCGGTTGGATAAACTCGTTTTGTTTTACTTTGCGCACATGCACCCTCTCACACATTGACACACATGCCAGTGGCAGCTCGGTGATACCACAGTGCTCACTGGGTCAGAAGCAATAGACGGAGAGTGGTGCTGAGGCAAGAGATGAGCAGAGAATGAGGAGGATGAGAGAGGACGCCTTGAGGGGAAGAGGGAGGAAGGAGTGGGAGTGGGAGAAACATATCTTTGGGTGGATGGCATTGGCATCTAATTGTTGCTATTTGTTTGCCATCATCAGTAGGCTCAGATATTTGTTTATTGTGCTCGTCTACTCCTCTTTCTGCTCCTCTCTTCCCTTCTTTCTCTACCCATCAATCCTTTTCATCCCCCCTCCATCCCTGCTGCTGTCAAGACAGCCCAAGCGAATGGCTCCTCTCTCCCCCACTCCCCAGCTTCTCTTCCTCTCTCCTGCTCCTCGCGGTCCCTCACTCTCTGTCTTCCTCAATAAAGCCCCTTACATTATGTGGCAAGTGAGCACACAGTCCCATACAATACCTCCTGAGGCACCATGGGAGAGATTTCTATATAAAGACGGATAAAGCGAAGGGCTGGGCTGCAGATCGGGCGAGAGTCAGGGAGGTCACATACACACAATAGCAGTCTGAGATGGATGAGGGGAAGAAAGAGCAGTAACTGAGTAACGGGACAAGGTTAGGTTCGGTAGGCGAGGATTTCAAGATGCAGACACCAGCAGTGTTGGAGGCGGGGGACGTATTGCAGGTGCTGGAGGTTTGTGAGGCTCCGGAGGAAATTAAAGAAGTTATTGTCACCACATTAGAAGAAGGTTCTAATACTAACTCGACTCCAGTGACCAGCTGTGGAGCAGGAACTAAACCAAGCCAGGTAAGGCTGACAGGTCTCTCCACGACTCAGCAGAGACGACGCTCTGTTGTTTTTAGCAAGCTGTGTTTGCTTTTCATGCTCAGTATGGCTTTATTTCCTAATGCAATCATTTGCATGAGTCCGGACACACGTCCAGTCAGGTGGAACGTGTACTTCACGGTATAGCAGGCATGTATTTGGTGTGTTGGTCTGCTGTAACATTGAACACAGCTGCACCACAGGATGCTTGTAAATTCAGCTGATGTGGAAAGAACACTAAAACATTTGTACAGTCTAATGGCCATTGAGCAGTAGCACGCTTGGCATTTATTTTGACTTTCTATAATCTTTGCTTTCACTGCGCAGTTCTATGTGCCACCAAGTAGGAAATTAATTTTTTTGGTCAATAGCAAAACCAAAGCAGAAAGAGTGCAGCTCTGCTGGGTTTCCTCCTCAGGCAGCAGAAATGGTGGATGCTGGAACAACCACAGCAACTGTTGGAAGTCTACCTGACAGAAAATATAGCTCTGCTAGTGGAGGAGGCAAAGAAGGAGAAGAGGGATCAAAGTGAGAAAAAAACAAAGTAAAAACGAGCTGACTCGATGAATCTGAGACTTGAGACTGTTCAAGAGGCTCATTCATTTGGCACTTTTTCCAACTAGAGAAATATGTGGCAAAGCCTGACTAGTTATTTTTCCTATTATAGGAAATTCCTATCTCAGTTTTTCACTGGTAGCATAAGGAAAGCTTAGTTACCTCTTCATGTCAGGTATGACAAACACATGTAGGCATTTCAGAGCAGTTCTAGCATTCATTTGGACTCGTGTTTCTGATATCTGTTTCTGGTCTTCACCAAATTTTTATCTGACAAATCCTTCATTGTGTTTATCAGCTAACGGCTAGCTTTATCTGGTTGTTTGGTGCTATGTGGAGTAGGATGGAGGGGTAAATGTACAGCGGGTATTTAGATCTTTTTTGTTGAAAACAGTTGCCATTGTTAACCTTGGTCATGCAGACGAGCAGGTGAAAGTAGTTGTTAAAAGCCTTATTTTTGGCTGGCATGTACTTGAATCTTGATCTGAAGCTAAATGACTGACACTGTGGCTTTTGAGGTGGGGATAGGACTCTATGAATCATGTTTCTGCATCCACTCTACAACTACCTCCTCGTGATTACCTGACACTGTGTATAACCCTGTTAATCATACAGCAGTTTGGCTATTTTTCATGTGCCACTCAGCTGTCAGTCTCCCGTTGTCTAACACTCCCTCCTCTATCCCGCAAATTAGTCAAAGAAACTTTTTTAGGTGCTTTGCTTCCTTGTCCAGACAAGTTGTTGGCAGCCGCACACGCTGTCCGCACTTTAAACAAAGGAGGTTTTAAATTGCTGTGAAGAGCTCTTTGGGGCAGCTTGATGCTATATTTTACACACACACATACAGACACACACACCTTGCCTCCCAGGAGTAAGTAGAGTGCACTTGTTTCTGCCCTGAGTGAGGGGCTTTGTTTGCTGCCCACTTAGAGCTGAACAGAAAACAGGCTTTTAGTGAACATTTGATTTACTGTGAGAAACAATAGCTGTTATTTATACTCTGGTGGACCTAGAAGGCAGAAAATACTCGAGTGAAAGCTTTGTAAAAGTGTCCTGGCTGACACGGCATGCACTATATATATAAATATATTTATACACCTGTGTCAAACACACATGGGAAGTCTGTTTTGCTCTGTTATCACTCTAATCATTTCTTAACTACTCCACTACTTGTGTTTCTCAGCAGAAAAAGGGAAGGCAGCTCAGGGTTTAGGTTATTAGTGAGCTGGCAGGCTGAGTTGAAAGCTTATGGCAGTTATTTCACTTGTAAAGAATTTCTGCAGGTGCAAAATGTGTTGGTTTCTCCCACTTATACAGCAGAAATGGGTTGATGTCTCACCCAGGGCCACTACTTTGACAAAAACAGCTGGAACTGTCACACAGTTTTACATCAAAAGCACCCCAGAGGCCTTTTGAGCAAAGCAGTTCAGTAATGCAATACGATGCATCCAAACAAGGGCTCGTGTGCAGCTCAGATCAGCCTCTCTGGATGTGTTTAAAGCTCAGCAGATACGGTATCGTGTTGCAACACTTAGTTTGCTGCCTCACCAATAAATTTCTCTTTTCAAAGAAATGCTTTCAATGTAAAAACTACACCTGCTGCACCTGCCGTGCTTTCCATAGTGTCTCTACTCAGCTGATTGTTATGGCTCACTACATTGTTTGCTGGGTGAAAGATTTGTGCTTTGTTGGAGGTTGCTGAAGTACCTCTGTTCTTGATACTGAGTTATCATTAGATCTCATTCTGGGGGTTTGTCTCATTGTCGTGACAGAGAGTAACGTCTCTGTCACAATTTTGTTAGTGATTTTTTTAACATTTTTTCAGTACCAAATTCAAAGGTTTTTGGCTGACGAAGGGCAGATTGCTGACTGTGGGTTAGGAATGAGTTGCTGCCTGAAGTTGATGAGTTAAAGTAACAGGGTTAAGCCGGGGAAGAGTGAAGTGGGAGATTAATTGCAGTGCACTGTTCTGATTAGTTGTGGTAATTAGAGCTGAGCATAAAGAACGAGACGTCTACTTTCTGATCTTAACCTATCACCGTGAGCTGTGTTCTGTGACAAAAAAACCCAAGACACACTGAAAAGAATCAGTTTCTGTGCCGGCCTATAAAAACTTCAGTTTCCTGCTGGAATAGTTGGAGGTGGTGGCTTGGAAGAGTGTGGTCTGGACACTTCAGCTTAACTCCCAGATCCTGATGAGTGGCACAGAAGACGTTGGATGGATGGAGCAAGGGCAGTGGTCACACATAAACAAAAAAAAGTAATTAAAAAGTCTATTAGTGGAAAACACCTAGTTTTGATTGGCTGGAAATAAAAATCTTCTCTTTTTCTAGAGTATTTTAAAATCTCTCAATCAGGGTTCAAAATTCTACCATGTGCTTCTTATCATTAAGTTAAAGGTTGTTTCATTTTGGCTGCACAGTTGAGAAACTGCTACTGGCAGTTCAGGAATGTGTGGTTTATATTATATTTGTAAAGTTGCAGCCTGGAGTTATTCCCGTGCGGACACGTCATTTCAGATGTTTTCGTCATTGTTTGTCACCCAGTCTGCATCCAACAAATCACTGCAGATGTAGGATAAGAGCAGACCTGACAAGTGTTCAGCTGCCGTGTGTGTATGTAGCCACGAATGGAAGCTGTGTTGGTCTCTCCGTCTGGCCCTTGAACTGGCCTGGCTTTGCCTGCCCCTCTGGATCAGTCCCTTTCCTCGTTTAATTGGCTTTCCTATTGTTGAACATTCCTGTTATGCTCCTGCCCTTTTCTTCCTGCGTCTTTGTTCCCTTTCTCTTCTCACTTTTCCTCTCTGTTTCACCTATTTTTATATGATGAATGGGTCTGGGCCTCCTGTGAGGCTGCCGGTACTGAACCAGATCAGCCTGTGGTGATTGGTTAATCCCATGATGAAATGTGGGTCACTGATGTCTATTTTTAGTCACGCTGGCAGAGGGAAAGCCCAGGTATGGTAATAGGCATCCAGCAAAAATCCAGCTCCAAATTTTAGGAGCAGTGAGCCGACTGAGGGGAATGTCGCCAGGTTTGCTTTATCTTAAGTTTTGCTGATTTAACAGTTCAATGATTTTTGTCTATGAGACCAAGAAGAAAAGTGGAAACACGTCAGTGGACATCTGTTTTTCCTTTTCTGGTTTGGGGGTATGTGATGATAGAGTTCTTGATGGAGTAATTTATGCGGTGTGAGATTCAGGTGCTCGAGGCAAGGGCAACGAGCGATGAGTGTACAACAGCCATGAGGCTTGAGAAGCTGTGATTCATGTTTCCCCCTGGGTGTTGTCGAAGTACGCTGTGGTTAGAGAGGCACTCTTCCTTACAGCTAATGCCTATCGATTCACTTCCTCACAAACACGCACACGGCATGCTTGGCTTGACTTAGAGAGCGAGCAGACAAGAATCAGATGCTCTGTACTCTGCTCAGCATGGGTCAGCGGGTCAGTGGTTGTAGGTTTTCTCATTCAGATAGTGGAACATTTCAAAATTAAAGCTGCCCTCACTTATCTCCTGTGCTGCTGCACATCTGTCTTAATCTGAGCAGCAGCAGTTTAACATTGGCTGTAATAGTAGACTAAGCAGGGGAAGTTCATGTAGCACATTTTTTCCATACTTTAGGGGAAAAACTGATGACGTGTGATGTAAATCCCCTGTCCAGCTACACCGGTTGTGAGTCTCTGCTGATATCTGCCAGTGCAAAGACAAAATAATGACTTTAGCTAACTTTAGATCTCAGCTACGGATAATTGCTTCATGTGAATTAAAGACCTGTTGCATAAGTCTCCGTGGAGAAGCTGAGGGCTCTCCAGTCCGTCTCTTTCATTGTTAATGAAGTGGCTGCAACTGTTCCACAAACAATCTGCACTCCTGTTGAGTGGACTAAAGCTTGTTTTTATTAATGGTTGTGCATTTGATTTGTGCTTTGCTATAGTCTGTTAATCTCCTTTAACTCTGAGGTTTAATCAGCTAAATTGATGTAGTTCATCTGTGTCTGCTATAGTAAACAGTCGTTCCAGTAGTAGTATTCTGCGGTTTCTGGGGAATAACTGAAATTCAGTGGAGAAAAAGGACTTTTTCCACTTTGTTAGATATAAAAATACATCCACTGTCAGGCTACACATGTTCGTAAGTCTTACATTTAGTTGCTTATCATATTCAGTTCAATTTATTTATACAGCGCCAAATCACAACAACAGTCGCCTCAAGACGCTTTATATTGTAAGGTAGAGCCTACAATAACAGATACAGAGAAAAACCCAACAATCATGTAACCCCCTATGAGTGAGCACTTTGGCGACAGTGGGAAGGAAAAACTCCCTTTTAACAGGAAGAAACCTCCGGCAGAACCAGGCTCAGGGAGGGGCGGGGCCATCTGCTGCGACCGGTTGGGGTGAGAGAAGGAAGACAGGATAAAGACATGCTGTGGAAGAGAGACAGAGGTTAATAACAGATATGATTCAGTGCAGAGAGGTCTATTAACACATAGTGAGTGAGAAAGGTGACTGAAGAAGAAATACTCAATGCATCATGGGAATGCATCATATGAGTCCGTTTTTATGATTGTAGCGGGTCAAACGTCAGACCATCCTGAGACTGCTTTCAGTGTTGAACCTCTTCAGAGAGAGACCAGTAAAAACAGGTTCCTGGGTCGTCCCCTGTGAGTGTTGGTGCTACTAAAAATATACCTCGTGCATCATTTTTAAAGCTTTGTTGATGCTGTGGGGTTGTTTTTCAGGAGTTGGGCTTGCCCCTTTAGTTCCAATGAAAGGACCTCTTAATGCATCAGCATACCAAGACATTTTGGACAATTTCATGCTTTCATGCTCCCAACTCTGTTCCAACGTGCACAAAACAAGGTGCATTAAGACATGGATTAAGAATGGGATGTCGCTCATGTTACTGTGCGTGTGAAGGCAAATGTGCAAATACCTTTTGCTAGAATAAAAATCAGGCTTGTTTGGTGATATTAACGTAGTTCTAGACCAGCCTGAACCTATGATAATGCTGCCCTTGCTGTTTAAAGTGCTATATAAGAACCAGTCCATTTTCCCATTCGTCTGAAAGGTCCTGATAAAACCTTTTTACCTTTTTCTCTCATCATCTTGGCTTGTATGTGGGTGCAGACGTGGTCTTGTAGTGGAATTCTTTTATTAAAACTTGAATATGCAGATTAACTGCAAAGTTTTCACCCTGAGGCCAGTGGGATACTTTCTGTTCCCGTGCAGCATCATCATCCTTTCAACCTCCTCAGTGGAATTGTTCATAATGTGTCTCTCCCATCTCTACAAGTCTCAGGCACATGTTATGGATATGAACCCGAAATATGCATTATATTGCACATTAGGTGCAGCATTTCTGGCCGATTGGTGGGTAAATCTGTTACTGAATTTACTTATAGCTGATGGCAGTTCATCATCTACCCTTTTTTTGCTTTTAGAGGCGGAACTCAGCGGCTCGCATGGTCACGTTAGAGGCCTGTTATGACTACAGCGTAAAGAGTTCTTATCTTTGTTATTCTAGCAGCTCTGCTCTCACACCGCTAACCATCATTATCTGCGGATGCAGTCCAGCCCAGACGTCAGCGTGTAGCCCAGTTGGCAGCTTGTGCTGTTAGCTTTTTCCACTTCCCATTTTTAGTCCCTTCTTTCTCACGTGCTTGGAAAGAGTCTCTCTTTCTTTTCAGCTGATGCTTCAGTCAAAGGTGAAAAACCATTTTATAATGCCGTAACGGGTGACATCCATCTACAAGTGTATGTTAAGCTAAAGAGAAGTGGCTCAAACAGAGGGGAAAACCATCCATCTGTCAATCCATCCTTTTTTCCTTAACTAAATAATGTGAATAGGGATGGCTTCAGAGGGCAAGTAACATCCAATGTTTACTAGAAAAGGAATGCATCTTATTGACCGCTCACTGCAAGACACCTTTTAACCATTTTCCAACATCCACGGCCAGCTTACAATCAGTGTTTGGACTGTGGGAAGAATCTGGAGGGCAAGGTTGTTTTTTTTTAATGACCTTTGACCTTTGTATTTTAAATTGTTCTTCTGCTGCAACAAATGTGTGTTTCGAGTTTCTGGCAAGAAACTGTAGTAATAGATTCAGAGTGTGTGATGTACAGAAGTTGTAAAAGATCTTTCCATCAAATGATGAATAATATTGTCCTATAATATCCAGTGCTGTTCACATGATGGTGAAACTGGAGCGTATAAAAGTTTGTTTTTATTACACTATGATATTGTTACGGTGATTATTTCCAATAAAATGGCGTGTCTGTCTGTCAGAAGCCCCTCAGGGGTTCCGGCTCCTGCGAGCGATGAACTGAAATAGGACACTGGAATGTCCTTTATAACAGCTGACGGGATTGAATTTGTGGTCCACCGAAGATCAAGAATGTGATTGATGATGAAATAAGGGAACTGAGATGGACCAGTTGTCTGAAATCCTCTTTTGGTTTCCTCCCTATTTTCACAGGATGACAACTGGGGTGAAACCACCACAGCCGTCACGGGCACCTCGGAGCACAGCCTCTCTCAGGAGGACATTGTTCGCATCACAAAGGATCTGGAGGACAGTGTGGGGCTCGACTGCCGCCGTTACTTCACCCGGACCCTGGCAATAATCTTAGGCCTGCTGGTGTTTCTCACGCCACTGGCCTTTCTGGTGCTACCCCATATCCTCTGGCCAGACAAGCTGCAGAGCTGCGGGACGGCCTGCGAGGGACTCTTCATCTCTGTGGCCTTCAAACTGCTCATACTGCTGCTGGCTGTCTGGGCGCTCTTCTTCAGGCCGGCGCGGGCAGGACTCCCAAGGGTCTATGTATTCCGGGCACTACTTGCTGTACTGGTTCTGCTCTTTGTGATCTCCTATTGGCTCTTCTATGGAGTCAGGATACTCGACTCACAGGTGAGCTAAGAGAGGTGAAAACTGTATGTGTGAATGAAAATTCATTGAGTACTACACACACATACGCACAGAAACAAAGGTTTCAGTAGCATGAGTACTGCAGTCACATTCATTTTTAATGCCATCAGAAGCTCAACAAAGCCACAAACAGCTAAAACACAGATATTTGATATCCCAGTGCTGTGTGTTTACTCTGTGAGCCATAATTTAAAATCCTTGTAAGTCCCTGATTGAGAATGCCTGTAGGAATACACACTTTCAAAGGACGGCTGAAACGCCGTCCTTTGAAACGCTGCTAAATATTTATATGCTCTACATCTAGTCTCACATGTGTTTATGCCTGGAAGGCTATTTTAGGCATAATCTGTGCTTGGAACTGTGTTGGGACATATTCACTATGCAGTTATTTTATTAGATTTGTGTTTACTTTACATATTTTGAGTAAATCGGTCACAAACGATTCCTAAAAATCCTAACTGTTGATAGGACGAGAACTACCAGGGTATCGTGCAGTACGCCGTGTCGCTTGTGGACGCTCTCCTCTTCATCCACTACCTGGCCATCGTCCTGCTGGAACTGCGGCAGCTTCAGCCGTGCTACTCTGTGTGCGTCACACGTTCCACAGATGGCGAGACAAGGCACTACAACCTGGGACAGCTCAGGTAAGGAGCACAGAGTGACTCCATTAAATGTAGACATTCTCTTCTTTTAGCATCGTCTTTGAATAAATTTGTGTTTTTCATGCCGTTAGTCCAAGGGTAAAGCATTAACAGTATGAGCAAGAGGGAGTGTTTGAGGTAGGTTTTTGAGGGAGCTCTTTCCAATAAAATGCACACATTGACATATTTGGGAGCCAGGCTTGCCTCTAGTGGCCATCAGGGGAACTGCGGTTTTGCAGTTGGCTTTTGGTTTCATTTTTCTGGCCCACTTGTTATCAGAGGGTTAAAATGAGATGTGACACTCTTTGCTATCGTAGCTTCCATGTCAATCGGACTGGAAAGAAAAGCATATTTACATCCAAATGTAGCTCAGCGAGCTTTCAGATAGTTTGCTGTTGCTGATGAGAACTAGACTTAGTGACACTGGGTTAGCAACCAGGAGACAGAGGAAGAGATCAAGGGGAGATGAATTTAGGGAAAACAAAAGACGTCCGTGTGGGCGAGATGAAGGCAGAGGAAAGGACAGAAACTGGGGCACCTCAAGTTAGAGAGGTGGGAAAATAAGAGGCTAATAGCTGCTTACTTGCACAGAGATGGGAGTAAGAAATTCCTGTAGGAAAGTCAAGAAAGAGAAGAAGGTGAATATTAAGGAGTCATTAACACACAGATAGTAGAAATGATTATTATAAGGTAGAACTGAAGAAAATGTAGAATGTATAAAAAAGGCACAAAGACAAAGTCCTGATGTGGAGAGAAAACCATGCCAGAAGGAAAGAAAGGAGAGGGTGGGGAAGACTTCAGAGAGGAAACTCCTCAGAAAAAAACTGCAGACACAGGGCGGAGTACATAGGAAAGACCCGGGAGACTGGAACAAGGAAAAATCTAAAGGAGGGACCAAAAAGGAGAATAGAGAACAAGGAACTAATAGTTAATGGAAAGGTCGTGTTGACGAATTGTAAAATGTGGTAAAGAAAGAAAGAAGGTGTGTGTGTGTAGGTGTGTGTGTGTGTGTGTGTGTGTGCGTGTGTGTGTGTGTGTAGGTGTGTGTGTGTGTGTGTGTGTGTAGGTGTGTGTGTGTGTGTGTGTGTGTGTGTGTGTGTGTGTGTGTGTGTGTAGGAAGGAACCGACAAGACCAACCTTTTTATGACTTTATCGTCTCTGAGTAAAAACAGGAAGAGACCATTTTCAGCCAAACGCAGCAGCTCCCCCATTGCTCTCTGCTATCAATACACAGCCCTCAGTCTGACATACCTTTTGCTTTTGGGTATCTAATAAAACCTGACGGATTTATGGATGGAGCTTTTTTATGACCGGATAGGTGAAACACTATCTGTATACCGTATCTGCACTTATATTTTAAGGTTTATGTCTTCCTGCATTTTTGCCCATGGACTTCTATTTGCATAACCAGCCTCAAAATATTTAAAGATGTTTTTATTCATCAGCCAAAATGCACACTGAGACAGAAATAACTGCAGCAAGTCCGTACATGAACGTGCAGTCAGTCTTGCATTAGAATTTTCAATCATGTTTATCTGGCTAACTCGCCGATTGCCACTAAATAACATCTGATCGTATTCATGCAGGCGTCCAGTGCACCCGTTATAATTGTTACTCTGCTGTTTTATTTTACCCATTTACGCCTCTTGTCAACTCCACCACCAAAACTACTTTATGTCTTTTATTTTGGAATTACTGATTTTGCTCAGATTTAATATTACTATAATTGTTTAAGGGGTTATTTGTCCCTGGTGTTCATTGACACCATTGCTCCATTTTGGAGTCAATGATTTGTCAACAAATTGAAGAACTTTGCACTGAAACACTCCATCCACACATCTTCTACCATTTATCCAGATGTGGGTCGTAGGCACAGCAGTCTAAGTAGAAATGCCTAGGACCCCCTTTCCCCAGCCACCTCTTCCAGTCCTTCTGGGGGGACACCAAGGGCATTTCCAGGCCAGCCGAAAGACACAATCTCCAGCATGCCCTGAGTCTGCCCTGAGGCCTCCATCCAGTTGGACATATCCAAATCGCCTCACTCATGAGGCATCCTAATCAGATGCCCACACTACCTCAGCTGGCTCATGTTGATGTGGAGGAGTAGCAGCTCTACTCTGAGCTGCACCCAAGTGACCTCTCCTCACCCTATTTCTAAGGGAGCACCCCCACCACCTTTAAGAGGAAGCTCATATCTGTCACTCATAGCCACGATCTCATTCACTACCCACAGCTCGTGGACATAGATGAGGGTACGCTAAAACTGAAAACTTTGGTACAGCGTCCACATCACTGTCTGTCAAACATGGAGTAGCAAAGGGTGGCTACTTTCAGGAATCTACAATATAAGACATAAATAGAGTTATTTATTAATTTTCTCTTTGCTACATAATTCCATATATCTTGCTTCATATATGTGATGTATTCAGTATCTACATTGTAGAAAGTAGTAAAAGTAAAGAAAAACCATCAAATGAGAAGGTGTGTCCAAACCTTTGACTGGTAGTGTATGTTCCTCGACACTATGTTTCTAATGTTAACCGTGTATCGTGTACATTAACCTCATGTTTTACCCGAATTGAGAAAAGGATGTATAATGTAAATAGAATTGGTCCTAGCACAAAACCCTTTTTTTTGTTTGGAAAAGCAGGATGGAAATTTTTAAACTATGTTTTTTGAACATTTCTGGCTCTTTTCAGACTTTTTTTTTTTAAAGTAATCAGTAAGCTAAAATGTGGGGAAAAAAATAAATAAAATTGCTAAGCATCATCAGGAGCAGGTCAGACAAGTTAAAGCGTTTATTGGTCTGAGCGGTGTGTTCGCCGGTTGCCTTGGGGGTGTCGTCCTTTGTAAGCCATGCCATTCATCCCTGCACGGCCGGCAGCAGGCCCAGCCTCGCTCTGTTGTCCGTCTATGACTGTAAACACACAGCTAATTAGTGCTCCCTACAGACTGCAGCGCGGCATCTGGTCAGCCTGACGCGCACAGCCACACACAAACGGAGGCACGCCCGTGTGTGTGTGCATGGATAATTGCACCATATACATGCAAATGACAGATTTGTGCACACATTGCCTCAAACACGAGCAGCGTATCATACAGAGAATCCCAGACACACTAGTGGGTGTTATGTTTTCCCAGCCAACCTCTCGTGTATGTTCTCTATTAACAGGCGGTGGCTGGTGCTGCTCACATTCCTGCTTTTCTGGCATCCATCCTCAGCCTTATCATAATGAGGACCCTAACCTGGGCCCTCGGGCCCCGATGGCTTGTTTCTGTCTGCCTTTGATGCCAATCTGAGGGCCAGAGGAGGGTTTTTTTTTTTTTTTTTGCTTCGTTGTTTGACCGGACTAGTCGAATACAGAGCGCATTCCTTACCAAGTTGTTAAGAGAGGAGTGGTTGAAACACATTCACAGTTGGGGGGACTTCCCGCTTTACTTTCCTAACCGAGCATTCCTGTGCATCAGAACAGTGATCAATCACCTCGCTCTCAGAGGATCTGGTTTATGATTGAACTGCAAAGTTTTAAGAGAAGGTTCTTTATTTCCTTCTCTGAGTTTGCATTCTCCTTGCTCTGTGGGCCCAGTTCAGCTCCTCGGTTTGAATTGCTTTGTGTCATGTTTGCTCTGCTTAATAATTGAATGAACTTGGGAAGAGGCAGGGACTGACTCACTATTTACGTAAGTTACAGCTAAACAATGGTGCTGCCTAGCGTGAGTGCTTAATGCAGCTCAGGGCTGTCTGGGTGTTATCACACTTTCTGCTGCCTCTTTGGCGAAAATGAGCGCCGACTCCACTCGTGCTAAAATAATCAACACCCTGTGATTTATTTGGTTTTCTGCAGCTGGAGATCCTATTAGAGATTATCTGCTAAAATCTTCCGAGTTTCTCTAAATGCGTATGTACACTTTCTTTTTGAAATATCAGTAAACAGCGTGTGACCCTAACACCTGATTGTATAACTAGATAAAGAATTTTGTGTTAATTTGCTGTGTTTCTGGTCTTGAGGGCTTTTAGGCAACTCTCTGCTTCTTAGGGTCAGAAACATTCAAACAGAAATCAAGAACAAAGTGCTGTCTCACTTCCAAGTTATTGAAGTGGATACAACAGGATGCTAATCTCTGAGAATGATCACAGAGTCAATATTGATGCCATTATTTCTCGGTGATCTGGCAAATAAGTCCATCCATCTCATTCCCTAACTACCCTGCTGCGATCCGACAGTGCCGATCACTGCAACGCCGTGCCGCCGGGCAAAGAAATCATCAGACTGAAACTGCATGAAGCCTATGCTAAATTTAGAGAATTAAGCTTGTTTGATTAGGAAATTGGCAAGACCACGCTTGTTTATTTTAAAGATCCTCCTTGTTCAAGCATGTGTACAACCTTTAGCTGTCATCTTAGCTCACTTAAACTTGTTTTGTTTTTCAAAGTCTCAATGAGATTAGTGGCAATGAAGGCAGTCCAAATAATAATAATAATAAGTCCAGAAAAAACACTGTCTCGAGATCTGTATCTTCACCGTGGTAGAGGACATAGTGTGAATGTGGTGTTTAGAGTCTTCTTCACTTTTCTCCAGTGTGTAACAAATCCTATGGATCGACATGAGGAGACATCCTCTGTCATTGAAAGGAATTTCTTAGAACTCTGCTTGCCTCTGGTGATGTTAGTGTGAGCTCTCATACATGTGACTGTCATCAGATGGCAGAGCGGTAACAACGAATGACTTTTTAATGCTGCCTGGGTGATTTCCAGCTCTCTGTAATACGTCACATGACGCATTATTTAATGTAAAGTTTGCTTTAGAAGCAGGAATGTTAAAGGTCAGAAAAAGGATATAAGAGCTTTCATCAGTGAGTCTGTATTCATTTTGCCATCCTCCTTTGGGATAATAGGAAGCGCATGCTGCAGACTAGCACGTGTTGTTGTTTGGGTTTATTAAGTTAGAAGAATGACACGGCTCACACCATGAATGAAAGAGTCCAGTGTTGAGCTGTAAAGTCTTGTTATGTGTTAGTTAACAGCAGCATCTGCTGTCCTCCTTTCAGCCAAATGCAGGGTGTGAAACTGAGCTCATGATGTTGCTACAGAGTTGGTACAGTTGTTGAGACTAACTGAGTTAAAAGATATCATACCTAACATGTAGACGAATTAACATCTATGACAGAGTTCTACTCACACTCTTGTTGATACCTACACCAAAATCACTCGCTAACCTAGTGAGCATGTCTTTGGACCGAAAAGCCCCGCAGGCACAGAGAGACATGCTAACTGTGAAACTATCGATGTGAAGCTATAACGTTTTGATATAAAACTGCAAACCTTTTCCAATCAGCGATCACATTTTAGAACCGTGACACGAGAATCTGTATTTATAGTCAGCTGATATTAGCATGACTGCTGTAAAGTATTGGTAAACGTGAGTAAGGCCGTAGTGTCGCTGCTTGAGTAAGTGTGTCGTTTTGGCGTGATTTACCTTTTTATTTGAAAGAGGAAGCACAGAGGAACTATATTATTATCAAGCCAGTGATTTATGACCTTTTAGTGTGAAAATACTTTACCTGTGTACAGGACCTGGCATGCTTAGTGATCCATGGTATAAAGTATCAGGGTCTGGGTTATACACTTTGAGCTCACTTTGAGTCTCTGGCTTCTCTTTCATGCTCGTGACTCCTTCTGTCATCTTTGCGCCTCTTGTAACCTCAAACATCACTTCCTTTTCTTGGTTGGCTCTTAAACACCTGTAAGGCAACCTTCACCCTGCAGCTCGTAGTGGCCCCCCGTCTGATGTTTGCGAACATCCAGTTATCACCTGCTGCTGCTCACCATGTACACGAACGATTATATAAAGGTATAAATGGGAATAGCACTCCACGTCTCTTCTAGCTCTAGCTCTCCTTTTTTCCACCTCATGATTTGTCTTTTCCTCCAGGCTATAAATCACCCTGCCTTTTCAAATCTTACGTTTACCAGGACGAACAGTGAACATAAATTGCATTAATGAGACATTGAGGAGAAGCAGAAATCCGATTTTCTGTCGCAGTCTTCAGCTCTGACTTATGCATTAATGTAGTTCCAGAGGATTGTGGGTCATCAGGTGATGAAGATCTGTAACTGTTTTTGTCACTGGTTCTGTTCTCTGTGTTTTTATCTTTACTTAAATCTCGTCAAGCACAGCAGATCTACCTCTACACTGTGCATTATCTTCTAGATGTGCTGATATTCTGTTCTCCAAGGTGTTTTTGTGTCTTTAAGAATCATTTCCACTTAGTCATTAAGTATTACTGTCAGATCTTTTCATTTCAGTTGCTGTTCCACCTTTGTTCCATATCACTTCCATCCCCTCGCTCTGTCTCTCTCTCTCCCTGTTTTATGTTGATGGTACTGTTATTCTGAAGAAATACTAGAAGGGTTTTTCTTCACTCGCAGAAAGTTTTCAAAGAAAGCCAGAAATGTCTGTTGGCTAATGCTTCCTCCTGCTTTTTGCCTTCTGCCTTTTCGCTGTGTGTTTGTATTCAGCAGGAAGGCTTGTAGAATTACTACGGCTATTTTCTAGTCTTTGGTGTTACAAGTGAAAAACGTCCCGTGGCTAATGTTCCTCACGTCCTGCTCTCAGACCTGAAGCTCTCATGCTGGCCCAAAGCTACCTGAATTCCAAACTTGAACATTTCCATGTGGCTTAAACTTCCCTTTGATTTTCCCATTTCTTCCTCTCCAGTATTCAGCGGGCAGCTCTGGCCATCATAGAGCACTACTACTGTGACTTTCCGGTTCATAACCCAGCGCTGCTTTCCGCCTCCAAATCCCGCGCTGCCAAGCATCTGGCTGGCCTCAAGGTGTACAATGTGGATGGTGAGTTCCCAGCAGCCCCTGCTGAGGGTGAGTGGGATGCTTCATGTCTTCAGTGATTTTGGTTGTTCTTTGTGCTCTGAGGTGGTGGAGTCTCAGAGGTCTGCTCTTCCTGATCTGTTTGGAAAAGCAGACCTCTGCCTTTCCTGATCTGTTTGGGCAAACTGTGTGTTTTACTTATTACAACTATCTGTTCAAGAAACTGATTATTGTTCAGGCTTTAAAATGCTCACAGACACTGAATATTTCCCTGTTTTCAGACTGACCCACAGCTCAGATCTCTTTATCCTGTCTTCCTTCTCTCACCCCAACTAGTCGCAGCAGATGGCCCCGCCCCTCCCTGAGCCTGGTTCTGCCGGAGGTTTCTTCCTGTTAAAAGGGAGTTTTTCCTTCCCACTGTCGCCAAAGTGCTTGCTCATAGGGGATCATATGATTGTTGGGTTTTTCTCAGTATGTATTATTGTAGGATCTACCTTACAATATAAAGCGCCTTGAGGCAACTGTTGTTGTGATTTGGCGCAGTATAAATAAAAATGACTAAAAAAATTGAATTGAATTGAAATTTATAGATTTAAATAGGATTTTGACATTTAAGAATCAGTGACATTCGGTAAATGAGTGATTAGACACCAAAACTCTTTCTCAATTCTTGTTAGTTTAAATGATGTGAATTAGTTATTTCATATTCAGATTTGTAGTTTGACCACTGACCCTTTTTAAACAACATGTATTTGATATTTGAATTGCCATAATGCCTTTAAACTCCAAGGATTCATATTTACACGTTGCCTTTTTTTGGGTCCAACATTTAAACGCAACATTTTTAGCTAAAAAAGACAAAAAAGTCTCCAAATCTTCTCATTTGAAAACTTTAACAGCAAGTTTGTCAAATGTTTTGCTTAAAAAGAATCAGCCTCAACTGTGATCCAGTCTTCAGGGTCATGTTGATTGTCTGGTCACAATTTCCCACACTACATAATGAGATTAGAGATGGACCGATCCGATATTACGTATCGGTATCGGTCCGATACTGACCCAAATTACTGGATCGGATATCGGCGAGAAATAACAAATGTAATCCGATCCATTAAATATAAAAAAAGCACCTCACAAAACTTGCGACAT
Source organism: Neolamprologus multifasciatus (assembly GCF_963576455.1). Classification (NCBI taxonomy): domain Eukaryota; kingdom Metazoa; phylum Chordata; class Actinopteri; order Cichliformes; family Cichlidae; genus Neolamprologus; species Neolamprologus multifasciatus. Next base: position 30,839,621 of record NC_140460.1, on the reverse strand, counting down.
GGCGTAACTCGGCTCATAACCATAGCATGTCACAGCAGTGTGCATCACGTGATAGAGCAGCTGTGTGTATTTGTAGCCTTGCTACCAAACCAGCATTTCATCTCCGCCGAAGTTAGAGAAGTAAGAGAGAGAAGAGAGAAGTAAAGCAAGTGTGTAAGTTCATCTCTGAATGTAAAGCATTCCCACGTTAAGCTTAACAACAGATATATGGAGCGACTGCCTCTCTCTCTCTCTCTCTCTCTCTCTCCTGCTGCTACTTCAATCGTGAAACTGCTTAATGATCAGCTGATCGGCTTTTCTGTCGCGAGTCCGTCTCTCTTCTTAGTTTTTGGCCCACTTCTCACCAGAAAGAGGAAACCAGCGGCTGAACAACAGCAGCACTATTAAGCTTGATAAGCTGTTGTTAGAATTTATTTAATATTACTTTCTACACCAGGATTGTTTTCTACGTAGCTGACGGCTGGTAACTGTGCAGGGGCGGATCTAGCAAAGTTTAGCCAGGGGGGCCGATAGGGCATGAACAGGCAAAAGGGGGCACAAAGACATACTTTTCTTTCTTATTCTCATTTAAAATGTCTAGCTTTTAATAAATAATTATCTGACTCTTACACCCAAAGTTTTAATCTGATGTAAAATATATAGAAGTCCATTACTGTATATAGTAACTGTTAAGTCTAATATACCCTAGTAAGTTATACTACTTTTTCCTTTGGGAAGATACCATCTGTGCAGTCTGCAATTCTGTAGAAGAAAGATGTTGAATCTATTTAATTATTCTTGAAAAATAATTTATTTCTGTGCATTTTTCCCCTGCATCAAATTAAATTTGATTACATCAATTAAGCATCATGAGGTGGAGGGTGGTTCCCTATTTTTTTTTGCTGGGAGTTTGCAACCCTATTAGTTAGGTTGCTTAATATTTCTGCTAAGTACTCTTTAAAATACCAGAATAGGGAGGATGGAGCAGGTTTAAGTTTATTAGATTGATCCGTGTTGCTGAACTATGAAATATTTTGGGCGCAGTATATTTTTTACATACAGGTATAACAGAATAGCTTTAGTGTTGTTATTTATTTAAACTTGAGTATAAACTTATACAAAATGCAGCAAGATATTTAAAAAACTTTTATTGATTAAAAAACACACTATATCGGATTCATATCGGCATCGGCAGATATCCAAATTTATGATATCGGTATCGGTATCGGACATAAAAAAGTGGTATTGTGCCATCTCTAAATGAGATATGACTTGTTTTGTTTAATGACAGAGCAGCAAGAGTCAGACTGAGAAAACCAGCAAATGTCCAACAATTGGCAACATTGTTCCAGTTAATTACGCTTATTCGCTTAAATGGTTCTGGTCTGTTTATGACAATTAAACTAGATATGGCTGTCTCTAATTATATTTAATATAACATCTGCCAATATTTTGCCTTCATTTCAATGTAATGTGACCACTTAACTGGCAGAATAAATACATCTAACACCGTTACACAGAGGGCACATTGTTTTTGAGTTAACTGTTAGAAACTGCGTTTTCGTGTAGCAGTCGTTCGCTCCAAATGACATTTCAAGTCTCTGCAGGTCGAATCTCCTTAGCTGTGCTGGAATGTGCTAAAACATATAACTGCCTGGAAGGAAGAAAATTGATCTGCAGTCTTGGCATAATTAGAAAATTGACCAGCGTAGTATAAAGCACAGGTGATTTGTAGCTGATGTGTTACAACATGCAAAAAAAAGTGTGGCTATCTATATCGCCCCGGGCGCACCTTCCGGCGTGTCTGGAGCAGGTGGAGTGTTTTAAACTTGCTCTTCTCTCTGTGTTTTTCCTCACACTGACGCTAACCCGTTAAGACATCTTTAAAGCTAAACTGAAAGCCTACCTGTTGGACAGTAAGTAAATGCAACGCTGCCACCAATAAAAGTACCCTCACAGCCTGCGTGTGCTCGCTTTAAACAAAGCTATTCCTTCAGTGTACTTGAAATGAAAAGCCCCCACCTCCCCCACCCCACTTCCACCCACTCCTATTCTCTCTTTGCATGCCACAGGTTGATGAAAAAGTTCAGCGTTGTCCTTACAACAGCTGGCAGAATGCAACACAAACCCTCGATTAAATTATTGCAGTCCCTTAAGTGTACTCAAGCTTCACTTAAGTGCACTAACTCGACTCCCACCTCTCGGTTTGGTGTTTTATTTTCCTGCCATTTATTTCCCTCCTTTCTTCCTCCTCCTCTCAAATGTTAGTGGGAGGCGTTGACGGAGATGGCTGATAAATCAATAGCTATTACAACACCAGTATTCTCATTTCTCTCTCGAGCCTCATCCTCCTTCATTTTCCTCCCGCAGCAGCTGCTCGGGGAGCTCCGTCGCTCTCATCGCTCTCTTGTCTTGAGCTTTTACTTCCTACTTCTTGCTTTCTGCGGCCACACTGCTACTGTAATAAATAATTCTGACTCAGGGACAGACGATAATCATTTCTTAATGAAAAACTGGTGAAGCTCTGAGCGCAAAACAGCCGTAATACTCGATTAGACTGCGTCCAAATGGCTTCGGGTGAGCTTTGTGATTCCTGGAACAACATTTTAACTGTGTTGTTTAGTCAGCTCAAGTTTCTGTGACTGAACTACCAAATCAAAGAAGTGGAGTGAAATACAGTCACCCCTGTTACAGGTATTTCCTGTTGCAGTCATGAGTAATGGTGCCACTCTTTCAGACAGCATTAAAAGTCTGATCTGCGTTTTGGATCGTCGTCCCACTTTCTTGTCTGATTGTATGACACATTCCTGAATCTGTGGAATATTCTCATTTCTGTACATGCAGTGCTTCCTAATATCCATCGCCCCAGCGCTGGATATTATCTCCCCATTTCTTAACAGCTGGCGACAGTTCTGCTTCATCTACATGCAGCCTAACATTGCTCAGACTTTAAAGAAAAGCTCTTTTTAAGCACGGCTGTTAACACTTGAAAAGTCCACACAGCATTTCATTTGTCCACAGGTACCTAAGCAGTTACACACAATGACACTGTGTGAATAGTACAGGTGGGACTCACCACACATGAGATTCATGATACAACATTATTGTGATTTTCAACATTTTGTGATACGTACATCTGTTAATATTATTCCATTGATGTAGCTTTAAACTGTGAACTGGATGTAAACAGGATGTACGATCATGTGGTGCCTTATGACTTCACAGTGTCGGAGAAATCTCAAGTTTTTTTTGTAAATTTGTGGCTTTAATCTCACAAATTCCTTCTCCTAAACTATGAACCCCACTGCTCGGCTCGGTTTGTATTTATTTTTGTTTTTTTACAGTATCAGTGCCCCTGAGAAACCATCATACTCCAGATTAGTATTGTTCACACCAATGAATTTTCACACTTGAGAGGTACAGTCTTGAACTATTGAAGAACCTCTAGACTACTTTTACTTCCACTTGACTTCTAACCGACACGTGTTTCTGTTGTAAGTGTGTCTCGTAGAGTTATTTGAAATCTTCCGTACAGAAAGCGCCACATGGCAAATTCCAAGTGCACCTTCCTTCCCCTGACATTTAGTGTAACGTTTCCCACCCGTAAACCTCATGTCAATGCAGTGATACCAGGAGCAGAGTTGGGAGGGGGGGTCCATGAATTATTCTGTTCATGCTCGATCCCTGCCCCGCATTAATAATTCACCAGCGCTGCCATCTTTTAACCTGCATTAACATCAGCCGCCTCCGATTTCTAATTCTAAAAATGTAAACTTTTGAAGTTGCCCGAGACCCTCATTTAATTGCACTCCCCGTACCTCCTGAAGGCAGAGTAATGGAAGTGTTTGCATATCAATGGCCCGTACATGGGGGAAGGAATGTGTTTTGGATTTTCCACTGATGACATTGCTCGGAACAATAAAAAATTCTGACTTTGTGCGTCTCTTCTTGTCAGCTTCTGGGGTTTTAAGTGTTGCAGGTGATAAAAGGAAATGGACTGAGGTTTATGTGCATTAATAATCTCCCCCCTTCACTCTAACAGCAGCTTGTTCTCTCACATTGCACTCTGTGTCATCACCAAAGATTTCTTTCTTCCTTCACCGGGCGCTACCACCTGTGAACACTCTCATACATGCGTTTAACCCTTCCCGTCAATCTGATTTTGCCGCGGCAGGTCCCGGAAACAACGCAGCAGCGGGAATCGCCCATTCTCAGTCCAGAGCGATGATCGCAGCTGCCGCCCGCCGCAGAGACACCAGCCACAACGAGCTGTACTACGAAGAGGCCGAGCACGAGAGGCGCGTCCGCAAACGCAGAGCACGGTGAGCCGGTCAGATCAAAACGCGTTTCAAGCAGTAAAACACAAAAGCCTGCTGTTATTGAAACGGCTGTTGTTTGCCGTTTCCCCTCCCAGGCTGGTGGTGGCAGTAGAGGAAGCGTTTACACACATCAAGCGCATGCAGGAGGAAGAGCAGAAAAAAGCACCTGGGGACGTTATGGACCCTCGAGAAGCAGCACAAGCCATCTTCCCATCCATGGCTCGGGCCCTGCAGAAGTACCTGAGGACCACCAAGCAACAGCACTGCCACAGCATGGAGAGCATCCAGCAACACCTGGCCTTCTGCATCACCAACAACATGACGCCCAAGGTCAGTCCTGTGACCTCTACACACGGCATTCGGCCTTTCTTTGGGGGTCATTTCAGTGAATTATATTTATATAGTGTCAAATAAGGTAAGATAAAGAACCTACAAGGAAAACAGGGAGAAAAACCCCAACAATCATATGACACACTATGACCAAGCAAAAGTGGGAAGGAAAAACTCCCTTTTAACAGGAAGAAACCTCCAGCAGAACCAAGCTCAGGGAGGGGCGGCCATCTGATAAAGACGGGACATAACACGCTGTGGAAGAAGGCCAGAGATTAATAATAACTAATATTTAATATATATAATGGTTTCATACTTCCTTCTTTTCCAGGCGTTCCTTGAGAGCTACCTGACTCCAGGTCCAACCGTTCAGTACAGCCGGGACTTCTGGCGAGCCCGTCAGTGGACGCTGATCAGCGATGCGTCAGTCACCAGCGGCCTGAAAGACGGCACCATCTTCCTGCTCAAATGTGTGGACTTTAGCCTGGTGGTGACGTCCAAGAAGATCCCCTACATCCAGATGTCCGAGGAGTACATCGATCCCAAATCACACAAGTTTGTCCTGCGGCTACAGTCGGAAACATCTGTGTAGGACTCCAGATGTTTTATTTTTATTTCACACCCTGTTGCTCTCCAATATTTTCATTTTGGGTTTTGCAGTTTTCAATTTTTACTTTTTAAAAAAAAATATATTATATATGAATCTAGCTATCGCACACGTTTGATATATTTATCTTTTATTGTTGATAAAATCGAAAAAAGAAGAGCTGCAGCAGGATTTTTGCTCACTGGAGTTTGGACACAGTTGAGTGCACATGCTCTCTCTCTCTCTGTGTGTGTGTGTGTGTGTGTGTGTGTGTGTGTGTGTGATGTAATTTTGTGTCAAAACAATCACTCTTTCAAGCAAGATGGGAACAAGGAGCATTTAAAGGTTGACATCTCCACAGAGAGCAGTTTTTGTGTTGGATTTCCATGAGACGGACCGAGCGACAGGAGGAAAGTGTGTTGTTTTGTTGTTTTGTGTACACTTGGAAGTATTTGAATATTTTTGGACACCAAAAAAAATGAAATGGACTTATATATACAAGAATGAAACAACTTCAGATTCAGCATTAAATGCACATTCACATGACGGTGGGAATGATCTCAGTCTGCACATAAAGGAAGAGGCACAGTCTCCTCAAACAAACACTTTTTCCTGACAGCTGAGACGTCACACTCCACCGTGTCCATCCTGTGGCGTGCGGCCCACGCCCTTGAGCGCTAATTTTAGCAGCCAAAGTCGGGACTCTTTGAGTTGTTTTCAGTTCCTCTCCAGGTGCAACGGAGCACAAATCTGAAACATTTCCACTCCAGTCAGGAGCGACGCAAGCGTGCCGTGTTTGAACACCAGGGTGAACTCGGCACGAACCGGATAATAGGAGACGCACTGAGATGGACACGTGCCCAAAAACATTTGCCCTGCCTCAGCAGTTCGGTAACCTTCTCAGGGCTTTCATGTCGCCCACATCTGCCTGACGTGATGGAAGGGGAAGGCAGCGGGAAAGAGAGACCCAGCCATCATGTTGGAATTAAAAAGTACTACTGATTTCTCCAGACTTTGGGTTACAAAGCAGATGTATTCATTGTGTGTACCTTCTCCTTTAGACCTCAGTTTTCAAATAATGGTTGAAGTCACAGGTAACACCTCTCCCACCTGGCGTGAGGTGGGAGTTAAGTTACCATTGCGTGCATTTTCACAGCACTGACCCTCCTTTTTCTAAACTACTGTCTGCAAACACTCCACGTTTCCTTTGTTTTGTTTGGGTTTTGACATATGTATGCACACGTGGTGCAAGTATGCACCTTTTACCTTTAACTTACCCCTGCTGCAATGCTTTTAATTTGAAAATTCAAGAGAAAATGTTCAATTTTCTTCCTCTGTAGTGAAGTGAAAACAGACATTAATGCTTAATTTACAAGATGAGCAACTAAACAACTGGCTTAAACAAACAGCAACATGTAAAGTCTGATTTCATCTGGGCTCACAGGGTTTCATTATGTATGATGATAAATCACCAGAGTATTTATCAGCAGTGAGAGCTGCAGCAGCAGGGCGGAACCTCCTTCCCAACTGGACTGTCTGGTTTTCCTTTACTGCCTCGTCTCACCCCTGTTGTCTGACAATTCCCTCGAGGTCAGTCCTTTCATGGAAGGCTCAGAAGGGATTCTCTCGCCTGCTGACGGGGTTTACACCGGCAGGCCAGAAAAATACAGTTAAATGAAGTTAAAATGACACGTGTCTGTTCCTCTGTTACTGTCGAAACTGATGAAACTGATCTGGTAAAATCACCAAAGAGAGGGAGAAAAAAAGAAGAGTCGCACTGAGCACGCTCAAGAAGACATGCAAGCAGTATAGCTGTGCCTGAGAGCAAGGTTGTCCCCTACTGCCCCCTGGTGATGCAACACAGCATTGTCACTGCATGTTTTCAGACAAAAAGAAAAAAAAACTACTGGTAATTTTATACTATAATTATTTCACTGTAAACAAAATGTTAAAACACCTGCAAAAAAGTCAGATTCGTGCTGTTTTCTGTGTGACACGTCCACAGCAAATCCTTTTTTTTTAAATTTTAAACACGTCATTGGTCAGATTTTGTACCAACTGACAGATAAACTTTGTATGATCCTGATGTGATGGTGCCTCCTGTTTTTAAACTCTATCTATTTATGTAAGCGTGTGTGTGTTTGTGTGTGTGCCATTCCAGTTCACACAACCAGCCCCAACCCGACCCCCTCCTCCACCATCTGTCACACTGTTGCCAAGTTACAGTCCTCTGTCAAGGATTGGTTTCTGATGGGCGGTTTTCTGATAATGAACGTGACGTTGCAATGTAAGATGTGTTTCGGTCTCACAGCGTTAGCGTTTGTAGAAAAAAATAAATCATTTTTATGAACATTTGTAAAACTGCTGAGTACTGGGCCGCTCTTTTTACTTCCAGGATTACCTTAAGTGTTTGTGACGTGTCGAGGTAACCCAGGACTACGCCATCACAGTTCACACTCACTCCAACTTTTTTTTTTTTGGTTAGATTTTTCCAGGAAACAAATCACAGCCTGCTGTCCAACTCTACACCATGGCGATCCATTTTTAAATGTTCCCAGTTGTAGTCTTTTTTCCTTTCTTATCTCCATTTCTCACAAACTAACAAGTCTTCTGTTCACATCATCGCTATCTCCATATGCACTCGTTCGCTGCCCTGGCTGCAGGCTCGCTAACACTCTCTTCTGTCGTTGCAAATTAAGCGGCAGGCCGAGCTTAGTGACAGGCCTGAGCAAAATATCAGCTTTTTTGGCCATATTTTGGTGGCTTTTTGTTGTTATGGAGCTCAGCGGTAATTGGCTTGCCGTCAGCCTGTCAGAGCGGCGCAGCCGACCCTTGTGGGTAAATGAATGTCAATGTCGCTGTCCAGTGCTGAAAACGAACAACCTCATCCCTCCGTGAGCCCCGGGCGCAAGGCCGCCTGTCGGAACTCATCTGTCCTTGGCTTAATCCCCCTCCCGTACCCACCTGCTCCATTGCAGAACCTGGGTGAGAAGGAAGAGACATTGGTAGAGAGGAAAATGAGGAGCATTTGCATCTAAATGGAATGTTTTCTTCCCTTCATTTCTCTCGCTCTCACTTTTGTGTAATGGCTTGGTTATGTGTAGATGGAGACATGAGAGGAAATCCCCTCTTACTTCTTGTAGCTTTGATTTTGAACAGAATTCTGCACCTTAATTCATCTTACTCCTGTCTTTTCTTTATTCTTTGCTGTTTTTATTGAACCTTAGTCAGTGTGATTTTTGTAATTCCTCCTCTCCTGGGAGAAAGGAGAGAAATCCATCTTGTCCTTCATTTGGTCAGTCTTCATGTAACACCCCATCACATCTGACATTCACAGCGACTTTGTCACCATAAAGCACTCGCACAGCATCCAACACTTACACCAATACCATGACTAGCTGTTTCTCGTCACGAGAGAGTATGACATGTCTAGTTGCCCCAGGGTCATGTTTTAAATGCACACACACTTGAATGTTTCTCATCACCTGGCATAGATTAACTGCAAATCCCCCATCACGATACAAACATCCTGTTGACACACTACATCACATCCTCCTCCAGGGGAATAACGAGTCCTGCACGGCCTTGTATTATTAATTCATGCCTAGACTTACAGTTTCATCAGGACTCTGTCCAATCCTCATGCAGCTCGTCGGACCCCAGAGTGCCGCATTTGAGCCTGTCTCACCCTGATTCTTTCACCTCCGACCTCCCCCAGCTTCCAGCGTCCAGGTCCCTACTCCCATTAGGAGACATAACAATACTGAATTATTTACCAGTGTTTGAATAATTCAAGGTGAAACACCCATTTACTGGCTGAGAAAATGTGCCAATCTGATCTGTCCTGGGAATCAGTAAGGACTTCCTTAATGAGGGTGAGAAGGGAATGAAGATACTCACAGGGTTCACTTTTTTTTTTTTTTTGATGCACAGTGTATATCACTATATGTCGTGTGTGTGTGTGTGTATATATATATATATATATATATATATATATACACACACACTCAGAGAGTAAGTGAAGTCAGCTGAATGGGAAGAACAAGATCCAGGCAATTAACACTTATGCCCTGCTGGGATAATAACTAACCCAAAGGAGGAAATAGACGCCACTGACATCAGGACAGGACACGCGTGAAGGGTTTCATCCCAAGTCCAACATCCTAAGACTGTAGGCTAAGCAGAAGGAAGAAGGGTCAGAACCACACAAAGATCCACGAGTACATCAGGAAGATGGTCACAACTGGTCATGGGCTTAGTGAATACCTCAGGCAACAGAAAGCCAAAAAAGAAGAGAAGCAAGGAGAAGAAGCATCATGGAAGGATGGAAGGGCCGTTGCAGGACATATACCACCAGCAGAGAGAAGAAATGGCTGATATCAAAAAATGTACCAATGTCTGGACAAAGTGGGACTGAAAAACAGCACAGAGGCAATAATCATGTCAGCACAGGAACAAGTTCTAAGCACAAGATCGATAGAGGCTGGGGTTTACTACACCAAGACCCAGGTGCAGGCTGTGTGAAGATCCAGCTCAGACAGGATACAGTAGGGTGGAAGATGCTAACAGGCAACCAAGTGGTTAGCAAAATATACAGAAACATCTGTAAAAATGGGAGACGCCCCCTAGGGTGGTTAAGAATGACTGCGTCCTGTGAGACTTCCAGATACAGACAAACTAATGATGGCTAACCAGCTGGACCAAACCAGGACCCTCAAGCTCCCAGGCCTCTGGTACAGCACACAAGTTTGGAGGATATGCATGTGTTTGCATGTTTGAGGCAAATCTTATATTTATAAAATAATATTAACACAGTGAGTCACAAGAAACAGTTTGAGCTTTAATGGTTGACATTTATTTTCACAGACATGCATACACTCAGAAGTTGCCATTGCTATCTTGGTCACATAAACCTTAAAGTTGCTAAAAAATTATTTTTTGTTGTTGTTCACTATGTGTCATGAGTCAGAAACACACAAAAATGTATCACCTCACTGAATAATTCCTGTCAGCTTCATGGAATGTCTTAGCATCTCTTAGCTTGTTACTTTGGTTTTACAACCATAGTCAAAAACATCTAACATCTACACCATCTATGTTTTAGAATTTGTTTAATTTAGCATTTTTAAAGTCGTTAGAAAAAAAGAGAGACGTGAATTCGTCTACAATCTCATATTCTGATGTTCCAAGCTAGTTCAGGTCTGATCTGCACGGATATAAAGCTTTGAGGGTCAGTTGTAGTTATCGTCATTATCTCCTTCATCTAGGTCATGAATTTCATCGCTGTCTTCCGTGATGTAGCTGTCAGGGTTTTCAGGCTCATCAGCGGACTCATCGTCGTCCTCTGTGTTCACTCTCCCTGACAGGACATCCTCTATCCAGTCCTCCAGCTCCTCTGCAGTGGGCAGGTCCTCATCATTGGACATGTCCAGCCAGACACTATCTGCCTGGAAAACAGAGAACCACAACATTTAACATCTTTAAAGTCTTTATTTTGGTGTTTTCTTAGAGTTTGATATTTTACTTACATCTGTCACATTGACCACACCGATCTGGGGTCTAAACAGGTCCAACTTAAAGGTTTTTTCCCAATAAGTGGTCAACTGTCAGGACAAGATAAACCAAGCTAACTTCAGACATGTTCTGCATTTAAACAATGGTAGAATTTTCCTGTGTAGAAATTGTTTATAAGGGATCATTTTAAAAACTATTTGGTTAAACAGGAAGACGGAACCAGAGGGAAGTCATCAGGGTCGATCCAGACAATACTCAGCTCTGGGTTGTTGGTATTGTCTCTGGCCACATCTTTCAGGATTTCCAGGAACTCATAGCCATCTAAGGAAGAGACAACAAAGTTATCTGAACTCAACTCCAGTTTCTAATCAAGATAAATAAGTGTAATGTTAAACAATAAAAAGCTCTGAATTACAGCTGCAGACCTGGATCTTCTTCCTCAGCAAAGGCAACAATATGTATTCCATCCATGTCATCTTCCTACAGGTGGGAAAAATTTAAAGATTTAGAGTAATTAGTAGCTTGAATTCAACGTTGGCTTCAATACATTTAAAGAAAGTGCTTGTATACTATGTAATTTCTGCTTCCATCTGCTCTGATAAGACCAAACAATCACCCATGTCTCAAACATATTCTCAGCCCGGAGCTTCCTCAAAGTAGCTCTGTAAGAAGCACATGTGTATTAAATCTCACACAAAGAAATGCTTGAAATTTTAAGTTTTTTTTAATAAAACTTGAAAAAAAATAACATTAACCTTCTGTGCTGGGTTACATATTCAACAATGTCTATCTCGGATAGAGGTCTTCCAGGCACGATGGCTGGCTCCTCCATGAATGGCTCATAGAAATTAACTTCATTCATCTTTAGGGAAAGATGTTTGGCTACCTAAAAAAAAAAAGTTAAATGCCAAGATGTCACTTTAATGTTTTAGGGATGGTTTCATGTTTTTTTGTTTTTTATGTTTGAAGTGAAGCTCATTAATCAAGAGTTTCAACTAAATTAGCTATCTCCAGTCTTTTTCAGAAACGTATATTTGAGGAGCGATGTGAAGATAAAGACTGGAAACAGCTAGCCTACGAGATCAGATTTAACAAAAAACAAACACTAACATTAATTTACATACTTTAAACAACAGGTGACATGCTATGTAGCATGCTAAATAGTGAATTTCAGAGCTGCTAGCAGCTAGACTTTGATGCATTTGAATATAGCCATGCTAGCTTTTTGCTTACATGGCAAAAGTAAGCTAACAAGCTACTTGTTATTTACACACAGAAATTAATATAAGTTGCATTTAATTAAGTATTCTAATTTATTATGGTTAGCGTGTTTTAAGTAATTATGGTGCATGTTACTGTAAAACAAAGTACAGTGTAGTATATTTTCTGTTAAGACTTACAGATTTATCAAATGTAGCAAAAAACTTGATGTAAGGCTGAAACCGCTCTGAGGCTTCCTGGAAAGCCTTGAAATCTAAAAAACAAAAACAAAAATGAGAGCTGGAAATAAATTTGAGAGAGATTGACAGGAACAAAAGCTGAAGTTCAGCAGTGACATTCTATAGTGATGGTGTGATGAGAAAGGCAAGAAAAGAAAGGCAGTGTCTTCATTCAATTTCTCATCAGATTCTGGTATCTTCATCCCAGTAACCAACTTTCCCTTAATACAGTTTTATACACTTGTAACACGATCCTAGTTCTCTTCCCAACAAGGTCACCGCCAGGGACCGACCTATATCTGGACAGAAATAGGCTTCATAATGAAAATTTGTGCCACTGTCGTATTGGCCAGATAGTATCTTCCCTGCCTCACATTTCTCCTTTTTTTGTGAGAAGAACTATAATTGCAGTTTGACCTATTAGACGAGGAGCCAGAAGCTATTTAAAGGCTGTCATGAGACTGAGTGAGACTAGCAAAGTCTAGAATCAGGTTTTCATTTAGCAGCCAGTAAGGCTATACGAAATATATCTCCATCAACCTCTATAGTCCATTAACATCTCTGAAGCACAATAAAACACCTTTATGGTATACTGAAAGAGTGTAAGTATAGGTGCAACCATACACTCCTAGCCTTTCTAAATTCCTTTAGAACTGCTCTTGTTTAAATGTAGATATATTTGGCCAGAGGGGCCGATGATGCGATATGGCAGCCTCGCTTCTGTCAGTCTGCCCCAGGGCAGCTGTGGCTACAACTGTAGCTGCCTCCACCAGTGTGTGAATGTGAGAGTGAATGAATAGTAGAATTGTAAAGCGCTTTGAGGGGTCCCGAAAAGCGCTATATAAATACAATCTATTATTATTATTATTGTTATTATTATATTGACATATGAGTTTGATGCTAAACTAACATGAATCTTCTCCTTTGAAATAACCAATGAGGCGGATGTCTTCCTCCATCCTCTCAAAGGCTCGCACCTCCATGGCATTATTGATCATCTCTACTGGGTCCTCCAGCACCTAAGGAGCAGTATAACACAGAAGGAAAACATGTTAGTCATTATTTAGGTAACTTATACAGTTTGGTATAGTTGGATCAGTTCCAGTCTCATACACTTTTGTTTAATGTGGACTCATAATTACATGCAGCTTTGATTAGCTTAGCATTAGCACTGAAGATAGCAAACAGCTAGCTTGGCTCATGCCATGGTAATATAATCCACCTAACAGAGTTGAAATACAGGGTACTGTTACCTAAAAGTAACTGTTGCGCTAAACCTACCTTGGAAGGCATATACATGTCAGTCAATAATCAATGCAAAGCAATAATGCCGAACTTGTGCATGATGCAGTCCTAAAAACTTTAAAGTGTGTAGTTTAGATAAAAATGAAGTAAATGTATCAGGAACCAGGGGCCCAATTAAGGCCCTATTCACTGTTCTTTTAAAATAAATATCTTGTGCAATATGCCGTGTAAACCCAAACGCTCAAATTAATTAAAAATATTTAAGTTTTCATATTTCTAAATTGGAGTTCTTGTTTTTTAATAAATTGCACTATTTTGAGGATTAAGTAATCACCTCTTAAAGGTAACATTTCTCTGTCGTCAGTTGCATTGTTTAAATGTGAATGTGTGCATGTGCTGATAGTCAATAGGACTGAATTAATGTAGAGAATATTGCACATGCAGTAATAAAGAGTGTAAAAAAAAAGCCTGCAGGAAGAGCAGTAAAAGCACAAACCAAAGGATATCTATTAGTCAGCTCTAGCTGCAACTTGTCTTTTAATAATACAGCTTACTGAGTGGATGCTATGATATTAGAAGAAAAAGCTCTAGGATTCCAGAGCGTATAGATTTGACTAAGATGCTATTATTTGGCAAAATCATTAGTGCGTCGACCTAAATGTGCATAATAGATATTTGATCCATATTAGATAGATAGAAGCTGTGATGCCATGAGTGAAGGGGCTTGTTAAGCTATTGCTTAGCCTGAGTAGACGGCACAGGCTTCTTAGTGAGTTCTGCAAACTTTAATCTGTCTCCAATAAACTTTTGCACAACAAAAGTAAGGCAGAACCTTCTTATGTTTACAAAAAGAACTCCAACAACGTTGAGTAAAAGGGAGTTTTATATTAACTCATTACTTTTAATATTATGGTAATTTATCTTAGCCTGTGGGAAATGTGAATGAAAAATCAGTTAGATCATCAAAAGTATATGAGATTTAACTGTAATCAAAAGGGACCTGTAGCAGTTGTGTCGCAGCCTTAACTTTCCTGATAACTTAGTTTACAGTGCATTTTTTATATGAGGTACACATGACGGTTAGTAAAATGTGTGTTGTTGAAGAGCTTATTGATGTTGCAGTTGTGATATGTTAGGCATTCAACTAATTAACGAGGCTGAAGATTGATTGTTTTCGTGGGTAACGTAACTGCCGTCTGAAAAGCATCAGATTTTACTGCTCACGTCCAACAGGAACTCCACCAGAGTGTCTGCTGAGAGCTCCCCGTCAAACTCAATCACACGGTCGTCCTTGAACACGTACAAGCTGCCCACCTCCTCCAGTCCTATTTAGACAACAGATCCAACACTTTCAAAACAATACATTACTAGTAAAATGGTATAAGAAAACCATATGAGTGGATAAGCCAAGAGCAACACAGATGCAGTACATACCCAGTTTCTTGGCCACTTTGACATCCTTCTGGGAGTCCACCATTCCAAAACCGATGTCTTTGTTCTCCAGGACTTGAGCTGTAAGCTGTGTTCAAGAACAACTCATTCAGTATTGTGACTCTATTAAAATACTGTATAAAACACACTTTAAAAAAAACCTAGATCAGGAACATCACCTAATCACCTTGTGGCATCTAGGATGAAACGTTAAAAATGAGATTTAATGTTCACTATTTGTGTCGGGCCTTGTTGCACCAAGTTGGCAGTCATACAGGATGGACCATTCTTTTGAAGCTGATTGTCTCATCCTCATCCTCATCTTCAAACTCACCTGCCACATTCTGACTTGAGAGTGCTGCTATAGCTCACCTGGTTGAGCAGCTCGTCAAACCCAGGCCTACTCGTCTGTCCCAGACTGTTTCCTGTATGTCACCCCCCTCACTTTCCCTCCAGCTTCCTGTCTACTTTCTGCACTGTCCTATCCAGTAACGGCAAAATACCTCATGTTCTGAAATCTCTTCATCGTGTTCTAAATGTTGTCTCTTTTCTAAAATCACAGAGGTCACCATTGCGATTGGTAAGGAGTTATGCATATACAAACAAACACATGTGACACCCTCAGCCATACTAGCAGCAGCAGATTGGGATTTAAACCTTGTTATTTAGGTTAGGAAAAGATTATGGTTTAGGTCAATATTAAGTACAAATCTTGGTCAAGTGTCATAGTGACCTTCAGGATATTGTTGTAGCCAGAGAGTACTTCCTCTCGGCTCTTGGTGGGAGGCTTTTGGCCAGTTTAGGGGCTTCGACACTGAAATAGGTGCAGTAAAACACCAGTGTTGGCAACTGGGAGCAAGACGCAAGAGCATAGCTGGTAAATTAAATAATAGTTGGTGACTTTTTATTTGACTTTTAAATAAAACTGTACAGTGTGGACATGTGTGGACTAAAACCATCTGGTAAGTAAACCTTGAGATAAGAAACACTGGTGTGAACACCCTCTGCTCAGCGCTTTGATTTAGCTCTGACTTCTATGCTGTGTACTTGAGCCGACATCCACAGCTGCAGCCGTCTTCGTCAATACATCTTTTCATTACCGAGATGTCTGTGTACTGAGAGCCCCCTGTGGAGTTTTCTTGTTAGAAGGAAGCTGTGAGTCAGGACTGCTTGCCTTTCAGCTTGCAGTTGTTGAGGAAGGATAACAGATTTAGAAAACCACTGAGGAGGGGGTTTACTTTGTATATTTCTGCTTTCCAAGAGTGCACGAAACATGACAGAAACGTGAAACTGAAAATGTTGCCAAAGGTGAATACTAACAAATAAAAAATGCCTCCAAGATGAGAAGGAAAGGAGTGTGAGAGCAAATCTTTTGATTTCTAATTCAAAGGAAGATAGTAAAGAGAATTGGGAACAAGCTATAATTAACAAAATGACCTAGAAACAATCCCTGGATATATGTAAACCACAGTGGAGAGCACAAAATGGGATTAAAAGGACTGCTTGCCAGTTAAGAGTGTGCACAGGTAAAACATAGATCCAGTCTAAGGAGAGAGTCTATACTTCAAGAAGACAGAGGAAACATGGGGCAACATGTCTGATTTCTCCTACAACGCAAAGTATCAATGACTACTTGTGACAAGTTTGCATGGCAGAACGTAATCTGCAGGGATTTGAGCTATAGCTCAGCATCCGGTATGCCACAACAGATCCATCTCTCATTTCCTCGTGTCTTCTTTGATCAGTGGTGATACATTTCCCATAGCTTCCAGGTATTTGCAAACCTGAAAAACTCAGGAGCAATGAATTTTGCAAAGAGTTTTTAAAACCAGTTCATTGTTTATGAAGGTTCATGATAGTAACATCCAGCAGATCGCTAGTGACCCCCTTAGAGTCAGGAATAGGGTTAACAGGGATTAACATTCACTTTGGGATATATATTTTTTGCCTATCCAACGTGGTCTAAAGCTACAGAGCTAATGTGTGAGGCTCTATATTGGTCTTTGGCCTAAATACGAATACCATCATCCTCATAGGCAATATGTTTAGTATGTTAGAATGCTAAGTACTGCTAAGGCTTCTGGAAATGTGATTTTTTACCACAAAGCAACTGGTCAATAAACACAAAACAAATCAGCAATCCTAATAACTGCTTCTCCCAAATCTAATTTTTCAAGCAGAGAAGGCACTTTATGTTATAATTCATCATCAGAAAGAATTCTTTATGGAGCATTAACGCCTGAACCACATGAGTTAGCCTTTCTGTTTAATGCTTATCAAAACGTGAAAAAAAAAAGCCTCTATAAAAAAGTAGATTACATCATTATACTTCCACATTTCTCACTTTCCTTTCACAGTTAACTCCATTTTATAACACACAATGAATATCATCACCGACCCACTTGCCCTGCAGTCTGTGACACATACTGTCTCACCTCTTCCCACCTCAACCAGTTTCTCACCTCCAGCACCAGCTCTGTCATCTGGAACCTCTTCTGAAGACCCTTGTTGGCCGGCAGAGGTTCGTGGTAGAACAGGCACAGCAGGTCATATCTCTTCAGAGCCTTTTTGTAGTTGCGCTCATTGATGTCCATCACCCTGTCTTTCCCGTCAAAATTGGGGAACTCTAGACCTTCCTCGGCACTGCAAAGGAAAACCAGGTTAAGGCAGAGGCCAGATAGAAGAGAGAGCCACATGTGTTGCATTTTTGTTCAGCTGTGGATGTGTTTGCAAAAAAATACAAAATAAAAATCCAAGATCCTCTCAAGACCAAACTTGAAGAAATTGGCTATGAATGAGATCTGCAATTCATCCACAGATTGGATCTCTGTTATATCTCCAGCAAATCTGAAATACTCTGTCTAATATTTCACTGGACCCCCTGCTTCTTTTTATTGCCCTCTTTTGATAGCTCTCCCTCTCCACCTGTCTTCTGTCTCTTCCTCTCTCTGTCACTTACTGCCCAAATCTCAGGAGGGTCTCTTTCCTCCTCCTTTTCTCTCTGTGATGGAGAAACTCATCATATTGAGCACATTTGAAGGATAATAATTCATGAGGATGCTGTTCATGCCCTTGAAATAAACTCGTGATTTCATCAACCACTAAATCAGTAACGTCATTACCTATGTGGCAGTGTTTGTACATTTGAAAATCATGCTTTATGTTGTAAATAACTTTCTTATATATATATATATATATATATATATATATATATATATATATATATATATATATATATATA
This sequence comes from Neolamprologus multifasciatus, assembly GCF_963576455.1. Classification (NCBI taxonomy): domain Eukaryota; kingdom Metazoa; phylum Chordata; class Actinopteri; order Cichliformes; family Cichlidae; genus Neolamprologus; species Neolamprologus multifasciatus. The sequence continues at coordinate 30,821,537 of NC_140460.1, read as the reverse complement.
TATATATATAAGATATAACATGTGTGAGACTAACAATCCCTCAGTGTTTTAAGCTTTACGGTAACGAACAAATGAATTTCACTGCGAGCATTACCGTAATGACTGTAACCCAGCCAGAAGTAGCGGACCGCAGATAGCAACGGCACAGATTCTCCTCGTCAGACAAAGCTGGAGGATAGAGGGGAAATGGAGTGGTTTTGGTTGTGGAGGATTTTAATAGTAGTGCAAGTTTTTCACGCGTGTTTGGCTGGTGCTTCAGGTAATCTATTTTTAAACACCTACGCCTTTTGAATTTGTTAAAAAAAAAAAAAAAAAGAACTAGCGAGCTTTTATTTGTCCGTCGCTCTTTAAGATGACTTAAAGTTGGCTACAGGCAACCATCAATTCACCGGTGTTAGCTAACTAGCCCAGCAGCTAACTTTTAGGTTGGTATGAATGATGGGTAAGAGTTAGCTCTTTCACTCACATTCAGTACGATAATTTATAGTCGAGCCATTACATGACAGAGTGTTTTTCGTGCAGGAGTTACTTGAAGTGCTGTTAATGTGTATGGTCTGCTTGCTCTAAAAAACCTAACCTACACAAATACATTGATTCTATGTAAATTAGCAACTTGCAAACTGCGAAAAAGCCGCGCGTGTAGGTTTTCCCTTGTTCTTTAGACTCCATCGACGTGTGTTGTCTCTTTTAACGGATTGTGCAAATGCTCTGGCTTAAGCAAAGGGAAGCTCAAAATAAGCTCTCAGCCCCTTATAAAGCCCTTGTAAAGCCCTTATAAAGCCTAAGACTGTAATATGCTGCAAACTTTAACAGCACAATCAAGGTGTCCACTCATATTTCAAAGTTTCTTCAAATTTAATATCACACAGATCTGTGTTGTAGATTTTTTTTAAATTAATAATGAACATCTGAACTGTTATTAGTAAAAGGGACTGAAAACAAAAAGGGCACACAGGCAGCTGCGAATCTGGTTAGATACAATACATTAAAAATAACACATCTGTTCTTCCCTAAATATTTCCTTTGTTGGCAGACTGGCAAACAACACTTCCTGCTTCCTGGTGTGTACTGGATAATTGTCCTGCTGCATAGGTGTGCTTCAGCCAGACATTTTCACTCAGGATCTTTTGGTAGAGAGCAGAATTCATGGTTCCGTCAATTACAGCAATGAGCTATTTCTGCCCACTCGCTTTCTTCCCGTTGAATCAAGAACACTGACTTTAACTGAGTCAAGTGAGGCCTGCAGTTCTTTTTAGATGCTGGGCTCTTTTGTGACCTACTGAATGATTTTGACTCTATTAAATGTGATACAAAATAGCAAAATCTCCATTTATATGTGATGTTGCAGGCAACCAGTGGAAGAAAATTAAAGAAAGGATATCGGATACTGTTAAAGGGTACACTCCATGTGAATCTGTCAACTGTAGCTGCCACCTAAGGTTGGTGCACTTTATCTTTCTTGCATATGAACTGAATCCAGGCAAAAGATCATTCTGTTAGAAACCTCTTTATTATGAAATAAGTGTCAGATCTACGTATAGTATCTGACATACTGATCACATGCATGTTTACTGCTTCATTCCCATTGTGTAAGTTAAAGCATAATATGAACTTTGCCGTCTGTCTCAGTGTCCTACAGCATGACTTGCAGACCTTTAAAGGGGGGATTTCACAGGATGTTATGGCTGCTACGGTTCAGAGAGGAGTGGGAACCCACTACCAGATCATTGGGCACAAGCTGTACAGGGAGCAAAACTGCATGTTCCCTGCTAGGTAAAGCAGGACCTGGTGTGATTTTTAGAAATTGATCAGATACAAGTCATTGTTACTTGTCTGAACATCAGGTAGTTGTATCCATGACATGATGTGGGCCACTTCCCTGTTTTCAGGTGCAGTGGGGTGGAGCACTTCATACTGGAGGTGATTGACAAGCTGCCTGACTTAGAGATGGTTGTAAATGTGAGAGATTACCCTCAAGTCCCCCACTGGGTGCAGCCAACCCTGCCAGTCTTCTCTTTCAGTAAGGTCAGAATGTGGGCAGTATTTTTGAGGCACACGTGGATGTATTATTACTATTATTAAGTGCAGTAAGTGTTCTTGAAATGTGGATGTTTGTTTTTTAAGTAGACCTCAGACTACAACGACATCATGTACCCAGCATGGACATTTTGGGAAGGCGGACCTGCTGTGTGGCCCATTTACCCCACCGGACTGGGAAGATGGGATCTGATGAGGGTTGACCTTAAAAAGTAAGGTTTGCACTTTAGTGAGGAGAGGAGCTGACTAGTGAACGTACAGTTTGGACCATTGTCCAATTATGTGCACTGAAGAAATTAGAAATGTAATTTAGAAATTACGGTCACTTTTATACACAGTCCCGCATTTTTTGAAGCTCAAAGTGAATTGGACAAGCTACCATAATCTTAAATATAATAATATTCCAGCATTTGGAGGAATCCTGCTGCTTCTGTCAGCATTCCCATCAATGAACACTAGTGTTCCACTGGTAGCCATACTGATGACATCACAATGTTCCCACCGTGTTTGACAATGATGTGGTATGGCTCGGCTCATGAGCTGTTCCTGTTGTTCTCCATACTTTGAATTCATTTAGGTGGTCCTTTTTCATATCCTTATTAAAAGAATATCTCCACTTTTTTCTATATTAAATAAAAAATGTTGATGTTAAAGTACAACATTTCTAATAGTACTACTGCTAATAATGTGTTGTGTTTTAGATCTGCAGCACAGTGGCCATGGAAGAAGAAAGAGTCTAAAGGATTTTTCAGAGGTTCCAGGTCAGTGTTGTGAAGATGTTTACTTTGTGTAACTCTCTATGGAAATTCTTTTTATTCTTTTTCTTTTCATATACATTTACATCATATGTGTAGCTAGCTGTAGGACCCTAAATCATGTCTTCTGGACTGTGCTCTTTCTTTGGTAGAACCAGCCCTGAGCGCGACCCTCTCATCCTTCTGTCCAGAGAAGCTCCAGAGCTGGTAGATGCAGAATATACAAAGAACCAAGCCTGGAAGTCTGAGAAGGTCAATCACACTGACACCACACCACACTGAGCTCACAGACTTTTGCAATAATCTGAAATCAGTAAGATTCTTTTTAAATTGATCCTGCTTATATACGATCATTTCACTGTTATAGGACATATTATACACTTTTACAGTGGAATCCATCAGACCGACTTTAAATGACTTTTTTGTATTTGCTGCGTTTTAGGATACTCTTGGGAGACCCCCTGCCAAGGAAATTCCCCTGGTAGATCACTGCAAATACAAGTGAGCTCATTCTCTTGACATTGCTTGTATTTCATTCATATTTAAAGAGTCACCATTATACTCTTTCCCAGCTCTGTGTGATCTACAAATCAGAATGATCCTCCTGAAATCCTGGGCCTTAGGTCTGCCTTTCGGGCGACCGTGGCTCAGGGGGTTGGGAAGCGTATCTGTAACCGGAAGGTCGCCGGTTCGATCCCCGGGCTCTCTGTCCTTAGCTCTCTGTCCTGGTCGATGTGTCCTTGGGCAAGACCCTTTACCCTACCGCCTACTGGTGTTGGCCAGAGGGGCCGATGGCGCAATATGGCAGCCTCGCTTCTGTCAGTCTGCCCCAGGGCAGCTGTGGCTACAACTGTAGCTGCCTCCACCAGTGTGTGTGAATGTGAGAGTGAATGAATAGTGACATTGTAAAGTGCTTTGGGTGCCTTGAAAAGCGCTATATAAATCCAATCTATTATTATTATTATTATTTTATCCTCTGTCTGAAACAAGGCTTTTTAGCTCCAATTCTTTAAACCACCTTCCTTCTGATTGGCTGCTCATTGCAAACAGAAGGATTGAGCTGCAGGTGCTGTGGCGACATCCTCGTGGCATGAGAACAGCCAAAAGTAGCTTTTTTAAAGACATGTCCTATAGCTGAGTTTACAGCAGCTTTGTTGGGACATGCAGTCTAACGGATGACTTCTTTCCAATCTCCTGCAGGTATTTGTTCAACTTCCGTGGTGTGGCAGCAAGTTTTCGCTTCAAACATCTCTTCCTGTGCGGCTCCTTGGTGTTTCACGTGGGAGACGAATGGCAGGAATTCTTTTACCCTCAGCTCAAGCCCTGGGTCCACTACATCCCAGTCAGGCAGGATCTGTCGGATCTCAGGTAGGTCAGCTTGTGTCCTCAGTAGAGATGGACTGATCCGATATTACGTATCGGTCCGATACTGACCTAAATTACTGGATCGGATATCGGAGAGAAATAAAAAATGTAATCCGATCCATTAAATATCCCAAAAGCACTTCACAAAACTTGCAACATGGCGTAACTCAGCTCATAACCTTAGCACGTCGAGCAGCATGCGTCATGTGATAGAGCGGCTGTGGTATAGCTTTAGTGTTTTTGTTTTTTTTTAACTTCAGTATGAACTTATACAAAATGCAGCAAGATATTCAAAAAAGTTTTATTGATTAAAAATACACTATATCGGATTCATATCGGTATCGGCAGATATCCAAATTTATGATATCGGTATCGGACATAAAAAAGTGGTATCGTGACATCTCTAGTCCTCAGACGTGTGGATGAAGTCTGTGTGTGCATCGTTAGTTTTGTTGTTTAAATGTATTTGTTAAGACGTGCCTTTGATTTAGAAAAGAAGACGGCAGCTTGTGTTCATGAATGGAGGAAAAAAAGAGTCTTTATACAGTGTGTGTGTAGCCTTCTGTCTGTTGTCCAATTTAAAAATGTGAGGCCTTTTATATTCCTTTTATAGAACAAAGGAATCTATTTACAAACAGCTTTGACAATTTAAACCTGATGACACACAATAATGATTTGTTATATAGGTAAATGTGCAAATTTACACATTTTAATTGCATCCTTGAACATATAGTGATACGCTGACTGTATATTTCAAGCCAAAGTGTTTGGATAAATGCCAACAAGCTGGTGAAACAACTAATAGCTTGTAGCAAACCAGAGAGCTTGACAAGAAGGCTGGATGGGGATTTTAAAGTGAGCTCTCAAACTTTATTTGTTACTTTATTTCAGGTTTTATTTTGAAATATCTCTATTCTATGCTCGCCCAAGAGTACTATTTGCCAAGTAAGGAAGAATTTGCAAATATAAATGTGTCTGCACTCTGTGTCCTCAGGGAGCTGCTCCAGTTTGTTAAAGAGAACGATGCCATCGCGCAGGAAATAGCTACAAGGTGAGAGAACAGAACTTCATGATTGAGCAGGAGTAGCTGCGATAACCTTCTCCCAGCATCACGTGACTTTTCTGCTTCCCAACCTATCTACAGGGGGAAGGAATTCATCCTCAACCACCTGCGAATGGAAGATGTTTCCTGCTACTGGGAAAGACTTCTGACCGAGTTCAGCCAGCTTCTCACCTACAAACCCCAAAGAAAGAACAGCTACAACCAGATAGTCCACCGAGCCAGCAAAACAGAGCTGTAAGACAGACTGTGTGGGACCAGACTGTGAAGATTCTGACTGTAACTGAACCAGGGCGTACGGTTTCCTTTCAAGCAGCACTGTGTCATGTTGTTAGTATTCAGTTTTTATTTACCGATCTGAAGTCTGACGCTTTAAGGCTGTCTTCATGTATTTGTGTTTATTACAGTGTTTGAGACCAATGACCCACATGTCCACCAGTTAGTGGGCTTAGATTACACAGCTGTACAAGCAGCTGACTGTAGATGCTGCCAGTAATTAATCTGTGCCCACAAGATTCTATCAGTATCTTTTGAAAGAGGGGGAAAAGTGTGCACACTGTTTCTCTGTGGTGTACATTCTTCCATCAGATCATGTGACTGACACGTCTCTCTAAAAGAGCCAGCATTTGCAAGAGTACACTAAGGATCCCTCGATCAATAATTCTTGTGAAATTTTCCTTTTTTTCATGAAGAATCTTCAGGTGCCACTAGGGGGCTTATGTGCCAAAGTCCTTACTGATCACTCTGGTTTGATGAGTTCAGTACTTCCAGATGTGACGACTGTTTTTGCGCCTGTTATCCATCTAACCAGCACAAGTGCGTAACTATAACGCATGTTTATAAGCCACTAAAGAGGCAATCCATTATTTTATACATCAGTTTATTTTTATTTGTCAAAAAGTTATAGTTGTGATTGTTAATTTGATTATATTATAGTGACATTATCAAGGTTAGTGGAAATCATGATGTAAAGGAAAATCCGAGGGATTGTTGGTGGATATCAGTTTGGGCGTAACTTTTATAACTAGATTACATGTGAATATTTAGACTCTGTAGGCGAGAGGCAAGAATTTTGGTACTAGAAGCTTTCTGGTTTGTGTTTTGTTGTCCAGTTTTTGAGCAAGCTTTGGTTGCATGCAGGTAACTTGTCCATGTAGAGAGCAAAAGAGCAATTACTCCTACTGATGGGCTCCTAGATTGGTCTGACAGTTGTTTTTATTGAAACTAAAACTTTCATTCTCCAGGAAAGGATCATAATGGAAATATAATGCACTCCTGTCTTTAAGTCATTGAAAACTGTAATGGAAATGGACGAAGGGTGTTCAGATATTTACAAAAGATGTGTAATTATTAAGTGGTAGTTAAGGATACCAGGTTTACCATGTTGGGATAATTTAATGAACAACAAATAGTTTGATATTAAATGAATCTATGTTTAGTACAGTTAGTGAAAATAATGTGTAGTCCACCTACCAGACATTAAAGTAGTGGCTAAAACTGGTAAGATGAATGTCTGAGGATCATGTGGTAGTAGAGTTTCTTCTTTGCCACCAGTGAAGTTGATTGCAAAGCTTTGGTAAAGATAAGTTTTGTTACACTGCCCTCTACTGGGCAACTGGAAAAACTCTAGACTTTTACTAAGTTTCATGATAACCGGAATGCAAATCTTTAGCTATATCAGTCTACATTTCACCGCCATCGATTTTATAACATAGATAGAAGGACACTTTCTTTTACACAAAGTGCCAGCAGTGAGCAATAATATTCAGAGTAACCACTTTGTTTACCATTTCTGATAAAGCTGCCTTGATATCAAGACATTATAGATGATGTAACTGATACATGATCATGTTGAATATGTTGTAGTATTCGGTTATTTGAGGAAAAAAAGAAGCTGAGATGATGTGTCTGGTCATAGTGTTTGTTTTTATTTCAATAAACTGGTTAAAACCTTTTAACATTGTCTTTGTCACAGTTTTGTCACACTTTTGTCTTTGTTTTTGCCTCTTGCTGTACATATGTATGTATGTATAATATTCACGTGTGTCCGCTGTATTTAGTTAAGGTTTTACCCCTTAACTAAATAACTATATAATAATAACCCATCATAAACTTAAACCACCCGTTTGTGTCAGCAACGGTAACAGCAGCTGTGTTAGTCCTCCAGCGATAGGCGGCGCTATTTTCAAGTCTTTCAGCTGTAAGTCTTGGCCGGGGTGAAAGGTTTGGACGCCGGTGGATTATGTGGGAACTGTAGTGGTGGGAGTGAACTGTAGTAAAGCGCTCTTCTGAAGGGCATTATGAAAAACAAATATCTGTATTTTCGTACATTAATCGGAACTGCACGTCTTTGTAAAAACAAGCGGTTCATTTCAGAGGAATTCAAGTAAGTTGTTTTGCACCTGCTGTGATGTGTCAGAGGCTAACAGCATGCTAACCATCCGAGGGGTTGTTGCACACCAGTGCTTGAACAGACGAGGAGCATAAAACCGACCGCAATGAAAACCGGTGTTGCGTTTTGGGAGCTGTAACGTAAAACTGCTGTGTTTGTCATAAATAAGGTGCTGCTGCTGTGTTAGCCTGAGCAATAGCACATGCAAAGTTTGACCTGACAAGAGCACTGTATGAAGAGACAGCTTTATGTGGCATCACTTATCCACCAGCACACTGGCTTTAAAAAAATTATATATTAATTGTTATTAATAAAATCTCGCCAGAAATAATCCAAATAGTCCTCTGTATAAGGTTCTGCATAAACAAACACCCATTTCAGATGAACACAGCCTAAATGCTATTAAAATTTTTCTGCCTTGTTGGGTTAAAACAACACAATCAAATCAAATCAATCACCAAAGCCATTTTCTTCTGCATTTTCTCCCTATTGAGGGGATACAACAGCTAGAACTGTGTTGGACCCTATTTGCCTTTAAAACTGCCTCAATTCTTCGTGACATTGACTCACAAAGGTGCTGGAAACAACTTTGGTCCATATTGACCCAACAGAGGAATCTACCTTTCTAATCCCAGTAGATCAGCAGTTTCTAAAACACTCACACCACCCTTTCCTCCCCATTATGATGCTGAGTTCGAACTTCAGCAGGTCAGGATCCTGTCTACATGCCTGAATGCATTGAGTTGCTGCCATCAGAGTTCATGTCATTGAGTGGCCACTCCATAGTCTTACAGCAGGAGTGAAAATACAGGGTTAGGTTCATTCAAATTGTTTAGATAAACAAAATTGTAAAATAGTATTGTTTCCTCTCAAATACAGCTTGATTGTTTCGCGCCTTGGTGCAAACAGACTCAGACTCATAATCTTATTTCTACTGTGGATGGTTCAATAAATGTGGACATTTCCTTATATATTTACTGTTTGTGCTCTGGTTAAAAAAATCTCAGGCAGAATAAGGTTACTGTCACCTTTTATTTTTACCTGAGCAGTTGACGCATCCTGATTAGCAGATCTGAGGTTTTGTGCTCTGAGAGATCAATAGTGCATTTTACAGTTGGGGGAGGAAAAAAGCCTATTTTTCCCAGTTTCTGTTGATGGGACTGTAGAATTCAACAGCTGCTTAGTCAAACAGCCTGTGCAGCGCTGCCAGGCCTTCATTCGCCTCGAGGCTCTTGGTTTTGAGGATGGAGCTTGAGCTGAGGCGGCGAGTGTGGCGTCTCAGCCCGTGACCATGTGTTTCTCCCTGTTGCAGCACATCAGCAGCTGAAGCGTGATGCATCCAGAGCGGCGCAGGACAAGCGTTGCCCTGCAGAGACGACTGGCAGATTCAGCCCCTCAGGGCACGCTGAGCACCGGCCAACTGCAGGGCTTCATCCAGCGTGCCAGGCCTCCTTTCTTCTGCTTTCTGCTCCCCAGGGTTCACGCAGCTGATGTGGCTGCTGCCCAGCCTGCACAGATGCCCTCTTCCTCCTCCTCCTCATCATCCTCTTCCTTCACCAGTACTGCTCCTGTAGCTATCCCTTCATCCAGCAGCCTCCCGAAAAACATCGGGAAGCCAGAATTCCCGAGCACGGGATGGGAGCGCATCAAAGATCTCTTTGACAGAGAGTTAGTTTTCTTGTTACATTGTTTCACTTGTTGGTGTTTTTGAAAAGGTCTTTGTGTATATGTAGACACTGTGGTGTCAAATTCATCGTGAATCATGTAGTTGATGAGTTAAGATTATTTAACTAAACTTGCAGCATCCTTTAGTTTTAATGGCTTTTTGCTCTAATGGCTTCTAATGTAACAAGTTCACTCATTACTGGCTTTAAACTTACAAGGAACATTCTCGTCCCTGTTTAGTGTGACTCAGAAATACCCAGAGGAGATCACCAATGTTGTAAACAGCGGTGCTCTCGGTGCACTTGCAGGCTTTGTCTATGGGGGCTTGCCAGCAGCTCGCCACGCCAGGGAGAGATATATCCAAGTCAGCCAGGCAGAATTATACACTAATCGTGTGGACGCAGTGGTAAGTGAAATCTGTGCCTTTAAAACCATATCTGCTGTGGTTTTGGGTGCAAATGTTCCATGAATGATGTTTGTGTTCAGCTTTAATATTGTGATGTCATAGTTTCTGATTTTATTGAATTATTATTTAGTGGTCTGAAGTGGAGCATTGAGAATAATGCTGCAAATAAAAGTAAAAGTCTGTCTGTGCCTGTTCTGTCTGTCAGCGCTCAGCACACAATGCAGCTATCCGGGGGTTTATAAGATATGGATGGAGATGGAGCTGGAGAGTGGCTGTGATAGTTACCTTGTTCAGGTAAACAAAAACAAAAAACAGGTGGAGCATGTGAGGAAAGTGTGTGTAGTGTTACTTTTACAAGGGCTCAAATCAGCTTGTGGATCTGGAGTATTAATAACAGGAGAATGCACAGAATGCTGAATGTCACATAAACAATGTGCAGATGTTTATTGGATGTGAGTGCTTTAACATTGCTAGCATACCTCGGTCAGTTTGTTTTGGCCTCACTGACTCAACATCGTGTGCGTTTCCTCTCCCCGTGTAGTTCTGTGAGCACGGGACTCTCCGTGTACCAAGACAAAGACGCAGTCAGCCAGTATGTTGCAGCTGGAGGTGAGTCACGTGATCTGATCAGGGCGCCTGCAGGTTGTAGTTCCAACTCTGATTGTTTTCAGTTATTTCTATAATAAATGCCCATTAAAATAGGACCGTATGTGATGATATTAAAATGTGAAATGCCTGTTCAGTTACATCCAGAATCTATGTTTAATTATTGCTTGACAATAAAAGTGTTCTTTCAACATGTCCAGTACAAATTCCTGCACATTGAAATGATGAAACTCTGTATGTGAGCAGCTGTGACTGTAGGCCTTTTCAGACTGAACCTGGGCCTGAGAGGGCTGGTAGCGGGCTCGGTCATCGGAGCAGTGCTGGGGTAAGGCTGGCTTCTGCTTCTACAAGAATCCTTTGACTTCCAGTCCCAACAGTGCATGTTGAACTTTTTTCCATCTGATGTAATGGAACATGCTCAGTCCTCGGTACTGAGCTGACTTCTATTATCAGATGCTGTGTATTTACTTTTTGACATGCATGCTTGCCTTCTCGTGTGTGTGTGTGTATTTACATTCATGCCTGTGTGCTCGAAGTCAGTGAGCACTCTGGCAGCCAGCTGTGCCCCTCCCAGCAACCCTCTGTCACCCAGCTGAACCTCCCCCCCCCTCCTCCTCCTCCCCACTCCCTTCCAAGTCTGCTCGTGGTGCCAGAGGGACTCATGTACCACAGAGGACAGTGTTTTGGGTACTGAACCAAGGAGACGGGCCAAGGCAGCAGCTGCCCTTCTCCTTTTATACCATTGGTGTTATTCCAGCCTCTTGTGTCCTTCTACCGTGGTCTGATGTAGACTTGGAGGTGCTTCATCCTCTGTCTCATCTTCACACCCTGGCCCACTTTAGCCTCGCTCGTCCTTTCAGCTGAGCGCACAGAGCTAAATGCAGATTGTATAACTGCAAATTGAGTGTGTTGCCTTTGATGGTGTAACAGAAGAGGGTCTAGTTTGGATCATCCCTGTGGTCAACTCCATAATGGCTTAGCCATACTTCCAGTTGGCCCTCCACTAGCACTGCTCCCTCCTCCTCTTCCTCTCACTGTCTGCTTCAGTGGCCAGCCACCTGGAGCATTTGATGTGCGCAAATGGCTCCAGCCACGGCTACGCCAGGTGTAGCTGGGGCAGAAGGGGCGGCATGAAAGCAGGCAGCTAATTGCAAAGCACATCACGCTCCAGATCTTTAACCATTATGGTTTCCTTATTCATGTCGTAGAGGTGTGAGTGGAAAGTCCGGAGAAGCTGGGCCGCAGCAGCTGTAGAAACTGTTTAAGGAAGTTATTACAGTGTCGATGCTTCCATTGAACAGGCATCTGATATGTTTTATGTTATACAACATAGACTATCTGATGGACTGATCTGTGTAAAAGTGTAAAGTGTGCATCACAGTTACAGTTATACACACTGACTTCTACACAGGATTCCGGTTGGTGCTCTGGTCATTGCCTTGCAGTCCCTGACTGGAGAGACGATCCGAGAGAGGCGCAGGAGAGAGCGCAGGGAACTGTATGAGCACAAGCTTGCAGAATGGTAAGATCTATCAGAAATAAATACAAAGTGTCATTTTATCCTGATGCTTCTTGGTTAATCAGAGCTTGTGTTTCCAATAAAAGGACAGCCCGTTTGCAGTTGACGGATGAACTGATTTCCAACTTGAATGTGAGCTCTCAGGTGGAGGAAACCAATAAGGACATGCAGAGGATCCAGGAGCTGCTCAGTCTACCACAGAATGAGGATGTAGTCAAAGACTCAAGTGGACAGTGAGCATGGCTGCCTTCACTGTCTGCTATCTGTTGGAATCTGGAAAATACAAATGTTCTCCTACTGAATGGAAACCGATTCAGATGAATTCATGATGCTGTTGTACAAGAAAAGTAGATCCAACGAAGAGCTCACCTAAATGTGACATGGGATACAGGAAAAGGATTTTAAGACTAAAGACAAATATTCAGCATCTGATTTGTGCCACTTAGTCCACATTGGTGTTATAAAGGTTAAGGTGGACTTGATGTGATGCTTCTCTGTACTTTTAATACTGAAGTTGACTGACACAGTATGTCCCGTGGTTGAAATCACAAAGTCAGCATTGTTGGTCGTATAACTTATTAAAACCACGTGAAAGAAAGAAAGAAACAGACTCCTCTCCAAACCAATAAATATCAATTCATGCTACAAAACACTTCGTTCTCTCTGTGTGTAATCTGTAGTTTGCTTTTGACTTTGCCTTATGGGCTTTTCAGCAACTAGGTCAACCAAAGCCTCGGCCCCTGGTGTAAAAAAGATGTGACACAGCAACAGCTGGGGCTCAGGATGCAGCAGTGACTGCTGACGTGCACATGGACAGCCAATAGAAGCAGGCTGAGCAGGCTGTGATGTGGAGAGCTCAGAGAGCTTCAGGTAAACGCTTCAAACGAAAAACTAGTAAATAGATTTCTCTCTTCTTTTTTTTAACCATTTAGTTTGGAGTAACATTGCAAGTCTGACTTTTTCCAGACTTAATTTACTGTTGGAAGGAAAGTGTTAGTATCATATTTGTTCAAATTAAAAACCTTATTGGATTCAAATATAAAATTATCCCAAATAACCACAATGAAGCTGCAGCTCCTTTACATTTATACTTTTATACTGCGTCTGAGGGATGGGTCGACAAGTGAATACATGCTGTATTCACCCACTTCCTCCCATGAATCCTCCCATCAGTTTCTTAATTTTTCTGAGAGAGTAACATGACTTCTGAAAATGAAAATATGAATGATTGCTGAGTAATTTGTTGATAGAATGACAGCAAGTGAAGTATGTTTCATAAATGGGCTCTGAGCACCCTCTGCTGATGGCTTTGCATGAGTGAGTACAGAATACAACAGAGATGTGTGTCTTCAGTAACTGCTGTATTTCAAAGTTGAAAACTGCTCCACAGCTGAAACAATGCAACAAACGCATGCATACTGCAACACAGGGGACTTTCTTCTGGCCTGTGAAATGCTCGGACACCAAAGCGCTGTCAGTATTTGTTAATGGGTTGTGTCCACCGTGTGTCCACATGGAAAAGAACTGAGCTGAACTAAGATGTGCAGGAATGACACTAAAGACTGTTTCTTAGTTAGCACAAGGGCCAAAAGTGGATTTGCAAATTTCTGTGAGAGTTGGTGACACTATCACTCATGTTGTGTGTGATGGGAATCCAAAAAACAAAAATAAATAAAACATGAAAAGACGCTTGATGAATATTTGGAGAATATTAGATGTGGGTGTGGGAGTTTATCTTATGAGGCTGCATGAAGGAGGTGTCTTTGGTAGGTGGCACCATGAATGCCTCAACGTATACCAGAAGCTTACGAGATGACTGAGTCGCCAGAATCCTCCAGAAAAGAGATAAAAGAGGCAAAAGAAAAACTATCACCTGGAGAGGTGTGTTGCCTGACTTGAAACAAGTGAAACACCTTTGGGGCATCTTTTAGAGACAAAAGTAAAGAAGGCAGAGCATCCCTTTGGAAACCAAGAAGGACCAGGCCATTAAAAACAGCAGCAGACAAAGGAAGCTTTTTAAAAAATACAAATGTATTTTCGTCTTCTGTACCTCTGCAGCTGTTAGATATTATATGAATCAGTTTAAAGAACATTATCTGACACTGCAGTGTAAAGCTGATGATCTTTGCATAAAGAGAAAGTGTTTTAAATGCCTACAAGCCCAAAACAAGCTTTTTAAATGTGCACAGTGATTTGTGTGTAACCTTCGAGGGCTCACAGTTGCATGTGTCTTGACCACACGTAGAACCATTTATCAAATCTGTGCATCCAAACCTGAAGAAATACTGCTCATTTCTGCACAACGTCTTAAGTTCGGCTTCACAAATCGGATCATTTTCTCTTTGAAAAAGCTTCCTGTGCACACGCATGTCTAAACCGACATGTAATACGCGTGCACGAATGGCCTGGCACGCACAAATCACGTCGCATGCCGACGTGGGGTTTTGGCATAACTTTGGCCAAGCCAGCCTCACACAAAACCACAAATCCAAGCTGCATTCAAGTCACAGTAAAAGAAAAAAGGAAAAAAGGAACATCTGGGCTTCCGCTGTTTCGTCTCCAGGGTTTATCTAACCGGGCAGAGCAGAAACGAACTGAGCATTGACTGACTTTTCCCAGCAGATGAACATCCAGCATGTAGCGGCAGCTTATTTAAAGAATAAAATAATATCTGTGTTTTCTAGTGGAGGAGAGATGAACCCATCTGTTTATTGGGGAAAAAAAATACAATAGAAATCCAGATGTCTCCGTTTTCCACTGGGCCTTGAACGTAGCTTAGATTTTTGGATTGTGCGAAGCAGCCGCCTGACAGTCGTCTCAGAACCTCTCCCGGGCATGTGACGCAATCTGTGGGTATCAACGATTCGTGTGCATACGTTTAAGGTTTTGTAAGCGACCAGGAGGGACGTGTGCGCACAGGAACCTTTGTCAAAGAGAAAATGATGAACTTAAAAAGTTGTGCGCAAATGATCGCAATGTGTTCAGGTGCATGTCTGTGTGTGGACTGGAGCGCTCATTTGTTAACCCTCAAAAGTTACACACAAATCACGGTGTACACTTAGTTCAAGCTTGTGGATCATATCACATACATTTGTAACGCTTTTGGCAAAGCTGTCTCCATGTCTTTGAGCTAAAATTGGATATTGTTATAAGGTATTTAATTCTTAGCTCTGATTTAAGGAGAAACTAAATCCCGACTCTCATTTTTACTAAATGAGATCTGACAGTCCAAAAATGCTGTGTCATCACAACAGAGGTTATGGCTTCAGTTTAGCTGTCTAAGTGAGAGATGGGTCTTTACTTGGTTAGAGCAGCTGTCTCTTCTGTGCATTGCTGGTGTCTCATCAAGATGCAAAACTTAAGTAACATAGTGCTTTGGTATAGGGACAGAATCTCTGTAGTCTGCTAAACTCAGGAGCAGGCAACAGCAGCCCTGATGTGACGTCCTATTGTATAATGCCACTATGCATCCCGGTGAGACTCTGCACTCAGTAGCGGTCCTAGCCTGTTTGGCGCCCTGGGCGAACACCCCCCTGGCGCCCCCCCCCCCCCCCCCCCCCCACACACACACACAAACGTTGTATGCACACGGCTACTAAACAGACATCATAATTCGTCATACAATGAGAACAGGACAAATCAACAATTGACACTGACTAATTAATATTATATTATTGTATATATTGTTTGGAGTTTAGTCTGTTACTGTTACTATTTTTACCCTTTCTTCTTGGAGGAACTGTAACCCAAATAATTTCCTTAGGGATTAAGAAAGTATCCTGATTCTTAATGTTTTAGGATACATGACCTGCCATTATCCAATGACACATCTGCTTACCTGTATCTTTTGCTCGTTTCTCCTTGTAGGAGTCATAATTAAATGTATTGAATTTTAATGATCACTCGGTTTTCATTTGTTTGGTTGCTATGGTGATGTGTAACGGGAGTCACGTGGGTGCTAGCGATGACATTAAGAGGGCGTTGTCAGTCTGTCTTTCACTGGTTTGATTTTGACAGAGAGGAGGGCTGGGTAGCCGTAGTTTTTGCTGACCGCAGCACAACGAGTTTCCTCTTGTTGCATTAGAGCCTGTGATGTTTTAAGAGTTTGAATCGCGAGCCGATCACATTGCTCTGTAAACTTTTCAAGCACTTTAATAAACAAGCAAGCAATTCCACCTCTCGCATTATTGCGTAAAGTTGACAGGCAAATAGACAGGCTCAGTCCCCGGTCTCTAGCGACTGTGGAAGTCGCTACACTCCTCCTCTTCTTTTCTTATTTAAAAAATGAGAAAAGAAGTTTAAAAACGGGTTGTGTGTGAGACTTTAGATCAACAAAATATAAAATATACATTTTAAATTGTTATTGATCCCTTTACCCCTGGTCCTAAAGTGTATATTTATTTTCTTACTCTTCTTATATATGTTGTTTGTTTACTTGCACTGCTGTAACTGGAGCCTCGTCGTCTCGTCTCTCTATATACTGGACTGTATGTAGCGGAGATGACAATAAAGTTTACTTTGACTTCAGCAGCGAGCAGGCGCACCGAGGGCTCTCGCGCTCACTTTTCGTGTATAGAATTTCGAAAAAACATCGGTGCAAATTATAAGTCTGTATTATAATGTCTGGTGTTTTCGTGTTTGTTGGTTTGTTTGTAATTTGTTTTATTTTGCGAGTTGGTCATTTTTGCTGCTCCAGCCAGCCAGCCATGCCGCCGCCGCCCCGCCCTTTCCTCCCTGTGGCGCAAGCAGAAGGCGCACCTCGCAAACGGAGGGCGCCCTTACTCCCAGCAAATGGGCGATAGAAAACCAATGCCATTCCCAATATGCGCTGGCATGATGTCGGGGCAGCATGAGAACGAGCCGTGATGCCGTCCCCACCACGATGCCGCCCCGTGTCGCCCGTATCTAAAACCGCTACTGTCTGCACTATTTGCATGGACATTTTGGCATAAAATGGACAGATGGAGTGAAAACAGTGAAGTTTGATGTTATTTGGACGAAGTTGTCTTTTGAACTTTGAAGACGGCCCAGACTCCAGGTGCTCGCGCTGTCCTCAGACACCAGCTACTAGTGATGGGATTTCCGGCTCTTTTTAGAGATCCGGCTCTTTCGGTTCGGCTCACTAAAAAGAGCCGGCTCTTTCGGCTCCGAACCGGCTCTTCAGGTTGTTTTGTTGCTTTAATTAATTTATTATTAACAATAATATACAATTATGCACAAAAGGAATTACTAACGTAAAAAAAAGTGGTTTTATTTATATATGTTTATATATAAATATATGCGGTGGCCCCTAGAGACAAAACACGTACAAACTCCAAAACACATTTCTAGCATTAACTGAACTTCCAAAACAGAGCTACTAGATCACTTAAATTACACAATTGAAAGCATGAAAGCATGTGTGTATTGTTTGTGTATTTATACACAGGCACTCATATATATTCAAATAATTA
Source organism: Neolamprologus multifasciatus (assembly GCF_963576455.1). Lineage (NCBI taxonomy): Eukaryota > Metazoa > Chordata > Actinopteri > Cichliformes > Cichlidae > Neolamprologus > Neolamprologus multifasciatus. The sequence goes on along the minus strand of NC_140460.1, from coordinate 30,804,279 downwards.
AAAAAAAAAAAAGATTTACCTGTTACTACCACACACCAAATCCGGTCGTTGGTACTTGCTGGCTTGTGTAGCCACTAGGTAACAAAAGCTCAACACTGCGCCCAGCATCCTGGAGCACTTCTGTTGTCTTTTGTACGTGTTTTGAGTTTTTACATGCTTTTGAGTTTTTACGTGCTTCGGAGTTTTTACGTGCTTCGGAGTTTGTACGTGCTTCGGAGTTTGTATGTGTTTTTACGTGCTTCGGAGTTTGTACGTGCTTCGGAGTTTGTATGTGTTTTTACGTGCTTCGGAGTTTGTACGTGTTTTTGAGTTTGTACGTGATTTGAAGTTTGTATGTGCTTTGTCTGTAGGGGCCACCGTAAATATGCTTTTATTTATTCACTCCACATAAAATGTAATAAGTAAATCATATAATACAAAAATCAACTATTCACATTTCAAATTTTAACTATTTAAATTTTCAGCTTTTTCCTTTTACAAATTTAAAGTGAAACAACACAAAACACTGCAAACCACAACACAATTAAATATAAATTAAAATATGAAAACAAAAAGAAGATGCATATTCTCTGTCATATGGACCTGCATGAATAAACTTTCTGAATCCTTTATCATCTGCAACCGAAAATAGTTGTGGATGATTACTATACCTTTCTAATGTGATGTTGTTGTCACTGGCTCTCTTTCTCTTTCTTTCCCTCCTGTGCTACTGAGTGTAACTACCGCCCCTCCCCCCTCTGCCCAGCATAAAGCACAAGGCTCGCGTGCATTGTGAAGCGGGAAAAAAGTGCGAGAGAGAGAGAGAGGGTGAGAGAAAGAAAAAAAAACCCACGTGACGGCTCGCGATAAGGAGCCGGCTCGCGTCGTTCACGTCAAAGAGCCGGCTCTAAGAGCCATTTCGTTCGCGAACGACCCATCACTACCAGCTACTGCACGTGAGGACCAGTAGGGGGAAACACACATGAAAACCGGGGCCCTCGATATTGCACTTTCATAACTGTATCTGACTATAGGCGTTGCTTAAATGGTGCGTTAAAGTGCAACTCGTTCAGATTTGTTTTGTAACGTGAAATTGTCACTGAAAAGGCCGACTTAAACACTTGTCCGTGACATTAAATGACAGTTATTTTATTTCAAACATGTACGCGGTTATTTCCATAGAATTTTTTCCATTGGAGGTTCAGAAAGCTCACTAGGCCCATTTCTACTTTAGTTAAACACTCCGCCTCTTATTGTGCATTTACACCTAGGAACAGGTGGAGACAGTTTAGTGAAACAAAGAACAGCTTCAGCAGTCTTGGCTTTACATGATGCAAGCCAACTATACATTTAGTGATTGAAGTCGTCCCTGAGTGAACACGGTGTACAGATGGGTACAGACAGCAGCCTCAGAGCACCCATCTAATATCATGGAGACTACAAAGGCGGACAGCAGGCGCAATCCTTTGGCCACTGCCAGCTTTTTTTCAAGGGTCTTTTTGTGGTAAGTGCATTAATGAAGATATTGGATTCCTCAGCATGTTGTTAGTATATCAGTCAAAAGAAAGAAGAAGAAAGTTTCTGCAAATTATTCAGCACTGAGTGACAGCACTTAAAGCGTTCAGTGAAATGGGAATAAAATATATCATAGAGATGAATCGGAATTTAGGAGCGAAGAGGGAATTTTTATTTTTATTTTTGTGTACTGAGTAACGACTAGAAGACTCAGGTAACAAGTAACTGAGAAATCAAATAGGTTAGAACTTAAAGGGCTTGCGGATCTTTTGATCTTTTAAAAGTGGGTTTTTAAAAAAGGCCCGTTATATCTACAGGGAGAGTGTAAGTCACTCGTTCTATAAATGTCAAATGTAAACTGTCCATATTCCATAGGTGACTGAATATAGGTTTCCCGTTCGCATAGGGGCTTCTACATATTGTACATAACAAATATGTGTCAGTTACATATAGGACATCACGTGATATATCCCTACGGGCATTCCGATGTACGTCTTGGTCCAGTCCCAATGTGCAAACTGATGCTCTCACAAAGTCTGAGGCACTCAAGTATTTTTGAAAAGCTTTCATGCAAATAGAAGTTAAAACACGTTCTTTATTGCACATAGTTTAATCAGCCATTTCTTTTTATTGGATCCAAGCCCATCACTAGAAACACTGTTTCTCCAAATAACTCATTAATCACAAGTAGTTCAGACATTCACAGTTAGCTTAGATATGTCTTTTATAAACCACAGTGATTTGTATTTCTCTCTGCCAGATGGAAATGTTTTGTTTTTTTCTGTTTCAGTTGGTTATACCCCCTGTTGCAGCTTGGCCAAAAACACAGGCTCGAGAGAAGTGACATGTACAGTGTCCTTCTGGAGGATCGGTCTGAAACCCTGGGAGAGGAGCTGCAGAGGTACTTCAGCAAAAGGCTAATGTGACAAAACCAGAAGTGGTGCTGGTTAAGAAACATGTCTGTTTGTTTCAAGTTAATTTTTTTTTTATAGTGTGGATTGCCATTCTGTCAACCTGCCACTGCTTGTAATATCAAGTGCTTTCGAGGGTCTGTTAATTGTGTTACTGATCTGCTGCCAATTAACCTAATTAGCCTTAAAGTCCTCCAGTTGTTTCTTTTTAGTGCCACTTACCTTTGCAGCCTTTTCTTGCCCTTCCCAACTTTGTGAGATGTGTTGATAAATACATAAAAATAGTAAAGCACCTCTGTTTTAACATGTAACAGGTTATCTACCTGAATAAAATATGGATGAGATTTAAGAATGATTAAATCCTGATTTTATTTATATTTTACACAGCATTGCAACTTTTTTGGAAATGTGGTTATAGATCCTGGGCTCAACTAATAAATTCATTTGATTTGCAGATGTTGGAACGAGGAAGTAAAAAAGGCTTCAAAGGAACTACGTAAGCCGCAGCTCTCCAGGGTTCTTATAAAGTGCTATGGAAAGTCCTATGCATTAGTCGGCCTATTTGAATTTTTTCTGGTATGTTGTGAATATTTACAATTGGCACCAGTGTTAAAGCAATCATTCATGCACAGGTCGTATTTGAGATTTTGTGCGGTTTTCTGGCCATATTATTTCAGATGAGCTAAAATAAAAAGGAATACTGTAATTTTACTGTATTATTGTATTACTAGCAGATATTTGAACCAATTTACCACATCCAGTACTAGTAATGGATAGAGCGAAGCTTGTTTGCATATTCCATTATGTATTTATTGTCTTTGTTGTAAAGGAGGCAATCAAAGTGATCCAGCCACTTCTTCTGGGAAAAATAATCCTTTTCTTTGAGAATTATCACCCAGATGATCAGAGGAGTCTTTGCATGGCGTATGTTTACGCTGCTGCGATGTCCATCTCCACGTTTGGACTGACTATCCTCCAACATCTCTACTACTATCATGTCCAAAGAACAGGCATGAGGATTAGAGTGGCTATGTGTCACATGATCTACAGGAAGGTCAGTGAAGATTCAGAAAATTTGCACAAGAGATGCAGATTTTTGACCTCACAACTCTAAGAATAATTTTGTAAATTTTTCAAGCTGTTAAGTAAAATTGTTCTCATCAGGCTCTCGGTCTCAGCACTGAATCCATCGGACGAACAACCACCGGTCAAATAGTGAACCTACTTTCAAATGATGTTAATCATTTTGATGAGGTAAGGCAACAGATGACCTAAATTTGTAAGGGTCAAGAACCAACTCGAAACTACATTTGGAGAATTGTAACCGAGACAACAGAAGGACAGAGGGTTAACCTGGATGTACCCTTTTGAAACCTTTTTTCATTAGGTATTTAAGTAGATGGGTATTTGTGGTAAATGCAGTTTTTTTTTTAGATATGTAAGATATGTTTGCACTGATTGCCGATCACGCTTCAACTGAGTCGTCCTCGGTCAGAAGGAATGGTACTCCACAGTGATGTCGTTCCAATAACTTTAATAAGGAGGTGGCAGATGAAATCAACAGGACGTATAGCGTTGGTAGGGAGGCGATTGCATTACAGTATTCACATGCAGGTAAAGGGGGTGTGAATGTGTATATGGGTGTGTGTGGTCATCTGTAAGCAGAAAGAACAAACATTTGTATTAACCGCTATGGATAGCAGTGTACCCCTTATACAGTATTGTGGGTTTCCAGCGTAATGTTATACAATCTGCCATAACCTCATGGCCACTAGATGGCACCCTAGGACCATAAATGAATTTCTGGCTGTATATAAATTGGCAAACCAGACCTCTGCAGATTACAACGATTCAGAGAATAAACATAGTAAATAGTTACATCCACCTACAACCACAATGCTTGACAGTAAGTCGTATATGAAATGAAATATGGGCTGAACACAAGGCTGCCTGTAGTAGGCCAAAAAAACGCATCTTAGCGATAGCAACGGGACTAGCTTCTTAAACAGATTACACAGTATTACACAGATAAAGTCAAATAAGCATCACTCTCATCTTACAATACTCACATGGTAAGCACGCACACATTATTAACCCACACAGGAACGCAAGTAAATACGTTACTCCTCCGACACACCTCTCATCTGTGCAGAACTGCACTGAACACGTTCCCAACCGGAAGTACAGATACCGAGGTGCATCATGGGTAACGTAGTCTAAAACAGTTACAGTGAAAAAGACTTTTAACAGCCGCCCCTGTATTTGTATGCAAATACACTCCTGCTAAAGTCCTTCTAATTTGAAACAGTGTCATTTGAGTCCTCAGGAACTTTGGGAAGTTCCACCAGCTTAGTTACCGGGCAAACATAGGTACTGTCTTTAACTCAGCTCGAACAACGCCATCAATCCCTGGGAAAACTTTGGCAATGGTACCCACAGGCCAAAGGCCTCTAGGCAAATTACAGTCCACAATCATAACAGCTCGTCCCACAGCCATGTTGTCAGTGGACTTCCTCCATTTCTGTCGGAGTTGCAGTCCTGGGAGGTAGTTCTGTATGAACCGCTTCCAGAAGTGGTCACTGATGACCTGACTGTGCCTCCATCTTCTGTTCGAAAGAGTGCCTGAGGGGCCGTAAACTGCCTGGGGTAGTGCCGAATCATGCCGCCCCATCAAGAGAAGATTTGGTGTGATGGGATCTGGGTCGGCTATGTCAGCCAATGCATAGCCGAGTGGTTTTGAGTTCAAAATACCCTCAACCTCTATGAGAGCTGTGAGTAGGACTTCCTCCGCCACAACTTGGTCCTTCAGGACTACTTGCAGAGCTGACTTCACCGCTCTGATTTCCCTCTCCCAGGCTCCTCCGAAATGAGGAGAGTGTGGAGGATTAAAGCAGAAGTTGATAGTCTGCTTGGCCAGTTGCTGCTTCGGGTCCGGCTCCATGTTTTCAAACGCCGTTTGGAGTTCTCTGTGCCCACCCCTGAAATTGGTCCCTCGATCAGACCTCCTCCGTGAATCGCAACCTTATCGTGGTGGAGGGGTTTGTGTGTCCCAGGGATCCCAGGGGCTATGTTGTCTGGGGGCTTTTGCCCCCTGGTAGGGTCTCCCATGGCAAATTGGTCCTGGGTGAGGGACCAGACAAAGAGCGATTCAAAAGACCCTTATGAAAAAAACACAGAGGGAACAGTTTACCCTGCCCGGGATAGGGTTACTGGGGCCCCGCCCTGGAGCCAGGCCCGGGGAGGGTGCCCGAGGGCGAGCGTCTGGTGGCCGGGCCTTAGTCCATGGGGCCCGGCCGGGCACAGCCCGAAGAGGAGACATGGGCCCATCCTCCCGCAGGCCCACCACCCGCAGGAGGCGCCATAGGGGTCGGGTGCATTGTGTGCCGGGTGGCGGCCAGGAGCGGAGGCCCTGGCGGACTGACCCCCGGCTGCCAAGACTGGCAATAGGGACATGGAATGTCACCTCTCTGGTGGGGAAGGAGCCTGAGTTAGTGCGTGAGGTTGAGAGGTACCGGCTAGATATAGTCGGGCTCACCTCTACGCACGGCTTGGGCTCTGGAACCAGTCTCCTGGAGAGGGGCTGGACTTTGTCTCAGTCTGGAGTTGCCCCTGGTGAGAGGCGGCGGGCTGGGGTGGGTATTCTAATATCCCCTCGGCTTGCTGCCGGTACGTTGGGGTTTTTCCCGGTGGACGAGAGGGTTTGTTCCCTGCGCCTTAGGATCGGGGAACGGGTCCTGACTGTCATCTGCGCTTATGCGCCGAGTGGCAGTTCGGAGTACCCAGCCTTCTTAGAGTCCCGGGGGGGGGGGGGGGGGGGGTGCTGGAAGGTGCTCCACCTGGAGACTCTGTTGTCCTGCTGGGAGACTTCAATGCTCACGTGGGTAACGACAGCGAGACCTGGAGGGGCGTGATTGGGAGGAACGGCCTCCCTGATCTGAACCCAAGCGGTGCTTTGTTATTGGACTTCTGTGCTAATCACAGTTTGGCCATAACGAACACCTTGTTCGAACATAAGAGTGTCCATAAGTGCACGTGGCACCAGGACGCTCTAGGCCGTAGGTCGATGATCGATTTTGTAATCGTATCACCAGACCTGCGACCATATGTTCTGGACACTCGGGTAAAGAGAGGGGCTGAGCTGTCAACTGATCACCACCTGGTGGTGAGTTGGATCAGGTGGTGGGGGAGGATGCTGGACAGACCTGGTGCACCTAAACGCGTAGTGAGGGTGTGCTGGGAACGACTAGCAGAGGCCCCAGTCCGCGAGATCTTCAACGCACACCTCCAGCAGAGCTTCAACAGCATTCCGAGGGAGGCGGGGGACATTGAGTCCGAATGGACCATGTTCAGCGCCTCCATTGCCGAAGCTGCTGCATTGAGCTGCGGCCGCAAGGTGGTTGGTGCCTGCCGTGGTGGTAATCCCCGAACCAAATGGTGGACACCAGAGGTGAAGGGAGCCACCAGGCTGAAGAAGGAGTCCTATCGGGCTTGGTTAGCCTGTGGGACTCCGGAGGCAGCCGACAGGTATCGACAGGCCAAGCGGAATGCGGCTCGGGCAGTGGCTGAAGCAAAAACTCGGGTGTGGGAGGAGTTCGGAGAGGCCATGGAAAAAGACTTTCGGACTGCCTCGAAGAGGTTCTGGCAAACCGTCAGGCGTCTCAGGAGGGGAAAGCGGTGCTCTACCTGCACTGTGTATAGTGCTGGCGGAGCGCTGCTGACGTCGACTGAGAAAATTGTCAGGCGGTGGAAGGAATACTTCGAGGACCTCCTTAATCCCACTGACGCGTCTTCCGAGGAGGAAGCAGAGTCTGGGGATGAGGGGAATGACCCGCCAATTTCCGGGGGCGAGGTCACTGAGGCAGTTAAACAACTCCTTGGTGGCAGAGCCCCTGGTGTTGATGAGGTCCGCCCCGAGTTCCTGAAGGCTCTGGACGTTGTAGGGCTGTCCTGGTTGACACGCCTCTGCAATGTTGCGTGGAGATCAGGGGCAGTACCCGTGGATTGGCAGACCGGGGTGGTGGTCCCCATCTTTAAGAAGGGGGACCGGAGGGTGTGTTCCAACTACAGGGGGATCACACTCCTCAGCCTCCCCGGGAAAGTCTATGCCAGGGTGCTGGAAAGGAGAGTTCGTCCGCTAGTCGAACCTCTGATGCAGGAGGAACAATGCGGTTTTCGTCCTGGTCGCGGAACACTGGACCAGCTCTTCATCCTCTCGAGGATACTTGAGGGTGCATGGGAGTTTGCCCAACCAGTCTACATGTGTTTTGTGGACTTGGAGAAGGCATTCGACCGTGTCCCTCGGGGTGTCCTGTGGGAGGTGTTGCGGGAGTATGGGGTGTCTGGCCCATTGCTACGGGCCATTCGATCCCTATACAACCGTTGCAATAGCTTGGTTCGCATTGCCGGCAATAAGTCGGACTCGTTCCCGGTGGGTGATGGGCTCCGCCAGGGCTGCCCTTTGTCACCGGTTCTGTTCATAATTTTTATGGACAGGATTTCTAGGAGCAGCCAAGTGGCGGAGGGCTTTCGCTTTGGTGGCCTCAGGATCTCATCTCTGATTTTTGCGGATGATGTGGTTCTGTTGGCTTCATCGGGTGAGGGCCTCCAGCTCGCACTGGAGCGGTTCGCAGCCGAGTGTGAAGCAGCGGGAATGAGGATCAGCACCTCCAAATCTGAGGCCATGGTTCTCAGCCGGAAAAGGGTGGAGTGCCCACTCCGGGTCGGGGATGAGGTCCTGCCCCAAGTGGAGGAGTTCAAGTATCTCGGGGTCTTGTTCGCGAGTGATGGGAGAAGGGAGCCGGAGATCGACAGACGGATTGGGGCTGCAGCTGCAGTAATGCAGACGCTGCACCGGTCCGTCGTGGTGAAGAGGGAGCTGAGTGTAAAAGCGAAGCTCTCAATTTACCGGTCGATCTACGTCCCTACCCTCACCTATGGCCACGAGCTGTGGGTAGTGACCGAAAGGACGAGATCGCGGATACAAGCGGCGGAAATGAGCTTCCTCCGAAGGGTGGCTGGCATCTCCCTTAGAGATAGGGTGAGAAGTTCGGCCATCTGGGAGGGGCTCAGAGTAGAGCCGCTGCTGCTCCACGTCGAAAGGAGCCAGCTGAGGTGGTTTGGGCATCTGACAAGGATGCCCCCTGGGCGCCTCCTGGGTGAGGTGTTCCAGGCATGTCCCACCGGGAGGAGGCCCCGGGGCAGACCCAGGACACGCTGGAGAGATTATATCTCTCGGCTGGCCTGGGAACGCCTTGGTGTTCCCCCGGATGAGCTGGAGGAGGTGGCTGGGGAGAGGGAGGTCTGGGCCTCTTTGCTTAGGCTGCTGCCCCCGCGACCCGGCCCCGGATAAAGCGGATGAAGATGGATGGATGGCTGGATCAGACCACATCTCGTATGGCTTTCCTCGGCGTGCAATAAATCTGTGTAATGACATAAGGAAGGAATCGGTGTCAAGACTAGGGAGGAGATCAAGGTGCACGCATCTGGTTGTAAGACACTTGTAGATAATTCCCCAGCGTTTCTCTCTTCTACGACCTATCTTTATTGTGTATGGCCCAAAACAGTCTACGCCCATTGACCAGAATGGCGGCTTATAGAGTCTCAGCCGTGATGAAGGTAAGTCAGCCATCTTGGGTGTAGAAGGTGAGGGACGCCATCTCCTACAGTCCACACACTGGTGCTGATGTTTCTTAATGGCTTGACGTCCTCTGAGAATCCAATAGGTGCGCCATATTTCCGCAAACAGCCTCTCTGCACCTGGATGAAGGAGCTGGTCATCATAAGTTTTTACGATAAGCTTGGTCAGGGGATGTTCAGCTGCTAATACGATGGGATGAATACTGTCTGGATCTAAGTCGCGGCTCGACGGAGGCGGCCTCCGACTCTGATGAGACCGGTAAGACTGTCATATTCAGGGGACAGCACACTAAGACGGCTGTCTGAGCAAACTGGCTGACCAATCTGGAGGGCTCGGGCCTCCTCTGGGAAGCTGTCAGTCTGAGCCGAGCGAAGCAGCATGGTCTTGGTTTCTAGTTGCTCCAGTGCTGTAATAGGAGTGTCGGCCGCCCCGTGTTGGGTCTGGTATGTAGCAGCAATCTGCTCATCTAGCGTGGCATACTGTGTTGGATCCGGTAAGGTCGGGGATGCAGAAGCGTGCCCACAGAATGCAGTCTTCCTGAGCTCTGCCTCACTGCATGCCGGGAACTCTGTTGGCAACTTAGGTGTCAGCAGTTTGTGACAGGAAGGGTGGACCATGTGACCAACGATTGGGGACAGTTAGGTCGGCGAGATGTTTCCCTCTGGTGATGTCATCAGCGGGATTGAGGTCAGAGGTCACATACCGCCACTGTTCAGGAGATGTCAGCTCCTGTATTTCACAGATTCTAGTCCCCACAAATACCTTATAGCGACAGGAACTAGACTGGATCCACTGCAGCACCGTTGTAGAGTCTGTCCACAGGTAGATCGACTGCAGGAGAATGGTGAGCTCCGTCTGGAGTAATTTGGCCAATTGGGCTCCTGTGAGTGCTGCGCAAAGCTCCAGCCGGGGCATTGACACCTGTTTGCGTGGGGCCACTCTGGAGCGAGCCATCAGGCATGATGTGGCGATGGGCAGTTGTTGCTCGATTACTCGGAGATAAGCCACAGCCCCATACGCCTTTTCTGATGTGTCACAGAATATGTGAGCCTCGTATGTCACATTGCTGGAGTTGTGAGGAGGAGCGTAGCAGCGGGGAATGGTGACATGCTGAAGGTGTGACAGTTCACCTTCCCACTCCAGCCAGGACTGAAGTAGATTCCCTTCGATGGGCTCATCCCATCCTCTCTCTGTGCTCCACAGGGCCTGTACAATCAACTTGGCCCTTGTAGTGTAGGGACAAATATAACCTAGGGGGTCATACTGGGTAGCTAGTACCTTGTACACATTGCGCAGCGTGACCGTGGAGTAGGTTATAGGGCGGTGCTTATATCCCAGGACATCTGTCGGGCAATGCCAGCTGAGTCCTAATGTTGACTCTTGTGGGTCGAGACTTTTGAAGTTCAGCCAAAGCTCGCAGCTCTCTGATCTAGCTGAAGCGGGCAGGTGAGCAACTACTTCGGGCACGTTGCGCGCCCACTGACGTATCTCGAATCCTCCTTCAATGAGTAAATCTCTCATTCGGTCGATAAGCTGCTTTGCCTCTTCTGGGTTGGACAGGGCCTGCAAACAGTTATCCACATAGAAGGCTGTGTGGACAGAGTCTACTCAAAGAGTAGACTCTGTCTCATCTGTGTCTGTGTCTCATCTGGGCTCAGCTTAACAACATAACCAGAATCTACTAACCTGTGGATCTCCTGGCTGTATGTGAGGGTCAGATCAGGATTCTTGGCCAGCTTGCGTTCGGTAGATCTGAGGAGGCCTTTTACTGCTTCAGGAGAGACACACATCCGTGGAAAGTCCCTTCTTCTCAGCAGCGGAGTGGCGTATCTCTCCACCCCGTCTACTGGGACTCTGATGGTCTTTGTTTCCAACATAGCTACCGCCTCTCTGTCCTCCTTTGACCATGTGACCTCCTTCTCTGTCCTGTAGGGGGGAGCATCTAGTTGCCACAAACGCTTCACATCTTGATGCAGGGTCTCTGCAGGAGAAAGGCACATGTTCAGGCACTGCAGGTCCCCCTCAGATGTAGGCATACTACTGGCCGGCCCCTGAATGGCCCATCCGAGCTTGGTGCGGATGGCTACTGGCCCTTTGGACGACCCCCGAAGGACAGGACGGACAGGGGTGATGAGATGAGCGTTATCTGAGCCAATCAGCACCAAAGGTTGGACCTGGTTAAATCCCTCAATCTGGACCTTTTGTAAGTGAAGATACTTCTTCTTTAGCTGTTCAGCTGGACATGACTGAGTAGCTAGGCTCAGTTGTTGGGCTGTGAAGGCATGTGTTACTTTGTATCTCACTTTGGGCTTAGCCCTTGGTGACACCTGAAATGAGACAAAGCCTCCCTTCATCTGGATGACATCTCGACGGATAGTTCTCAGTGAGAGTGTTGCTTCCTCCTGTTTCAAACCTAGAGATTTAACTGCCGCAGGAAGCACAACAGTCTTCTCTGAGCCGTCATCGAGCACAGCAAATGTATCCAGTGATTTGCCCCCATGATGTAGTTGGATTGGTACTACCTTAAGCATAACACGACCTGAGTGACTTGAATAGTCTAGGTAGACCATACTAGTACTCACAGTTAGTATGTTAGGGTCCCGCTTCTTGGTCTCAACCAGGTCATGGAGCACTGACAAATGCTGGTCACCACAGGTGCTGCACGGCTTCTTCAGAGTACACTGCTCTGGAGAATGTTTACGGCCAGAGTGCCAGCATTTGGCCTTCTCGGTAATCCAGGTAGCCATAGCTTTGAGGTCTAGCCTTTTGAATCCCTCACAGCCATTCAGATAATGCTCTGTCCCTTCGTAGTATGGACAATAAGGTTTGAACTTCTGTCTCTTCTTAGGTTGGACTGTCGGATCTGGAGCTGTAGATTCTCCCTCCTGTTTTAGCTTGGCTTGAGCTGGATTTGGACCATAGTAGATGGAAGCAGATTTGTTGTGTGGCTTGAGCCCTGCTGAGGCTTTGAGTAGGTTCTTCTCTGGACATGGCTTGTCCGGGGGCATTTGAGAGGCTTGTCTGGATAGCTGAAGGACTTGGGATTTCCGTTCGAGCCATTCTGAGAAGTCATACATATTGTATGTTCGGCTGCTGCCACTGCGGATGATCCCCCGGGTGATACAGTACTCGATGAAGTTGTCCCTGTAGTTCAGAGGGAGCTTGGTAAGCAGTCTGTCTGGCTGCTACTTCATCCATGGTACTGAGAAGCCCGACCAGGCTGGACACCGACAGGGAGAGGTCTTCAATAGCTTGAGAGTCTCCGGCTCTAATAGGGGGGCAGTTTAAGATAGTGCTAAGCTCACTTTGGACTAACTGCCTTGGCTGTCCATACCTCTGCTCTAGCGCCCTCATTGCACTAGTGTAGGGAGTGCGGTCGTGAATGTAGCGCTTGGCTACCTGTAGGGCGCTGGGATGCTCTAGATGATCTAGAAGGACCTGATACTTGTAATCTTCTCCCAGATGAGAATGTGGCCCTAAGGTGCTGTCCAGCCCTTTCTTTAATAAGGCGAAGTCACTCTCTCTCCCTGACCGGAAGATCACCAGCTTAGGCTTTGGAATGCCATATGAAGACGCCACCATCATCTCCATCAGGTTTGGTAGAGGCGTTCCTGCTGGGTAAGTTGTGGCAACCTGTGGATTATGGTGTTCAGCAGAGGAAGATGATGAATAGTTACCTCCTGAGGGATAAAGAACATAGTATTTGCCAGCTGGATTGGGCAAAGCTTCAGGATGCAGTATGGTGGGCACAGGGCGATGAGCTTCTGCCCACTGTGATGGCTGAGTCACAGGCGCTGGTGGACGTGAAGGTTGCTGCAAGTACACAGGATTAGCTGGATGTCTGACTTGGAAGACAGGAGCAGCGGGATGTGACATCTGCTGCAGACTCACTGGGTCCACAGCCTGTGATAGCTGGTGCACTGAAAGATGAGCATGTTGTAGTGGCTGATCAGCTGGGGCTGCAGGATGTAATAGCTGCACCTGGCCTGGCCTGTTTATAAGGAGCTGATGTTCCGATCGCTGATATGAGAAGGGTTCAGCAGTGCATCGTCCAGGTCTCCTGAGTGGTGTTGATGCAGCTACATAAGTGGCAGGGTGCAGCACTGGCTGAGTGTGAAGGCTCACTTTACGAGGAGGTGATGGAGCAGATGTTTCTACTGGCGTCGGCATGTTCGCAGGTGTTGTGGTGCCCTGCTCTGAGGGTATTACTGGCACAGTTAGTGGCTCTGTGGTATCATGTAACACCTCACTGATAGGTTGTAGTGGTGCAACTTCTGTTATGGAGGAAATATGTTGGGGTTGTTCTAACGCTCCTGTTTCTGGGGGAAGAGGACTACCTGGTTTAGGAGCTTGCTCCAAACGCTCCACCTGCTTTAGTAATGTCCCACGAGTTTCCTCCATAGACACTTGCAGTTGACATGTGTTGGAGGACACTGCTCCAAACTCATTCCATCCTCTGCCATCGCTCATCCTCTTCATAGTCGGAGCTGCTTGAACTACTTGGAGCTCTAGATGGCTTGGGTGGCTCAGTTAGGTTGTGCTCATAGTCCACCAGATGTCCTGGAAGCTTCTTCTCCCGCGTTGGACAGGGGCTACTCGATGCACTTCTATCCTGAGGGTTTGCCATCTCATTAACTCAGCCAAGGCGAATCCGGCTCGAAGAACCACTTGTAAGATATGTTTGCACTGATTGCCGATCACGCTTCAACTGAGTCGTCCTCGGTCAGAAGGAATGGTACTCCACAGTGATGTAGTTCCAATAACTTTAATAAGGAGGTGGCATATGAAATCAACAGGACGTATAGCGTTGGTAGGGAGGCGATTGCATTACAGTATTCACATGCAGGTAAAGGGGGTGTGAGTGTGTATATGGGTGTGTGTGGTCATCTGTAAGCAGAAAGAACAAACATTTGTATTAACCGCTATGGATAGCAGTGTACCCCTTATACAGTATTGTGGGTTTCCAGCGTAATGTTATACAATCTGCCATAACCTCATGGCCACTAGATGGCACCCTAGGACCATAAATGAATTTCTGGCTGTATATAAATTGGCAAACCAGACCTCTGCAGATTACAACGATTCAGAGAATAAACATAGTAAATAGTTACATCCACCTACAACCACAATGCTTGACAGTAAGTCGTATATGAAATGAAATATGGGCTGAACACAAGGCTGCCTGTAGTAGGCCAAAAAAACGCATCTTAGCGATAGCAACGGGACTAGCTTCTTACACAGATTACGTAGTATTACACAGATAAAGTCAAATAAGCATCACTCTCATCTTACAATACTCACATGGTAAGCACGCACACAGTATTAACCCACACAGGAACGCAAGTAAATACGTTACTCCTCCGACACACCTCTCATCTGTGCAGAACTGCGCTGAACAGTTCCCAACCGGAAGTACAGATACCGAGGTGCATCATGGGTAACGTAGTCTAAAACAGTTATAGTGAACAAGCGGACTTTTAACAAGATATTATTTAAAAGTTACTACACTAACTTGCCACAGGAGAATGATAAAGATGAAAAATCTGAACTCTTGACCTTCTGCTTGATGTTATATATAGGGCAGGGAAGAGGTCTGGAAGTGTCAATATAAAGCAAATCAATACAAAGTTGTCCAGAGAGATCACATTTATTGTATGACGAAACATTTCTGTCCACTTCCAGGATCCATAAGGTCTGGCGAGTCCCTGTTCAGACACTGGCATCACAAGATGACTGATTTTGAGCTAATACAAGACCTCACAATAACTTCTAACCAATGAGATTGACTGATAGCAAACCTTCAACTGATAGCTAGCTATGTCATAAGGATGTATATAGGCAATTTTTGTATGGGTAGGACAATTAAGTTTGCTTTTGTCTAATTCACAGGAAGTTGTTTTCAAAAAATATTAGGCAGGCATTTGAATAAAACATCTGTACTTCCACAAATGAAACACGCTCATCCACCCTGGTTAACTGCAGTCAGGCATTAAAAGCAAGTCTCTGCAGCTATTTTGTTAATGCCACAAAGGAATCCTTTTTGGGATAGCTTAAAGCCTGACACGACTGATTAACATGTGAGGGTGATTGCAGTCACACGAGAATCACAAGCATCTTAAAGCTGTTCTATCGGCATGTAGTTACCCAACACTTTATTGAGACACCTTAAGTATTCCTAAAATTTGTTGACCATATGGAGCACATTTCTCCAAATCTTGGGCATCTATGTTTGCTTACATTACAGGCTCTTTATGGTGACTGACAGTTTTATCCAAGTTGTGACCGCCACTTCCAAATGTCACACACTTTTCAAAATGTCATTTATAATGACCTCTACAGATTACACTCAGACTGCACTACTTGTGGGTGGGACCTCTGCAAGCAATGGTAATCATCATTTTCCTTTGGTATGAGATCGGCCCCTCGTGCCTGGCAGGTGTGGCAACAATTGCAGTTATGATGCCGATACAGACCTGGTTTGGAAAACTCTTCGGCATCTTCAGGTAAAGGATAACTGGAGAAGTACATGGATCTTTCAATCTATAGACCTCTCAACGTACAGCAAGAAACAAGACCCGACTGCAGGACTCATGGGCAAATTGGGCAAATGTAAAACAGACCTTTTTATTAAAGTAGAAGCCCGATGTTCACAAGCTCCAAAATATCCACACACAAAAAAGACTAATCCAGGAAATTCCAAAACCCGAACTGAGACACACAAAGGTGGTTAAACAGGCAGACTGCCAGACTTCTTCTTGGATTTTAGACACAAAGGTGCATTGCTGCCCTCCTCTGGTACTTTGTAAACCAAGGAGGTCAAACTCATTTTACCTTGAGGGCCACATACAACTTACTTTGATCTTAAGCAGGCTGGACGAGTGGCGCTGTGATTTTTCTTTTCTAAAGAAATGTTGCTGTAGTAAATGAAAGACATGTTCGCACAAATTAAATTGTAAGAAATGTTTGAAATTACACAAAATGTTCTGGTAGCTCATTGCCCAGACTCTCCTGTGCAGGAAGTGTTTGTTAATACACAGAAAACCTTCTGTTTCTCTTGTTTTCTTACTGTGGGCACATTATTTTACAGAACTTCTGCAGAGTTCTTCCTAACTCGGTTTCAATTCTAGAAAGATTGGCACAGACTACTGAGTCAAAAGATTTCCCCCACTGACATCTCAACTCTCAACAAATTTCCCAAAATACTCTCTGTGTAACTTTTTTTTTTCTTGGGCTTTTAGCCTTTTGTACTGTATTTCTCTCTCCTCGGTGTTCTGCAGCCAGATTCCTGTCTCTTACTGATTTACCAAAACCTTTATTCCACCCCGGTACACTGAGTTCCCTTCTGGTGTTTTTCTTTCCTGGGATACATTTGTTTCCACTACTCATAATTATTTCTGAAATACTGCGGACGTGTTCCATCATATGGAAAAACTAATAGAAATTTCCATATCATATCATTCCACATCATTTTCCAGATCACAACCTACTGATATATTTTGAGTTTTTAACCTCAGCATGCTAAGTGCACAGCTGATCATCACACCACTGTGACAAAAACTACTTTTTGTTGAGTTGTTGCATTTCATGAAGAATGTAGATTTATATGAGCTCTCTAAAGAGTGTGAGCTCTATTAACTGATCGAAGTGTGTTTAAGGTTCTGTATAATCAGTCTGTATTAGTAATGACCTTCACCTAGATAACCAGGGAATGTTAAAGCTGATACTGAAGCCATGCAAATATTTTGCAAGACCGGAGCTAATGTAGAAATCAGACAGGAAACGCCAGGGAAACAAGACACAGGGAAACAAACAATGAAGAACAACCCAACCAACAGAAATAGAAACTTGAACTAAAAAGATTCGAAGTAAGAACTAAACGTTCCCTATAAATCTAAAAACATTTTAAAACAAGTTCCAAACTCTGAAACTCGAGTCCAAACCCAGGACCATGACAGGACCTGTTTAACAATGTTCAATGACTGTGTCTATTTTCTCATGCACTAATATGTTATTTATAACGTATCATTAGGAAAACTAGCGGACTCAATGACATGTTGTGGGGTTTTTTGTTGTTGTTTTTTGGCAGGAGCAAAACAGCAGTCCTTACTGACAGCAGAATCCGTATCATGAATGAAGTGGTGTCTGGCATAAGGATAATCAAGATGTATGTCTGGGAGAAACGGTTCTCAGCCCTGGTGACTGAAGTTAGAAAGTAAGGATGAGAACAAACTGGTATTGTTTTGACAGGAATCATTTTCTGAACCTGGCAGAATACTATTGCATATATTATCCTTTATTTGGTACCCCTCTCCATCATCAACTGATTTAGCCCTCAGCTCTGACAGGCTCACGGGGTATTGTCGTCAAAACACAAGGACGACAATACCAAGTTTGTGAATGAACTCCAGAATGAGGCGATATAGGATTTTCAAATTCAGACCAACGATGCACCTACTAGAAATCTCAGATAAGTTCAAATCCCGCTGACCTTAACCCCAAGGTCAGAGATCAACTTTTCTGAAAATCACTTAGGATTTCCACATTTTTCACATAGGTGCAAATGCTACAACTCTTACATAAATCCTCCTTTTGCAACATGTTTACATTTTATGTTTGCTTGTCTTTTCTTCAATTTGTGAAAAAGTTTATATTACTACTTTATTTTATGGGGTGTTCTTAATTGGTACTGTTGTCCTCCTGCTGAAACTCATATCAATAGTGACCCCTAAACTCTTGGTTATCCAAGAGTACTTAGGCAGAACTTATGCAGGCACAGGGAAAACATGGGAATTCACAAAAAGCTACACTCTGACTTTTTTTCCCCTTTTTCCTTCATAAATTAAAAATTAAATATATAATTACTGCCATAGACATATCAAAGTGAAACAGATGTTGCTCAACATCCTGCCAAATTTAAACTTAAAACTTTGCTTCAACTATGTAATCCATCCACATATGTTCTCTTATGTTTGTAGGAAAGAAATCAGTCGGATATTAAAGAGCTCCTACTTACGAGGACTCAACATGGCTTCCTTCTTTGCCAGCAGCAAGCTCATAATCTTTGTTACCTTCACGGTCTACACTCTTTTGGGGAACACTATGACTGCCAGCCAGGTGTTTGTCACCATGTCCCTGTATGGTACAATTAAGGTCACCCTGACCCTGTTCTTTCCTCTGGCCATTGAGAAGTTGTCAGAGACTGTGGTGAGCATTCGCAGGATTAAGGTAATTAATTTCTGTCATAAACTGTAGGAAAAGTTGGCAATTCAGTAGTCATGTCCAAGATAGACAAGCAATTTCCAAAGCTGGTGTTAAACCATGTATATCATTTTCCCAGAATTTTCTCCTACTGGAAGAGGTTGAGAGAAAAAACATTATGTTGCCTTTGGCGGAAAAGGGGGGAAACTCTATTGAGATCGAGAAACTGACCTGCTACTGGGATAAGGTAAATAGTGTAATATATTTTGTAGCGGTGTAACATATTGTTGTAGAACAATGACTGTTCCTGCAAACTTTATAGTTTGATGTAGTACTTGCTGCCATTTTTGTCTTTGTTTAGAGTTTGGATGCACCATCTCTTCAGAATGTTTCCATCACAGCAAAGTCACATCAACTTCTGACTGTAATCGGACCAGTGGGGGCCGGAAAGGTCAGTAAACTTGTGTAATCTATCTTAGCATCCACCCTAAGATTATAGGAGTCTTTAACCTAACGGTTTATTACCGGATTCTTATACACTGCTCAACAAATAACCACTTTAATAACATATCAGATCTCAATGGGAAAACAAATCATCATTACTGATGTGCACTGAGTAATATGTTAGGTAGTGCAACCTGGCAACATTGGATGAACTGAAACGTAATGTCTCAGAGGTGTTCTATTGATTTAGGTCAGGTGAGTGTGGGTGCCAGTCAGTGGTATTAGTTCCTTCGTCCTTCAAGAACTGCCTGCATACTCTCACCACATGAGGTTGGACATTGCTGTGCACCAGGAAGAATCCAGGACCCACAAGCATATGGTCTGATAAAGTTCAAGGACTTTATCACAATATCTAATGAAAGTCAGGGTGCCGTTGCCTAGCCTGTAGAGGTTTGTGCATCCCTCTATCAATATGCCAGTGACTCACCACCAACCCTGAATGATGTTACACAACATACGTTTTTCCACGACTTCTCCAGACCCTTTCAGTTCTGTCACATGTGCTCAGGATAAGCCTCCTTTCATCTTTGAAAACGACAGCGTGCAAGTGGAGGACCTACCAATTCTGGTATTCTATGGCAAACGTTAGTTGGGTTCCATGGTGCTGGGTGGTGAGCACAGGGCTTACCAGAGGGCACTGGGCTCTCTGGCGCCATTATTGTCATTTTGTAGGGTTTTGGCAGTGCTCATCCAGTTTCTCCTTGTTGTAAAACGGAGCAGATCCCAGTCCTGATGATGGGTTAAGGGCCTTCTACAGCCTTGCCCAGTTTTCCTAGAACACTTGCTTGTCTCCTGGAATCTCATTTACCGTTTTACCATGTGGGAGATGGACTACCTGTGCAATCTCTGTAGGGTCCAGGTATCGACTAACAACCCCCTCTGCTATTTGACTGATCACATCAATATCCCAAAGGTTTAACTGACTAGATGCTATACATTTATTTAAAAAAAATCCTTTAATTCTTTCTTTTAGCAGTGTACTTGATTTGATTTGATTTGTAAAAGAGTGAAGGTTTTTTGCTTTGGTTTTTTTTGGTTTTTTTATGTTACTGCATAGAGTCCTATGAAATATGTGGCCCATGATTCAGTACCTTGTAGATTTACCTTTAGCAAAAGTAGCTAGACATAATCTGATCTTTATGACTTACTTTATCAGTCATTATTCAGTTTATTCAGGCTTAGAGGCATATGTTTATACACAGCTCTTTTATGGTTCTGCCAAGGTGTTTCAATTGTGTTGAGGTCCAGAATTTGTCTGGGCCATTGCACCATAGCAACTCGGAAACAAAGTGCCAAACCATTGCAGGGGTCTGCATGTATTTGTCACTGACAAAAACAAAAAAAATGCAATTTACCCAGCTTACATGCATGACATCCATGTTTTCCTCAGTCATCCCTGCTGAGTGCAATCCTGGGAGAGCTTCCTCATGACACAGGCACACTGAAGGTCAAAGGTCAGTTAACCTACGCATCCCAGCAACCGTGGGTGTTCCCTGGAACCATTCGCAGCAACATCCTTTTTGGGAGAGAACTTAACCCCAAGAAATATGAGCGGGTCCTTAGAGCTTGTGCTCTGAAGAAGGTGAGCTAATGTGTTCAATCAAAGCTGAATGTTGTGTTCATGAAATACTATTTGAAAAACTATGACTGAAAAGCTTCTAAAGCCTGAACTACTACTGAGAAGCTTTTGGATTTCATGGACCTGAACTTTACAGAGAAGCAGATGCAGGTCCACAAATCAGGCTTCTTCTATCATGATTCTGGGTTTTGTACCCAGCGTTTTCAGCTTTGGACTCACACTCTCTGCAATTTTCTGTGTTTTCATTTTGATTTTATGTTTTGTATTCATAGTTTCTTTGCTAGTTATTCTCAGGCTTTTCCTTTCCTCTTATGTTTTTAATGCCTAGTCTGCATTTCGATCATTAATACTTGTCCTGGAATCTGCATCTTTGCTTATAGTACAGGATAGCCTATTTTGCTAATATTCTGAAGAACAAAACCAAACTGCCAATATTTATTAAATGACAAAAATGTTCCCCTACTTTTGGCATTCACATTTATTTGTGTTACACCTACATTTTGTGCAGGACCTGGAGATGTTCCCAGATGGAGACCTGACACTGATTGGAGACAGAGGAGCCACACTCAGTGGGGGACAGAAAGCTCGTTTAAACCTGGCGAGGTACGAGGACAGTCACAGCAGTTACGTCATTGTTACGCACAGGAGAGAGGTTCCATTTTTAGTATAATCCTCAACAGATTTGAATTCGGTAGAGGCAGTAAAAAGTTACATGTTCAGGCAATTTTTTTAACCCTCCAGTGTTGAGTTTTGAAATATATATTTTGAATCTTATTTGCTGATTATATTGGTTTAGGTATAAGAGAGGGCCAGCTTTGAGTTTGAGCTAAAAGTACTGTCAGGAAGTTGCATGCTTTTGCAGGGCGAGGTAACTGCAGGCAGAAAGTGAAACTAAGCAGAGTGTTTGATCGAAACTTAAAGTGTGGTGTGATGTCGAGAAGTACATAAATAACCTGGCTTCCTTTTTCTGCTTGAGACCTGAGCTTGTGTGTTCAGGTCTCCATATTCTGGAAGATGTAAAATTAAAGATAATTTTCTAAGTAAAAGACCACTTTGAGCCGTGTCTTTCTTGGCCGTAAAGAATACAAAAGAACTAGGATTTTAATACCAGGTATGCACACTGCTGTTGTTATAGTTGTTCTACTTCATATGGCATAATCAAAGCACTTATTTTTACAGGGCTGTGTATGAGGATGCAGACATCTACCTCCTGGATGACCCTTTGAGTGCTGTGGATGCAGAAGTTGGAAAACATCTTTTCGACAAGTAATGACTGCTCACAATTCTCTGTGTCCTGAAAAGATACCCATATGTATCCATATACATTATGTATAGTATATTCTACATGCTACTTATCTCTGTTTTATAGAAACTAAGGGAATTATTAATTGTAAGGTTAGATTTAGGTGACAGAATTTGGGTTTTCAATTCAACACCGGCCATTTCATGGCACTTTATACTGTAAAGTAAAGACTAGAGATGGCATGATACCACGTTTTTATGTCCGTTACCAATACCGATACCGATATCATAAATTTGAATATCGGCCGATACCGATATGAATCCGATATAGTGTGTTTTTTAATCAATAAAACGTTTTTTTTAATATCTTGCTGCATTTTGTATAAGTTCAAACTCAAGTTTAAAAAAAACCAAAACACTAAAGCTATTCTGTTATACCTGTATGCAAAAAATACACAGCACCCAAAATATTTCATAGTTCAGCAACATAAACTTAAACCTACTCCATCCTCCCTATTCTTGTATTTTAAAGAGTAAGCAACCTAACTAATAGGGTTGCAAACTCCCAGCAAAAAAAAAAAAAAAAAAAATAGGGAACCACCCTCCTCCTCATGATGCTTAATCTACGTAATCAAATTTAATTTGATGCAGGGGAAAAATGCACAGAAAGAAATTATTTTTCAAGAATAATTAAATAGATTCAACATCTTTCTTCAACAGAATTGCAGACTGCACAGATGGTATCTTCCCAAAGGAAAAAGTACTAGCTTACTAGGGTATATTAGACTTAATAGTTACTATATACAGTAATGGACTTCTATACATTTTACATCAAACTTTGGGTGTGAGATTCAGATAATTATTTATTAAAAGCTCGACATTTTAAATGAGAACAAGAAAGAAAAGTATGTCTTTGTGCCCCCTTTTTCCTGTTCATGCCCTATCGGCCCCCCTGGCTAAACTTTGCTAGATCCGCCCCTGCACAGTTACCAGCCGTCAGCTGCGTAGAAAAAGATCCTGGTGTAGAAAGTAATATTAAATAAATTCTAACAACAGATTATCAAGCTTAAACGTGCTGCTGTTGTTCAGCCGCTGGTTTCCTCTTTCTGGTGCGAAGTGGGCGATAAACAAACAAGAGAGACGGACTCGCGACAGAAAAGCCGATCAGCTGATCATTAAGCAGTTTCATGATTAAAGTAGCAGCAGGAGGGAGAGAGAAGAGGCAGTCCCTCCATATATCGGTTGTTAAGCTTAACGCTGGAATGCTTTACAAACATTCAGAGGTGAACTTACACACTTGCTTTACTTCTCTCTGGGATAATTTCCTCGGAGATGAAATGCTACAAATACTCAACCAGACCACCGAAAGGTCTCGCACACCACAGCCGTTCTATCCCGTGATGCATACTCTCCGATATCCGATTCAGTAATTTAGGTCAGTATCGGACCGATACCGATAGTAATATCGGATTGGTCCATCTCTAGTAAAGACCCAACAATACTATCTCTGGTAAACTTAGAAGTGGGATTATTATGCTCACATCGAGCCATGATTTTTATTTCAGGACCCCAGTAGAGTTGCTTTGCATGTGTTTTGTTTGTTTTTCTTTCTTTCTTCCCCCTTTCTCACCGTCTCTTCTCCCCTCTGGTTTTCTTTCTCTCCCTGTCTTTCTTTCATTCTTTCTCCCTGTCCTATCCCCCAGTCATGTCTGTCCCGTTTGTAAAATAAACACATAATTATAATAAAGGTCAATAAAATGGACCAATATGGGAAGGCCATGATGATCCACTTGGTAAAATAAATCCGCTTGGCATCTTTCTTGGCCTTAAGACAACAATTCTGATGGCTAAAGATCCAAACGGGACACAAAAAAAAAAGAAGAAAAAAAGAGTTGCTTTGCATGATTGGCAGTTCCAAAAAACATTATTTAACTGTTAGCAGCCCTTTAAAAGCCTCTCAGTTAGGTGATCCCATTGCTTTGCTGATTACTTATTTTCAAAAGTAATTAGTTACTTAGTTACTTTTTAAAACATTTTGCACCCTAAATAGGTAATAAAGCAATAGATCTTTCAGACAAATTCTACTTTTTCTGCATAATCCATCATATAAAATGTAATCAAATGAAAAACTCTCTTTTTAAAACTTGTTTTATTAGTTTTCATGTTTTAAGCAAACGTTAAATCATATGCAACATTCTCTGACTGGAAGAAATTTGTTTAACATTTAAACCTATTTTCTGTATATTCCAGCACATAAAATAAAATAGGTTTTTT